>NC_068362.1:17618892-17958892 GCF_020536995.1 Dreissena polymorpha | reverse complement strand
CACGTGATGATGGCCTAGCCACTTAGTACAATAGTTTTACCGTTGTTACTTTTACTTTTTTTCGGCAAAGCTGTTTAACGTCACTTTTGACCTTACCTGAACTTTGTTAGTGTCCAATAAAATTCAAATAAAACTTCCCGCGGATAGACACGAATGAATGCATTTCATTTATTCCATTGGCTGATTTGAGCATACCACCAGAACATTGGGAACATGACCGCGTCTTTGTAACACTGTTTTACTGCGTGTTCAGCATGAAACAATTTTATCTCTTATGAAAAGGCTTGATAGATAGAACAGTTTTACACTCAACTCTTGACATCAATACAGTTTGTGCGTGCACTTTTTATTTTCAGAGGATTGCCAGCGCCAGAGCGTTTGTACTTAAAGGCTATGTTCTCATATTTAGTAATTACTTCCATATTCCTGTCTGTGTAATAGTATATTTAACTTCATAAAAGTATCGTTTTCCCTATCCTGATATTCTTTTTTGCCAAACCATCTTAAATTGTTTTCGAATTGAACATTTAACATGTAAAAGTATAGAGTTTTAAACAAGCCGTCGTTTCAGCAGTGAAAGCGCGGCCTCACTTTAATGCATTGCATTCCAACCCGCAAGGTATCAGGGTCAGTTCGCGGCCAGTAAAATAATCGCTATCGCGTGAACTAGGTGAACTGGAATTTTCTTTACACCAGAAATATGTTAAATGAAGATATTCAGCGATATAATTATGGTATGTCAATAATAGATTCTTAATGTGTTTTCAACAATACCGTGATAAATATTATTTTTGATTAATTTAACAAGAATTATTCCACCATATTGACTAATGTATTAAGCATGAGCGCGATGATTCTCGATACTGTTAATAATCGAATCAAATAGCAATGCCCGACAAACCACTAAAACAGTTTTGTTCGAAGAACGCGCGTATAAATATTTAAAATATGTACGTATACTTCGCGTGTGGCCGGTTGACTCATATGTTTTAATTTCACTTCCATTCTTTTTTTGGTTTTCTGTTTTGTATTTATAGGTTTATGACCAGCAATATGAAATAATGTAAAATAAGCCGCGAAAACTCCGCATAACATCCCGTATTGTGTGTGATGAAGCTAAGAACTGCACAGAAAACAGACATTCGCTATCTTTGATCTCATTCATTGAACTCTTAAACTTTCACCAACTCCAACCACAATCAACGCCGTATATCTTTTTTTAAAGATATTTCTAGTTAATGATGAACGGAAATGTATACACTTGCTATTTTCAAAATATAAAAGAAAATGTGACTACTTTTTATAATATAATACTTAAACAAAAAAATAAAATCATACCAAATCTTGTAGGATTTTCTTGTGATGTCAGAGATTTATGTGAGAGCAAGGAACGACAACTCTGTATGGAGATTGATTTGGTCCAGCTAAGCTGGTTGCAGTCAAATATCTGCGCGGAGGTTGCTAAATGGAATGGGATACTTGGTTTTAATTTATTCGTGGAGGGTGCTTAAGGATCAGATTATTGAAAAATTCATATGATAATACTAGGAAAAGTACAACTTATGAAGTGAATAAAGTATACAGTCATATTCAGCATGTGAACTAATGCCCCTGAGCATTTGCAAGTGAACTTAACGTCGTTAAGCCGCTGTATGGCCTTTTTTTAAAACAACACATTTTGGAAAAGTATCGCGTACATCTTGAAATAACAGGTATAACTGATATAGTGTCGAAACAACTAGAGCTTCGTCACATGCGTGACAATTATCTCCGCTTCGATTAGTCATGTGTGTTCAAGGGCAAATACTTGTGTAGATAATTGAGCATGAGGAATATGCTCGACACAAGTAGTAGAAGTTCTCTTCATAATCTTATAATTTGTGTGTGAACTTCCCCTTCATAGTCCCTCTAATATCATCTCTAGCTGCTTAAAACGACAAACAAAAGCATCGTTTATCCCCATGTGCACCAAAGTTAATATGTGACAACGAGCGAAATGTGTACGTGTGTTGTATTTATTTTATTTTATTTTTTTTTTATTTTATTTTTTTTTGGGGGGGGGCGATCCTAGTGATGTGACACGTGTCTGGTTTTTGTCTGTTTCATTTTAGTCCTGTTAATGTGCCTACCCGGTAATCAAATGCAACGATAATTGGCGATATCATGATGTAGGAGATGTGGTCATGCAGTGGTCCCCTGTGATACTGCGTCCTCATCGATCTTAAACAATTATCTAGAACACAATTATCAATCAACAATTATCTTGCTAGCGTTATTCTGACATTACTTTAAAGTAGATTTTTTATTACTATGTTATGTCATCGCCTCGATGTTATTTTTCTATAGAATCACGTTTTTATACATATGATGACATGTGACAGCTATTAACCATCGAGTTTCACGATCCGCCATTCTTTAGTGGCATTGCACCTTAGTTTTTAGTTTTTTGCAAACTAGGCTTTTATAGTGCTGATTCCAAAAACAAAGTAATAACTATTTATATAGTATTTCATGACATTTCTTAGATGACAATATCAGCTGATCGACAGAAGAACGAGTGCCTCAAATAGTAACTCAGATAGACATAGATGTGTTCACCTCGTAATCCCCTGATAAAAGAAACGTTTGGCGAAGCAAGAAACACACAACATCAAACGAAAAAAAAAACCAATAAAAGACTCCAAGCTTCAATAATCCAACTCCAAGCTACTGACAGTCTGGGTGCCTGTGAGCTGTACGTCTGTATTAATAAAAGCTCATTTATAGCATTTAAGAAGAAATGAAAAGAATCCATATCTTAAACAGTGATCAGACGTTGACGCTTTAATCCCATCAGGCGTGACCTTGTTCTAGTATATATAACGCATGTTCTAGGAATGTGGTATATTGAACGCATTAGCTAATCATTCAAAAATATGACTGCTCTATTAATATTTTATAATTCTAGTGTCGCTTTCGACACTTAGTGATTTAGTCTACGGAATAGTAGTCGATGAAAAAGTTGATCCTGACAATAATTTGTTCTCTCAAGTTCGTAGGTATAAAATGCCTTGCAGAGGAATCGCCGTGTGTATGTACACTGGGGGATGACGAGGTCAAAGCGTAGTCCGTTTCGCTACGACGTCGAGTATATGTTTTACTACGAAAACATTGTTTAAATACACATGACATCGAGAACGGATTAGTCGAAAATTGTGTTTAAAACATGTAGGATTATGATTTTGTAATAACAAAACTCTGAATTTAAGCACAATGTCATTTCATAGGTCTGTTACATTAAATTATAATCCAAGATGTGTCTGGTTTATGCGGTTAAACATGAAATAGACCGCTGATTTATCAAACCGAAGTCAAGTTTCACTTTAAAAAAATGCAATTAAGGTTTACAACTGTGTTTAATTGACACAATTTTACAATTTCCATATTGATCTATGTATTGTTAAGCCACTGGTATGTTTAGAAATGTGTAGGATGACCCAGTTATCAGAAATAAAGGCTACATATTATTATAAGGCATGATCATGTCTCTGGCAGCATACGTATATGCCTCGCTACGACAACGCTTTAGCGTGCATGCGTTTCTCACAGAAGACGTATTGGTTATCTCTCAAATGCAAAATAAAGAACAAAAAATTTAATACAGAGTCATGGAGTGGCTGGATGTTTTCTTTGAGACAGAGGTAGTAACAACGGCACAGCATGATCCGAAGCGCACAGTCGACATGGTAATGCACATTATTATGATATAATTACATTCACGACTAGGCCAAAGGAAACGATTAAAATCGAAAATCCATATATAAGATGACAATTGAGAGTCGAGAACCTAATGTCGTCGGTCTCAATAAAAATGACGCATTTTCACCTTGTGACAATCACTTATACGCTCATTTTGATAGAGACCGACGATAGGTTTTCAGCATACGGTACTCTTTATCAAATGTCATTCGATTCTCGTTATTCCCAACTCGCTTATCTCGAAACTCTGCTTATGTCAAAGTAAATCCCATGTTCCAACTTCGATCATTATTTATCTCATACGGATTTTGATTTTTACATTGTATATATCAAAGCGATTTTCTTGAAAATCGGTTATCGTCAACTAATTTTGAGGTGAATTTCATGTTCGTATACATGATTGTACCTGTAAAAATCCACACCTGTAACAGCCGTAAGGTGTGGAAAGTAGGACCCCAATGGCACAAATCCGCAATTGCATAATCAATATATTGTTGTAAAGTTGTGGCAGTGGGTTTCTGTCACAGGTTATTGTTAACTGCGTACATGACGGCCGGTAAATTTACCTCTATTACAATGCTGTTAAGGCCCAGTCTCAATATGATGCCGGCGGAGCCCCAGTGCGTGATCAGGCATTTACCGGGATGAACCGGGACCCTACCGGGATGAACCGTGCTCCACCGGGATGAACCGTGGACGACCGGGGACAACCTCCACCGGGAAAGTATTAAAATGTTTAATACCTCCGGGATGAACCGGGAGTCACCGGGTAGGACCGGCAACGACCTGCGTGGCACCTGGAACAACTGGGACTGTACCGGGAACAACCGGGACGGCACCTTAGCTCCACCGGGGCCCAAAACCACCCCGGCAGAGCTACGGCAACGCCCCGGTGGAGCCCCGGTGAATGCCGGCAGAGTCCCTTTATAGCTACGTTACATAAGTAAACCGGTGCTCTGACGGTACCGTCCCGGTTGTTCCCGGTGCAGTCCCGGTTGTTTCCAGTGCCAAGCCGGTTATTGCCGGTCCTTCCCGGTAACTCCTGGTACATCCCGGAGGTATTAAACATTTGAATACTTTCCCGGTGGAGCCCCGGTTTTCCCCGGTTAAACCGGGGCGTTGCCGCAGCTCTGCCGGGGTCTGATGCCGGTATAACCCCGTTGAGTGCCGGCGTAGTGACGGTATACCGGGGCTCTGCCGGGACTCTGCAGGCTTTCACCGGGTTCAACCTTTTCGTTTGGATGTTCATGCGCACAGTGAAGCACGGCATCTTTGGCACTGGGAAATGGCAGTCTGCAGTAACTGAAAACTGCATGTGATATGTCCAGAAATGGATACAGAAACTTCGTTGAGCAACCTATACATTATATTTGTACTTCGTTGCGCAACCAATACATACTCTGTGCGAAACCTTTACATAAAGCGACTTGTAATTTCCTTCGAAACAAAGAATTTGCATAATTAAAATATATGTTCGTAACCTGTTTTGTACTTTAAAATGTGTAATGTACACTGCATCAAAGTAAAATGTAGTTTTATTTAATTTAAGTTACCGTAATTGGCTATTTTAACAGAATAACCACCTTATGCATTGCTTCAAATCAAAATATTTCGATTTTAGCTCAAAATAAACTTAAAAGTTGCAACTACGCGCATTTGTTATTAGTTTTTTATTGAAAATAAGTACCTACCATTACTGGATGTTCCGTTCTCTAATCCATAAACACCAGAAAATATGAAACTCGCCTGATTAAGTAGTGTATTTACACCATGTTTTCGTAGTAAAACATATACCCGACGTCGTAGCGAAACGGACTACGCTTTGACCTCGTCAGCCACAAGTGATGTAAGCCACATATTTGTGTGAACAATTAACTTTGGTTGAGAAGTAATGTAGTTGTTGCACACTTTTAGTAAAATATATAATTTATTTAACGGGTCCACATGGGCGAGATAATATCAGTCGCGTTCTGATAAAAACGTTGCATACCGGTGATGCATGTGCGTGAAGTGTCGTCCTAGATTAGCTGCATACCGGTGATGCATGTGCGTGAAGTGTCGTCCTAGATTAGTTGCATACCGGTGATGCATGTGCGTGAAGTGTCGTCCTAGATTAGTTGCATACCGGTGATGCATGTGCGTGAAGTGTCGTCCTAGATTAGCTGCATACCGGTGATGCATGTGCGTGAAGTGTCGTCCTAGATTAGTTGCATACCGGTGATGCATGTGCGTGAAGTGTCGTCCTAGATTAGTTGCATACCGGTGATGCATGTGCGTGAAGTGTCGTCCTAGATTAGCTGCATACCGGTAATGCATGTGCGTGAAGTGTCGTCCTAGATTAGCTGCATACCGGTAATGCATGTGCGTGAAGTGTCGTCCTAGATTAGCTGCATACCGGTGATGCATGTGCGTGAAGTGTCGTCCTAGATTAGCTGCATACCGGTGATGCATGTGCGTGAAGTGTCGTCCTAGATGTTGCATACCGGTGATGCATGTGCGTGAAGTGTCGTCCTAGATTAGCTGCATACCGGTGATGCATGTGCGTGAAGTGTCGTCCTAGATTAGCTGCATACCGGTGATGCATGTGCGTGAAGTGTCGTCCTAGATTAGCTGCATACCGGTGATGCATGTGCGTGAAGTGTCGTCCTAGATCATACCGGTGATGCATGTGCGTGAAGTGTCGTCCTAGTGCATACCGGTGATGCATGTGCGTGAAGTGTCGTCCTAGATGTTGCATACCGGTGATGCATGTGCGTGAAGTGTCGTCCTAGATTAGTTGCATACCGGTGATGCATGTGCGTGAAGTGTCGTTCTAGATTAGCTGCATACCGGTGATGCATGTGCGTGAAGTGTCGTCCTAGATTAGCTGCATACCGGTGATGCATGTGCGTGAAGTGTCGTCCTAGATTGCATACCGGTGATGCATGTGCGTGAAGTGTCGTCCTAGTGCATACCGGTGATGCATGTGCGTGAAGTGTCGTCCTAGATATACCGGTGATGCATGTGCGTGAAGTGTCGTCCTAGATTGCATACCGGTGATGCATGTGCGTGAAGTGTCGTCCTAGCCGGTGATGCATGTGCGTGAAGTGTCGTCCTAGATATACCGGTGATGCATGTGCGTGAAGTGTCGTCCTAGATTGCATACCGGTGATGCATGTGCGTGAAGTGTCGTCCTAGATATACCGGTGATGCATGTGCGTGAAGTGTCGTCCTAGCCGGTGATGCATGTGCGTGAAGTGCCGTCCTAGCCGGTGATGCATGTGCGTGAAGTGTCGTCCTAGCCGGTGATGCATGTGCGTGAAGTGTCGTCCTAGCCGGTGATGCATGTGCGTGAAGTGTCGTCCCTAGCCGGTGATGCATGTGCGTGAAGTGTCGTCCTAGCCGGTGATGCATGTGCGTGAAGTGTCGTCCTAGCCGGTGATGCATGTGCGTGAAGTGTCGTCCTAGCCGGTGATGCATGTGCGTGAAGTGTCGTCCTAGCCGGTGATGCATGTGCGTGAAGTGTCGTCCTAGCCGGTGATGCATGTGCGTGAAGTGTCGTCCTAGCCGGTGATGCATGTGCGTGAAGTGTCGTCCTAGCCGGTGATGCATGTGCGTGAAGTGTCGTCCTAGCCGGTGATGCATGTGCGTGAAGTGTCGTCCTAGCCGGTGATGCATGTGCGTGAAGTGTCGTCCTAGATTAGCCTGAGCTAATCAGTTTAAACCTGCCCAAGCTGGATTTTCGTTTAAAAGACACCTCCTTCAAACGAAACATGCTATAAAATCAAAAAGTGTCGTCCCGGATAAGCATTTGTGGACTGCACAGGCTAATATGTGATGACAGTTTACGGAAATGCATTAAGCCTAATTTTCCTTAAACCCGGCTCATATAATTAACACATTGATGTCAATCGGTTCTCCCAATGTTTGTACCATATTTACCAATCAATGCTCAACCATGATTCTTGGCCTGTGCAAAACTTTATGGATAATTTTGCAAAACTTATAAGACATTTGTTTATTTTATTTTTTATAGATTATTTGCAAAACTTTATTATTTATTTATTTATGTATTGTATGTTCACGGGCAAGTACAGTATCAATTATTTAGATGACGTTTTATCTCAATTTAAATTCTACTAACGGGTTTGCTTTTATGAGTATCGAAGGTACTAAAACTGACGAGCTAGTGTAGCTTTATAATTTCATGTTTCGAGGATATATGACCTTGATCTTCAAATCAGTAGGAGTATTCCCATTCTCACGAGTAACCATCAAACAAATGTGTATGACCGTAGACCAAAGCATTTTCTATATATCGAGCGGAAACAAAATGAGTCTTGTTCTGAGAAAACTGGGCATAATGCATGTGCGTAAAGTGTCGTCCCAGATTAGCCTGTGCAGTCCGCACAGGCTAATCTGGGACGACACTTAACGCACAAGAATTAAGCCCAGTTTTCTCAGAACGCGGCTCAAATGGTCTTGATTCTCCTTTCGAATGACCAACAATCAAATTTTAAAATTAATAATGTAACTACATCATTCAAATGCGTTATTTGTTTTGTTTTTTGATGAACTATTAGTGTTTGCGTCTGTTTGTTAATTTGTTAATGGTATTAACACTTGATGAAAATTCCCGACAGATATTCACTTTAATATTGAGGTTCCCTCTGGATCAATTACCTTTCATATGAACCGTTATGACCTCAATAGCATCTGTTAACAAGGCATATTAGGTTATGAGAGAGAATATTCCATAATTTAAATTAATTTTTGTTATTGAAGGATGTTAAACTTGTGTACAAATCTCCGGGTTTAATTGAATAACATGTTTACTGATATATCGTTGGCGAAAATATTTACGTTATCGTTATCGTTCAGGTTGAAATAATGACATTGTTATTATTTATCAATGGTTATCAATCATGCCAAATTACTCATAACAGAATAATCTGAAATCATAACCAATAAGAAAAATAAGAGTTCTTGCGCTCGCCCATATGACGCGTACGTTCATTTTCTTCACGTCCAGGTTAGTACTAAAAATGCATTATTCCGAACACCAATTATTTTGGAAAATAGCAACCATTTGAGAGCACAAGTGTGGAAATCTGTGGAAGTTCTACAATGGCGAAAACCATAGTACTATCATACAATAACTTGGTGGCTTAACTTCACACTGAGATGCATCTCCGCTTGCGTCCTTCTATACTTTATGGTGCATTTCACTAATTTTGTCAAACGCAAATGTGCAGGAGCCCATAAACCAACGCCCCTAACATTTGTGATCGTCATCTTAATTTTATAAGAAACAAAATTATGCGTTCAATAAGTACAGGGCATTCGTTGCATTTGGTGGAATATCGATTTTTTATTCACGAATGATCTTAGAAAATATATTTTTTTCTATGATCACGAGTGAATTAAAATCGATATTCCACATATCCCAACATTTTTTTATAGTTTATGCTTACAAAGTATTATTTTTGTATTTTTGCCATTCAGGACAATATAATTCCCCATTTGCAGTAAACATGTCTTTTTGGGTTAAGCAAAAATTAAGACTTTCTGAATATCGAAGTAATTTTCCTAATTCAGTTCAATTTTAATCTGAAAATGCTGATATGGCTGCGCCGACAGTATTCAAAGACATAATTCATGCAAATATTAAAGCTTTGTAGGAAGCTTTTTGATCTTAGACAAAACGCATCATATTGGACTTGCAATGAATTTGAACCTTCGTATTTAGTCGGAGTCCAAAATCGAGTCCTTGTCAAGTTTAAAATGAGATCACGTGTTGTGTCTGTGTTGCATGTGGTTTTATAGATGCAAATGGAAAATCTTTGAAGCAAGTGGTATTGATTTTTAGACGTAACACGTCATTTGGGATTAACAAAAATCATGAAGACCAAAAAATGACAACATCAGGGTACAACCGTGTTTGGGTGATATATCCGGTAGGTGTGTTGATAGTGTTCAAAGATATCATCCATGCAAAAATAAAAGCTTTTAAGAAAGTATAATTGCTGCTAGACGAAACGCGTCGTTCTGGGTTAACGATGACTTGGACCTTCTGAATTACCGGGTAGTCTTAGTTAAACGTGCTTCCATCTGCTGCTTTTTCGATCGACGAATACAATAACGTGTTTGAATTTGCCGTACACAATTAATTGTTTGAACTCAAAAAGTGCTCAAAAACAGAGCAATACAATAACCTTTCTCATGCCACACTCCGATTTGTCAACTATGTTCAAGGGCAAATCACTCAGGAAACTGTATATCAGTGGGTTTTTTAAGTGTCTTGCAAGTCTACACTTAATGATGATGATATATTTGAAGTTTCAATTTAACGCTTGAGAAATTTGGAAAAGTTTGCTCCACGAGCCTATACCATTTTATGCGGATGGAGATACCAATTGAACAATATATCACATGTAAACCTTCGTTTGCGGTGATATAAATTATTGTAAATGTACAAATGCAATATATCTTTATATTTTATATCAAGAATTTAACAACTATATTAAGAGCGGTTGTGGTCATGTAAAAGATGAAGAGCCCAGATCAATATATATAGCTTTCACATTTTATTTTAAAGGCATATTTTATTTATTACGAATAGCTTATTAATATATACTTTGTCCACAATGAGTAGTTGACACAATACAAAATGCAAATACATGACGCATAACACAATCTACGTTTACTATGTTTCTAAACACATAAATGCAGGTGCAATTTGATATAATGCTTACATCCTTACAAATATACGGATTGCGTTGATATAGCAGTTTGAATACCTGAAAAATAATTGTGCGATTATGCATTATTTGAACTACAAGCAGATTAATACATGTTAAAAGCTATAATAAAAAGATATTTTTAGCTACTGTTAATGGTGTCCTTGAAAGATATTTTCCACAAATTCAAAACTGTTTTTCAAACAGCTGCTTTTTGCATGATAACAATTATGTTAAAATGAACAAATCAAACTTAGTAATTAGAAACACATGTAAGACAAATAATATAAAATCAATTTACAATGCCATCTAGTCACTAAATTTATAGCATGCAGATGTATAAAACGATATACATAATACAAGTACAAAAAGCATGATAAAAGTACAGTGGCCTATGGCAGTATATGCGTAAGAGACGTTATGTACACAAGGGTTCTGTCCCCTAGCCTGTCTATTAAAAACAAGAAAGAGAGGCTGTTTGCTGAAAGACAAGAGTCCATTTTCTTAGAATATATAAGAATCAGGACAAATACTTCCAAGTTGAAATATAAACAGCCTCCATATGTCTTTATTTCAGCTTCAAATTGTTTTAAGAAAAGAATAATTCATGTTGATTAAAAATACAAATTTTTAATTTAGGATATTCTATACACATAGGCCTAAAATGTGTGGGTGAAAATGGACTCTGGTTGACAGTTTCTTTATAGCATGTTATTGATGCATCAGAGGACAGACCAGTCAGAATAAAGGTAATACTGCAAGATGGATTGGCAAGATAGAGATTCTTAAGTTACATACTTCCATATGACAAATATATAGAATGTAAACTTTGATTATAGTTTGCATGATCAAGAAATGGTCTATACAGTTATGTCAGTAATAAATACATGAGGATACAACCCTGTATTAATGGCTGATTAAACCAAATCATTCCCTTAAAAAAAACAAGCTGACGTAAATTGTCATATGAAAAGCACTACATGATCATTTTAACTATTAAATCTGATGTTTCACATGTATCCCTATCAATAACACGTGCCATAGTTTGAAGAATGGAAACTGGTGTGATACATGCATTTTGCTTTATTATTACATCCACAATATTATGTGGCTATAAGAAAGCAATTCAGATCTCAAGATCGTCTATGTACAACCCTGTCAACTAAAACCAATAAAAGATACAACACATAATAAACACTTATACATCAATCTATACACAAAACAAACACTTTCAAATTAAGATAAAATAAACTACATTAACTCTAGTTTATAGTACATACATAGTGTATTTAGAAAAGGCCTCATTCACAAAGAATATTTTCTGTGCTACTTTTGTAACCCTTGTGGCTGACAGAAAGATGATAATGAACGCACAAGTTTTAAGGACATAACAAATATCTGTTTAATGATTGCATTCATGTCGATTTTCATCGCTGAGTAACAGAAATAATATCTTGAAATGATGAACACATTCAGTGCTAAGACTTCTATAGCATTGTACATTTAATTTTTTCTTATAAACTACAAATATTACATAACATTTGCCTTAAAAGAATGCATACATTTATTGTTATAGACCCTAAGTCCCACAGATTGTCATGCATCAAATATAAAAGCACACAAACACATTTAATTCAAGCATCTTTTAGAAAAAAAGATCAATATGTTTTTTATTTTAACGAATGAGTGAACAAACAAAATATTTGCTATATATGTCTTCCTGCACCTGTTGATGCTAAGGACAAAAATAAGAAAAATTAAGAAAATTAAAATGGAGGAATATACTTGATAATATGTTGAATACTTTTGTACAAATTGCAAGTCTTTCCCAGCTCAGATATTGCACTTGTAATTTAACCCTTTCAGTGCGGGAACCGAATTTTGAAGGCCTTTGCAAACAGTTTGGATCCTGATGAGACGCCACAGAACGTGGCGTCTCATCAGGATCCAAACTGTTTGCTATTCTGATAGTATTCTTTGAAAAAAAAAACGAAGAAAATGCTAATTTTAGAAATTCAGCAGACGACATTTTAGCAGAAAACAAATTACCCAGCATGCAAAGGGTTAAATTCCTGCACTTAAGGCATGCCAATAAGCACTTTACATAAGAAGATTCAATTGATTAGTTAGCCCTAAGCGCACTTTGAAATAAACCTGTTATGACCACAGATCCAGATAATACACAATTTATATATCTATTTTTATTTATACTAGGAAATGGTTATTGAAGTGGAGGCTTTATTTATACTGTACAGTTGTTGACACAGAAACACATAATTATTTTTTAGCACCATGTAATTTATTAAATTAATAAAAGATGACTTTTACATAATTTCTCAATTTTTTTCCAAAGATTTTTATGAATATTGACATAACCAATTTTAAAGCCAGAAAAATTGTAACACCACCTAAAAAATTGCAATGATAATACTTATACAAATTAACTTACAATTTACATCCAAAAATATATAATGTAGTTTGCTTCTGGACTAATGCATTATTTTTTTATCAAACCACATTATTAATTTCTCATACCACAGTCATATGTTATTAAAACTTTATGGTTTGGAAGGTTGAATAGTTGGTAATTTGGTTGTTTCTGTTTTTTTCCTGAACTAAACAATGGATTGGCTGGTTATTTACAAATTTGTTTAAAAATACTCAATTTTTCTTCTATTTTTTGTTAAAAGTTTACTGTCTGTCTATTTACTACTTCTATCAAGTTAATGCCAGCATTGACTGGTAGGTGATCAACAACAAACTCCAGTTTACTTCTTCTTCTTGCCGAGGGTGGAGGCATTGGCAGAGTGCTGCGCCTTGCGCTGGTTGAAGAGGTTTATCTCGTCCTCGAGGCGTTTCTTGCTGTCCTCTATCTTCTTCTTTTGGTCCCCATGCTGACGCTTCAGACTGTCAAAACTTGCATGCAGCTGAAACAGACCAAGGAGATTTATGACAAGTTTTGGGAAATCGGGGCTTAATGCATGTGCAGTGTCACTTTCCGCCTAAAATTGAGTGTTGTTTAGAGGAGACTACCTTTGAACAAGGCTATTGTCAAGCAATATGGTCCCCTACTGGCTCCACCATTGGCAGAAATTCCACCATTTTCAGATTTTTTTTTATTTTATTTTTTTCAGTTGCCATAACAACCACAATGTTTGACGTAGGAACAAATGAAAAGACGTGCATAATGTCCATATTGCCATCTATCCATGTTGCAAGTTTCATGAAAAAATATATTAAGAACTTTTAAAGTTATTGCAGGATCCAGAAAACCACCATTTTCAGCAGTATTTCTAGCTAATTGTTGCAATAGCAACCAGAAGTTTTGACGTAGGAACAAAAATGAAATGACGTGCATAATGTCCATATTGCCATCTATCCATGTTTCAAGTTTCATGAAAAAATATTAAGAACTTTGTAAGTTATTGCAGGATCCAGACAAGTGTGACAGACAGACTCACAGACAGACAGACAGACAGACAGACAGACAGACAGACAGACAGACAGACAGACAGACAGACAGACAGACAGACAGACAGACAGACAGACAGACAGACACACAGAGCGCAAACCATAAGTCCCCTCCGGTGAAACCTGTAGGGGACAATAACAACTCAATAGAAACGGCACTGATTGTCCCTGATTTGAATTTTCATAATGCACAAGCTAATCTGGGACGACACTTGAAGCCCATGCATTAAACCCTGTCTGTCAAGATCAAGGCTCATATAAAAATAAATCTTCCTTCAAGTTACAATGCTTATTCATTCATGGTAACCAGATGTTTGACAACAACAATCTGTTCAAGAAGCAAGAAATCTTGGTTAAATGTTTGTTTGAATTAAAAACAATTTTATGAATGCCTACCCATTCAAAGAATTATAAAAGGTTTAAATAACAAACAACAAAATTGTGAATTAAAAATCATAAAGAATTGAAAATGATATGCATAATTGTTGCTTCAATACCTCCTTTTCTGCCTCCTTCAATTCTGCCTCCTTTTCTTTCACTTTGATCACGAAGCTCTGCCTCATTTCTTCCTCCTTCTTTTGCAGTTCAGAGATATGCTCCTGTCGCTTTTGCTCGTAGGTTTCCGAAAGGCTGAAGAAAATAAGAACACAAATCAATAAGCAATGTGCTAAGCAATCTTGGTGAAAAATAACGTCTGTATTGGGTCGACAACAACACACACACTTTCTAAAGATTTAATAATGCAATATATTTTCCAGCAAATTTAATACAATCACATCAATATAAACTTTCATATCAGTTATATATTTTAAAGAATATACCCAAAACATATGGGATATTGTAAATATTGGTAAGGCAGTGACATCGTGTTTGAACAATATGGCAAGCAATATAAGGGTTCTGATGATGCCCATCAATAGTCATTTTTAGGTCGATTTCACAAAGTGTCAATCTATCTCTTAATTTAGGTGTTTGTCTATGTTGGCATGCTGGTTCAAGGTGCAGTCACTTTCCTGCTCAGAAGCAAAGTGGCCAAAAAATGGCTTTAAGCAACCAGCATACAATCTGATTAGTCTAGGAGTAACTCCATATCTGTTCAGGTTTAATGCTGTTAGCTGCATATCAGAATCCAAGGATTTAAAATGAGGCTTTTAAACTTGAATAGAGTAAAAAAGTCCTTAAATGTAATATGATATTCAAATGCTCTACAAACATGCCAAAAAGCATTTTTGAGCAGTTAAGGGTTTACCTCTTGGATTCGTCATCCGAGAAGCCCATATTCTCGAGCTTGTGACGACGGTACAGCTCATAGTGCTGGCTGTGAGTTGTCTCCCTTAGGTCCTCCATGTTGGTCCGAATCAACATCTCACGTAGCTTCACAAAGTCACAGTGGTTCTCATTCTCCACTGTAACAACACACACAAAATGGTTTCATGATTTGTACAATACTCTGAAAGATAAGTGAAACATAAGAATACCACAGACGCTTCAATTGTCTTGAAAATTATTTTTTGGTTTGTTTATTTTCATTCTCCACTGTTGAACCAGGCAGATAAAGTGATTGTAAAATAAAGTATGCTGAGAGATACTTTAACCGCAACAACCACAGCTTTTTCAATTCCCTTGAAGATAAATTCTGGTTTGTTTATTTTTATTCTCCTTTCTTCAACAGGAAGAAAATGGTTTAGTGGTTTGTTTGTCACTCCTTTTTTTCATTTT
The DNA here is from genome assembly GCF_020536995.1 of Dreissena polymorpha. NCBI lineage: Eukaryota > Metazoa > Mollusca > Bivalvia > Myida > Dreissenidae > Dreissena > Dreissena polymorpha. The sequence continues at coordinate 17,943,245 of NC_068362.1, read as the reverse complement.
CAGGTGTTTTTTTATTAAATATTCGAGTGTTGTGTCTAGTGCTTCACTTCTGTGTCATACTGACTAGTACTTGGTTCCTTTGCATAGATGAAGGACCACATGCTAAAATAAGGATTCTGTCACCCTGCAGCAGCTGAAGTATCCCTTTGTTAATATGTGGGTATTTATTTGAATTTATACTATTTCTATTAATATTTCTGTCATATCACAATGCTCACTTAACCAACTCACACTTTTCATGGGTTAAGCTCATTATACCAGTTCTAAGTGCACATACTCATGCTGGTTACTGACAACTGCCATACTTGACTCAGAAGAGGGGAAGAATTTCTGTTTGTAAAATCAAGTTGCAAGATTATTTTCAAATGGAACCCAGAACCACACAGCTGCTTCAATTCTCGTTGAGTTACAATACAATATTCAATAATTAATTTTCTTTCAAAATCTAATTGTTTAACTCAAAGCCAATGCGTAATTGGTTGGAAAGGTTCTGATTTAAAGTAAAAATCAAACAAAATCCAAAAACAGATTTGTTATGTTCAACACTTGAAACATGATGTTTGGACAATCAATACAGCCTGTATGACAGCCCTCTTACCCTGCACGGTCCCCCAGGGGTACTGTCGCGCCTTCATCATCTTGTTTCCAATCTTCACCTCGTCACTGGAACCCACCACAGCAAAGGGCAGATGACCCTACAAGGGGGACAACTCTTATATATTTGTCAAGAATTCCATCAAACTGCTCGCAGAGTTACCTTTGCATACCGGTTATTGGTACATACTGCATTTAGAAGTAAAATCCTCCAACATCTGGAAGAATTTCTTGTTAGTAGCTTTTTCTTATTTTAAGCAAGGCAGTTTTTTATACAATATAATTTTTATATACCAGTTAACAGTTAAAGATGTTGTCAGAGTAAGAACAGGATCTCCATAAGTTTCATTTACCAAGCTAAGCCTCTTGCTACCACTACAGAGGACGTCTAAAGACTTAATATAAATAACAATTATATATAGATATAACATCATCCCATGGTGTGTAATGGCAGCAGGGATATGATAAAGCTATGCTAGGAACCAGTCAACCTTCCGCAGGTAATCTATTTCAAATAAGCCTGTTACTGACTTATATCTAATAAAAATAATATTATGTTGAGGCGAATAAATGACGAACGTTGACGTAAATAAAATAGACATCAATAGATAACAATACACTTACATTCATGACATTGTTGGTGTCAGCTACAGTCTGGTCATCGGTTGGGAAGTTGTAGATGTTCACACCATTGGCTTTCAGTTCACTCATGATCTGTACAATGAGACATAGACCAAAACATTGAACCAAAACACATTTTGGCAAGATTTTATGAAGTGAATAATATTCAATACCTGAAAGCATTGCAATTTATGCGTGATAAAATAATTATTTGGCTTTTTTAAGGTAAAATGAATGAAAGAGAAATGGACACATTGCAATACATGGGCATTTAAAAAATACATGCACGCACATTCAAACAAAGCAATTTTTAATTTACAACCAAATAAAAGATTTTGTTGGATTATTTGAATAAATTTTTGTTTTTAGCATAAACAAGAGATGTGTTTGTCCGAAACTTAATGCCCCCGCTTTGAAGCCATACATTTGACCTTTGACCTTTAAGGTTGACCTTGACCTTTCACCACTCAAAATGTGCAGCTAAACGAGAAGTCAGTAAGACATTGAATGGAGAAATGAATTTTTAATTTTTTTAATTTTTGACCTTTGACCTTGCAGGATGAACTTGACCTTTCACCACTCAAAATGAGCAGCTCCACAAGATACACATGCATGCTAAATATGAAGTTGATGTGTTCAATATTTAAAAAGTTATGTTAAAATTTTAACGAAGGTTAAAGTTTTAGGAAAGAACAAGGGACAAAATTGTCACAAAACCAGGTTTTCATTGTGAAAAAAAAATCTGATAAAGGGAGAAAACTCAAACTGAACTTTTGAAATGACCAAAAAAATTTAACCCCCTTAGTAATTTTTTTTTTTTTTAAATCTATTTTTAGTCGTGGCGACCTTGACATTGGAGATATTGACGTGATTCTTTCGTGGGACACACCGTCCCATGATGGTGAACAAATGTGCCAAATGATTTTAAAATCTCACAATGAATGACATAGTTATGGCCAGGACAAGCTCATTTATGGCCATTTTTGACCTTTGAACTCAAAGTGTGACCTTGACCTTGGAGATATCGACGTAATTATTTCGCGCGACACACCGTCCAATGATGGTGAACAAATGTGCCAAATGATTTTAAAATCTGACGATGAACGACATAGTTATGGCTCGGACAAGCTCATTTATGGCCATTTTTGACCTTTGAACTCAAAGTGTGACCTTGACCTTGGAGATATCGACGTAATTATTTTGCGCGACACACCGTCCAATGATGGTGAACAAATGTGCCAAGTGATTTTAACATCTGACAATGAACGACATAGTTATGGCCCGGACAAGCTTATTCCGCCAGCCCGCCAGCCAGCCCGCCAGCCAGCCAGCCCGCCCGCATTCGCCAATCTAATAACCAGTTTTTTCCTTCGGAAAACCTGGTTAAAAATATAATGATATTTGACCTTTGACCCTGAAGGATGACCTTGATCTTGACTTTCCACCTCTCAAACTGAGAAGCTCCAAGAGATACACATGCATGCTAAATATCAAGTTGCTATGCTCAATATTGCAAAAGTTATCAAACTTTAACCAAGGTTAAAGTTTTGGGACAGACAGACAGACAGACAGATAGTAAGTCAGACAGACAGGACAAAAACAATATACCCCCGATCTATCGATCCGGGGGCATAAAAATTGTGTATGTTTAGAATCTGTTTTTAAACAATATTGTGAGTAATAAAACACTCAAAATCTAGAAACAAAGACAACAAAACACCAAAAAAGATTAAAAAAAAGGTGCAAATATTTGTGTCTGTATGTATAACCCATATTGCCTTGAACTTGAGCTCTGCCTTGGCGATGATGGGGATGATATATCCAAAGTGTTGTTCCATTTTAGAATGTGCATTCCACACAGGCTAATCAGGGACAACACTTTCCACATGTATGGTATTTTTTCTACCTTAGCCTTGAACTTCTGCAGCTCTGCCTTGGTGATGGTGTCCGCCTTGGCAATGATGGGGATGATGTTGACCTTGTTGTCCAGCTTCTTCATCGTCATTAGGTCCAGCGCCTTCAATCTGCCGGGAAATACAGGGGATGTGTTGGTGCATTGTGGGATAGTCGCAAAAATAGCTTGTTTAACCCTCCCCCACCTTGCACTTCAACCACTTAAATTTGTAACAATTTGTAATGAAGGATACTACAAATTGCACATGCAGAATTTCATATCATAACCAATAAAGCTATATCTATTTTGGAACCCCCTCATTGAAAAAATTCTGCAATTAACATGTTTTTCATAAGTATCGAATGGCATTTGATTACAAACTTTGCTATGTAACCTTAAAAGTGTTAACCAAAGTATTTCCCAAGATTTTTTCCTATTATTATATGAAGTCACTTAAATGGTTCCACATACCATCTGACCAGTTTTAGCACCACCTTGTACATTTAATGGTCCTAGATCTTTCTGTAAGGGAAAGTGAAGGTCTACAGGCAGACAAAGAGACAGATCATGATTATTGCAGTATACTCTACCAGGGACTACCCTAGGCCTTAAAATATAGGGAGAAGTGACTTCTTCTTTTTAGCTCACCTGAGCACAACATGCTCATGGTGAGCTTTTGTGATCGCCTTTTGTCTGTCCTGCGTCGTCAACATTTTGCCTTGTGAACACTCTAGAGGCCACATTTATTGTCTGATCTTTATGAAATTTGGTCAGAACATTTGTCCCATTGATACCTCGACTGAGTTCCAAACTGGGACTAAGCGTTCTTGAGTTATCATCCGGAAACCATCTGGTGGACGGACCAACCGACCGACATGTGCAAAACAATATACCCCCTCTTCTTCAAAGGGGGGCATAATAATTGGGCTGCTTGATTTTCGCTTTACCGGTCTTGTTTACTAAAAAACTCGGGCGACTTGATCTTCACTTTTCTGGGGTCGTAAGGCGACTAGTCGCCCGTAGGGCAGTCCCTGCTCTACTTTGTTGTCTGGAGTATACTTACCAATTAAGTATTCAGTTAATCCACCACTGCTTGTGTTAAGATGAAAATTTTGGAAGTCCTGACTTGCAAGTATTAGATATTTGAAATCATGAGCATTTACAAAAATGTTATGGAGTTATGGAGATAAAATTCACACCCTGTTTGAGGTGAATACATTTTAATTGGTTGATTAAATGGTAAATGCAGCCATCTAAATCATGTATAAATTGAGATATGGTTACAATTTTGGAGGTTCTGGGAGATGATAACTCCCTGACTTCTCTTTTGCATGTCCTGATTCCCCTTGGTTTGGTTAACACTAAGACATCTGACATGTACATGTAACTGGCAAGATTCTACAAATATTAAAATAACTTACATCTATGAATCAGAAACAAAAGTGTGCAAAAATATCTTCATACTGGTAATAGCATAATTATTATAAAATTTATAAGACACAAAAGAGATAAAAAAGTAATAAATATTACCAGAACAACTTGAATTATACTTCAGTGGTGTGACTTGAGGAACACCAAAACTCTAAACTTGTACGATTACATGTTTTCAGAAAAGTGTTGAACTATTTGTAAAGCACTCTTATACCTTAAGAGTAAAGCACTCGGCAAAAAAAGAGGAAAATTTGTTATATTTGGATTGTTGCAGCTTTCTACAGTATTACAGTTGTATCAATATTGTTAACCTTGCAACCCTTTTTCAGTGGTAAGCTGGTTTACCAATACTCAGTCCATTTATCTACATACAGCTTATGCCAGCAAGTGACAATGGTCCTACTTAAATCAGGGGTAGGGGAGATGCTGTAGAAACTAGTGACCTGAAAATCAATAGGGGTCATCTTCGAGTCATGATCAATGTACCTATTAAGTTTCATGATCCTAGCCATAAGGTTCTTGAGTTATCATCGGGAAACCATTTTACTATTTCGGGTCACCGTGACCTTGACCTTTGACCTAGTGACCTGAAAATCTATAGGGGTTATCTGCCAGTCATGATCAATGTACCTATGAAGTTTCATGATCATAGGCATAAGCGTGTTTCAGTTATCACCCGGAAACCATTTTACTATTTCGGGTCACCGTGACCTTGACCTTTGACCTAGTGACCTGAAAATCAATAGGGGTCATCTGCCAGTCATGATCAATGTACCTATGAAGTTTCATGATCTTAGCCATAAGCGTTCTTGAGTTATCATCCGGAAACCATTTTACTATTTTGGGTCACCGTGACCTTGACCTTTGACCTAGTGACCTGAAAATCAATAGGGGTCTTCTGCGAGTCATGATCAATGTACCTATGAAGTTTCATGATCCTAGGCATAAGCGTTCTTGAGTTATCATCCGGAAACCATTTTACTATTTCGGGTCACAGTGACCTTGACCTTTTACCTAGTGACCTGAAAATCAATAGGGGTCATCTGCAAGTCATGATCAATCTACCTATCAAGTTTCATGATCCTAGGCATAAGCGTTCTTGAGTTATCATCCGGAAACCATTTTACTATTTCGGGTCACCGTGACCTTGACCTTTGACCTTGTGACCTGAAAATCAATAGGGGTCATCTGCGAGTCATGATCAATATACCTATCAAGTTTCATGATCCTAGGCACAAGCGTTCTTGAGTTATCATCCGGAAACCACCTGGTTGACGGACCGACCGACAGACCAACCGACAGACCTACATGTGCAAAGCAATATACCCCCTCTTCTTCGAAGGGGGGCATAATAAATGCACCACCAATGCCCCCATAAATTATGTTGCCAGGCTGAGAATCAAACCTGTGATAATTGGATTCGTATTCTGATGCTCTATAACTGAGCTATCTTGCCAAACTGGGCTTAATGCATGTGTGTTATGAGTCATCCAAGATTAGCCTCTACAGTCCGCATAGCTAATGAGAGACATCACTTTAGGCATAGGATATCCTACTTACGAGTGTCCAGTTGGTGCTATGAAGTACAGACAGGCGTGTATGCGGGAGTCGTGGTAGTTGAAGAGCGAGCGTTTGATCTTCAGTTCCTCCGAGAGGAAGGCCTCAAACTGGTTGTCAATGTAGTCCACAATGGACTTCCAGCTAGAATGCATGCACAAAATCATTACACGAGAATTGTTCTGAGGAAACTGAACAACCAACAACTGAAAAGGACGTAAAGTATTATTATATAAGCCCAATTTTAGGAAAACTGGGCTTTATGCATGAGCATAAAGTGTAGTCCCAGAACATATCTTTTATTTCCATCATATACTGGACTAAGCTAGCAAATCAAGAAATTCAGTCGTAATAAATATTAAGGTTAAACTAAAGTGCATGTTATGTTTTTGGTATTTTTTTTGTTTTAATCTTGATTTCAATAAAAACTAAAAACTTTTTGTGGCCAATTTTAGTGTGTTCATGCTACCAGTACTTGATACTTCATGGTTTGCAAAGGAAGTGATACAAAAAAATGCTTAACATTTATCAAGAAAAAGTCATTCTTACAACAAATAATATTTCTTCAAAGAATGTGATGCCATCACTTTTCATTGCAACTGTCTCATTAAAGCTACCTGTCTTCTTTATTGATTTGGTCCCCAAAGCCAACGCTGTCAACAACACGTAACTTGAGTCTCACGCTACTTTCCTGCAGCTCGTACGTGTTTGCACGCAGTTTGACACCTGGCAGGTCGTGGGTGGAGGGTGTGGAGTCGAAATGGGTGTTGAACAACGTGTCCATCAGGGTGGACTTGCCTATACCAGTCTCACCTTGATTAAACAGAACAGGCAATTTAGATTGTTGAATATTCAAGTTAACTAATAAATGAACATGAAATTTGAGAACACTGTCAAGGGTGTGGAAGTATTTAAATTACTAACTTCTCCATGGTCTTTGTTTGCAAACAACTTAAGTCAAAAAGCAATTATTACATTTCCAATTTATTTTGTGTGTGTGAAAAGTTTCAATTTATTTTGCAACTTCAAGCTTCCATTACATTCCCAAGTTTAACTCCCATTCTCAAATTGAAATCTTCACACACATAAGTTTCAAGTTAGCACAACTCTATAAAATTTGGGGCTCAAACTTAATGTCTTTTTTTCCCCAAATACTTTATAAAGTACCCATTGCATCTCAACATCTAACAGTAAATATATAGGGTGCAGTACAACAACCCCCCCCCCCTACATTCCACTTTAAACATGCATGAGGATGCATTAACATCACTCTTCCTACAGAATAGCTTACCTAGACAGAGGATGTTGAAACAGAAACCCTGCGCCACAGACTTGTTCACAAGCTGATCAGGCAGGCTGTCAAAGCCCACATGTCCGGTGAGGTTTAGATTGCGTGGCCCCGTCACGATGTTGCTACGACTGGGTGGCATTGGAGCCTGCAATAGGAAACATTGGTGTTATTTGGATACAATTACATGGAAAGTTTATGCCTTTAATAAAGTGCTGAAAGGTTTTGCAACTAAAAGCATTGAGTAAGAAGAAAATATGTTCACACTTTTTGTTTTGTATCATTTTTTGTATGATGTCAAGAAGAGCCAATTATGATAAAAGATTGCTTTTGAAAGTTCTTATGAAAATTAGTTTATAATTTATTGTTATTTAAAGCCACTGGACAAATCACTTATCTATAGCAACATGCCGTATTCAAAATGTATTTGTGGCAAATATGCTGCAAATTTATTGTGCACTATTTAAACACCTAAAAGATACCACCTCAAATGCATTGAACAAAATCATTATTACCTCCGATTACTGTACTTCAATATCATGGCGGAAAAACTGAGTTTTTTTTGAAGATTTTATATGTTCATACACATTCAAGCATTTCCCCAAGGTTTTGGGCACAGGGGTGCACCCCATTAGTTGGCAATGGGATAGACTTAGAATTTCTTAACTTAATGTGCCCTTTATTAATTTCTATAAAACCCAAAAGCTTTAACAAGAACACACAGGTCATAATTGTATGTACATGTGTACTTCCAGTGTTTTTTCACCATTTTTGAAATCAGGCTGGGTCCCTTTTGATTGGGAAATTATATGTCGTTGATTTTATGCCAACATGTACAAATACTTAAAAATTGATCATTAAAGGGACTTCAATGTTATATTTTCTGATGTTCAACTTAAAGAGTTTGATTTGGAGATGAATTATATGTTTATAGTGTTTTTCCCAGGACGTTTTAGCGTAGCGAATCGCCATGCCCTTGTTTTGTTTCGCCACGCTGCCCCTTTCAAAGTCAATTATTGCCACGCTTCCCCTTTCAAAGGCAGCCGCCCTGCCCTTTCATGACATAAGCACCCGCTGTTTTTCGCGTCCTTATTGATAACATATTAATTGAAACCAAGATTTTCCTGCGCTTTTCATGCATAATACAATATCATCAAAACATTTATCTTAAATTTAGATAATTAATTATTGACAGAATCACTGTAACGTTTTCTTAAAATAGGCGGACATATTATACAAGGTTACATTGCTATGCGCACCCGTCGGTTTTCATTTTAACAAGATGGCGGACGATACAGCTAATAAATTGTGACTCTCAGCAAAAATGTCAATTTTACGATGGAGATCACACATTTAGAAGGGATAAATGAAATGCACGTGCTAAAGAACGATGCATTAATCGTTGAACACAAAAACAACATATTTATCAGTAATCTGTTCATTTGATGTATGTCACGGAAATGAGTGTTTGCGAATTGTTAGTGTTCAGTTTACTCATTTTACTGGAAAAACTTCTGACAAGATTATCGTTAGAAAATGGGATAAGACAAACATGGTTTCATTTATGTGTAAGTGGATCTGTGTATAATCAGATTCATATGCATATATCGCTTTATTATGTTTGTCATTCTGTACAGTTTACTGCAACAGCATGCTACTTTAATGGCGACATAGCAAGGTAAATGTATTAATATTTATTAAAGAAAGTTAAATACACCAATTACCATTAAATGTGCTTGTTTATATGTTTATGTGTATATGTTTCTCTCTAAACCACTTAGTCACGTAACGTTTTTGCCCTTTTTTAAAGTAATACGCCATGCCCCTTTTCCCTTCTCAGAAAAACACTAGTTTAGACTTATTAAAAAATACATTTTTTTGGAAACCTTCAACTAGGATATTTTAGGTCCCATTTTGGAAAAATATTTACTTTTTTTCCATTGGGAATGGCCTACCTACCAGACCCAAATACACTTGACTTCAGAATTGAAAATTCAGCACAGAGAAAACCTTATAATAAGGTTTTCTCTGTGCTGAATTTTCAATTTACTTATATGGTAATTCAGACACAGGGGTAACCCTGATTGGGAAATCAGAGGTGCCACTGCCCTTAAAGATTGTATACTAAGAACTGGCAAAATAATACCGGTAACTACAGGCGTGAGAAATGTGTCATATAAATATTAGATTGAATGCTATTGCACTATTGATTTCCTTGACTTGTATTACATGACCCTTACCAGATACAATCTATAATGCTCTGAAATTTTATTTCAACTCAATAAGATGTATTTTGGTTTGGTATCATGTACAATACACAGAGCATGACATTCAACCACATGCTTATTCTGTAGAAGTTTGCATAAAAGGGTCTTCCACCATATGTAGCCAGCGTAGCTCCAGACCAGCCTGTGGATCCGCTTATGAGAGCATAAAAAACTTGCATGACTTTAAAGAGGACAGCATAGTTCCTGACTAAGACTGTGCCGATGCGCAAACTGGTCCGAAGCTACGCTGGCTGTGTATCGCACTTTCATTTTCACATGAGCCAGGTTAAATAATCATCAAATGATGTAAATTTTGTACTGGTATTTTATAAATATTAATTAAAGCCTATTGTTCTAACTTATTATATTATGGTTGATCATTATGTTTCATACCAAACAGATGTATAGTACATGTAAATCATAATACAGGTAAAAGATAATTATATTCAATCTATTTAAAGGGATCTTTTCACGGTTTGGTAAATTGACAAAATTGAAAAAAGTTGTTTCAGATTCGCAAATTTTCGGTTTAGTTATGATATTTGTGAAAAAACATTATTACTGAACATTTGCCATGGTCTAATATAGCCATTATATGCATCTTTTGACGATTTAAAAACCTACAAATTATAAAGCGTTGCAACACGAATCGATTGAATAATTTGGAGAGTTCTCTTATTGTCGTTTAAATTTGTGAAGCGTAGTAACGAAGATTGCTTATATAAGGTATAAAATACGCGGCCTATGTATGCTTGGCAGGATAGCTCAGTTGGCTAATGCGTTTTTGCTTCAGAATTTCGGGGGTCACTGGTTCGAGCCCTGCTGCAGGCTACTTTTTTTTTCCTTTTTTAAATTTTATTTTTGATTTTTTTCTAAAGCTTTTAAAATTTAATGTTTACATTTATCAATATAAAGCATTTAATGACAAACTTCAAAACATGCCAAAATCTGTGAAAAGGCCCCTTTAAGAGACAAAAGGTAAAATGTACAGGACAGTACTTGATACATGTCTTCTGGTAAACTAGTACTACATCTACTAGAATAGTGTGTAATGTGTTTTGTTTCTGATAGGAACAATCTACGGCATTGAACAAATTTACATCTATACAATTCTGAATAATTGGAGACAATTAAATACTTATTCACAATTTTAAGACGAAAAGTGAATGTTATGATACTATCCTATCTAATGGTAGGTTTAAGAAATCTACTGAACAATTTCTAACCAATAATACTAATAGAATTCAACTGTACATTTCTAAGGAGTTGGAGAAAACTAAAAAGATTCAAATTCTGGTATAAGGAATATGAGACAATTAAAAATACAAATAGGGGTATGAGAAAATTGGAAACACTTAGAACTAAGATACAATTCTTAGGAGTTGCATACAATGCTACAGATCCATACAATTATGAAGAAAATAGAAATCAATACTTTCATTTCCTTACAAATACTTCATAATAACAGGACATTAAGGCCAAATCGGAAAGGAACAACACAGAGATGAAAGTTATATAGATTCCATAACTTAAGCTATGGAGAAATGTGCAATACATTTAGACTGTGCAGAACAGTTTATTACTCATAAAAGTAGAGTGCAAGTGTACAAATTTATATCAACAGAACGTGCTTTATTGCTAACAAGAGACAGTATTTGATAAGTAATGTGATGTAAACAAATGCTGCCATGATACATGTTTTTTCCCGAGTCAAGTCGACACATGATTTGATTGCATTTACACTTCAGTTTGAAGAGTGTAAATCAAAACCAACTTAACAAGAATATTGAAAACTTCCTTGATGTTAAACGAGGGTTTTTACATGCATTTACAAGTAATTTCTGACATTAATAATTATGTCACTCAGCCACTCAAACCATGTATGAAATAATGTTCAAATATACAAAATGTAGTTAATTTTGATTAATTGAGTTCAATTCTAAACAGTTAATTAATATAACATGTTTAGTCTGATAAAAAGCATCAACAAATAAATATATACAACAAATTAAAAAGTTAAAATAAACACATGGTTTATAATTTTAAAAACTTAATAGAATATAATATTTGTAAAAAGAATTTTAGTCAAAATCAAACGAAGCATCTCTTTGATTTAGCACATTTATTATTTCATTCCACACAATCACCGTGTAATAGGGATTTAGCCAGACTAAAACAATAGCAAGGGGGAGCTAAAAAGAGGCTATGAGACTTAAGAAATAAAGGGGCAGATGGCTGAATTTTAATGAAAACCTAAGGATGATAAATAAACTTTGTACATTGAAAGTGACTCTATGCGGTGTTTCCACATAAGTTCTTTTATTTAATTGACCATCAAGCATATATTCCGTAAGGTTTGTTCTTTATTAGAAATGTTATAAATAATTTAATATAAATATTTTAAAAAGTACAATGTAACAATCCATTTTTTATATATAACTATGAATGTTCAATATAAAACAAGTTGTGTGTGTTTGTGCTTACGAGAACATTTGCATTTGAAAAAGCGACAAAGAAGGGAGAGACATTTGAAAAGGGTAGGTCATAAAATTGAAGGACCAACTCCCCTTGCCATTCCTCATTAGCTAAATCCCTACATTGAAACACATTATCTTCACATTGCTATTCTTTTTTTAATGTAAGCATCCTAAAAAATGCAATCATATCCCCTTCAAGGCTTGGTCTGTAACAATTGCAAATCTGACAAAGCTCTTTGTTCACTAGATCATGGCCACATGAAGGTTACATATTAGTAAAAGTATATCAACTGACTTTGGATAAAAACCACATTTATGATCAGGCATATATTGAGAGTTCACACATGAATTGCACAGTACATGTAAACACTGTACTTACACAAGACAACTTTTTAAAAAAACAAAATAAAATGCCTGGAAGTAAGGAGAATAGTTTTATTACCTGGAGAATTATTGTTAACTATTTAATGTATTTGTGAAACGCTGTACAATTAACACAATAAATTTCCTGTTTATGAGACAAGAAAATATAACTAACATTAAAAGCGGTTTTAGGTTTTCATCCAACAGCCTAGTTTTCACTTAGTCAAAGATCATCTTACCTGCAGTACAGACCTAACCATGTCCCCTGCATTAGAGGGTACCTGACATGAGGGTAACAATTTGTGTAAGAATATATGTATACAACACCAACAAACAAACTCAACTACAAGCATAAAGCGTGTAACTTACCTTTAATGGGACAATACCCATAACAACATTAACGACGCAGAACTTTATTACTATTTATAATTACTTAACAATATCAAGTTTCGGAAGCTAAAATGTATAGAATAAACTTGACGTTGTGTATACTGTACAGTATATACTTGTGATGATGAACTTAACATGAAAAATTATCAAACATAATACGCAATTCAATAGTGAGTTTCAAAAGAAGAGTAAAAACAAACAAAAGTATTCTTATTTTGTAAACTAATGAGGAATAGATTGTGCTTTATCGCTATCTGTCATGTTTGCACATATATTGAGTAGTATGTAACAACTACATGATGGTGATTTAGATATTTTGTATAATATAATGTATTTTTTTTACACATTTTGTTTCTTAGATAAAATCTAGCATTTAAAGGCAAACAAATGCAAGATGCAATTAAACGTCTAAAACACAATGTAACAAAACACTTCCTTGTTTAAGCAGGAGTTATTTGTTTTACATAATCAAACAGATACAAAAGTCTTGCATTAAAGTGGTAGTAATTGTCAGAGTTAACAATTGTAGGAAATTACATCATTATTCACATTTGAAAAGTTTCACACAAATTTCACAATTTAATACAGTAAATTAAACTCTGTCAAAGTATTCACTGTCAATGATGCCCACCTCAAATTTTGAAATTACATTATTTATAATATTGTTACATTTTAAAAAGATCCTGAAAAGTTTGTCTTAACAAAACAAAATAGATTCACAACTTGAAGTTGATTATGCAGATAAGGGAACATCAAGAGGTATGATGGTTTCCATATATCATTTTAGTAAAATATTTTTCTAAGATTTATTTCTGTAACATGTATATCAATGCACTGCACTGACCATATTCAACATTTTGCAATTTACTCACACTTGATACTAGTCAAAACAATAACAAGTGACAGTGTGAGAAATTCAGATTTAAAAGTAATAGCCCAAATTCTTATACACATACATAAAAAGTAAAATTTCTTACTAGCTCGACTATATAAAATTGTTAATTCCCACTAGCCCGAAAGATTTTCACTAGCCAAATCCCTTCGGGCTAGTGGGAATTTCGCACACTGAAGTAAATGTTATTGCACAGAATTTAAGGACAATTTCCTGTTACAAATTAATTTCATATGAATTGCGCTTTTTGCCATACTTCAAATATAACTAGTTAAATACAAATAATGTATTTGTTAATTTCTTAAAATAGAATAAAACAGCACATTAATCTTGCAATTATCAGTTTTATGCAAGTTTCACAGTGTACACATAACCGATTGCAATATCATGGCCGACTGTACTTGAGTTGAGCAGCTCATCAATTTATAAATGAGAAACAAATGTTTAATCAGAGGTTTTTCTGCCTATTTTGGGAAAAGGAGTCTGACCAAATTGGGATTTTTTTATCTACAAAATTGTCCATTTTGGGAATTTTTGCTTTGATGAAACAGCTCATTTTGGGAAAATATTGTGAGTGTATCATGCTTAAATAAGTCAGAGGTTTAACCAATAATTAGTTTTGATTTGTTATTTTGACATTTAATGCAGGTAAGCATCAGATGAGTCAGTTTGGTTTGTGTGAATGTGCTGTGAAATTGGGAGCACAGCAGGTTCATGGTGCTGAATCCTCGCTCAACCACAGCAGTGCTTGTTGGTATGATACACATTGGCTGGACGAGTTGGAACATTAATAATCTAATAATCATAAGTCATAAGACACTTCTTTCTAAAAAAAAAAAAATATTTTTTTTGGAAATTGGTAATTTTTGTTATAATTTTGGTTGGGGAATGCCTCCATTTTCCGGAGGCGCAGACAATGCTGAAAAAACCCTGTTAATGTAGGCTAAATGTTCTTTTGCAGTCTGGATTTATTTAATAAGTGCTTATATATCATTATGGATGATTGTTCAGTGAATATTTTGTTTTTTATACTGAATGTTCAAATAATGAAGCTTCCACAGAAACAATGCTACAGGTAAGTGACATTTTCTGATATGAGTCCAACTGAACAATGCTTTAGGGAAATGCATTTGTGGATATAAGGTTAGTGTATACCAACCTCATTAATATACATGAGAGTTACTTTATACCACTTTTTATTACCAGGCTCCAGTGGTGGGTGGGACCTTTTCAGTCTATTTCTTTGTTGATAACTATTTTTAATTCTTCATCAATATAAGTTCATGAAGACTATATTTTAAATAACGCTAAATAAGTTGTTATAATTAAAGTTTACATACCCTCTGAACCTCTGCAGCCGCCATTTGTTTTAATGATTTAAACTTTAAACAAATAAACAACTTCGATGACTAAACCCGGAAGTATTTGCTGCGGCTTTAATTTAAGTGAAACAAAGCAAAAAATAAATAGACGGAAGTAGAAATGGCTACATTTCACTTATTTTACAGAAAGGTAACTTACTAGATGGCCGACCGCGTATCGTTGTATTTGTTAATACTGGACTGTTTAGACGCACAAGTTCTCGTTTAAAAAAGTTACGCTTAAAAAGTTGAACAGTATGAGTGAACGAATGGAAAACTCATCCTCTACAGGGGAGTGCGCCCATGCCAGAAAATCTGGTCCTCGGATGTTTCGCCCCCAAGACGTTTCCGCCCTGGTCGTTTCGCCCCCATATTAGGTGCGAAACGACCAGGGACTAGGTGTTGAGTATTTTAATTGGTGACCATTATATAATCATCAAAGAAAGTACCCTGAATCAATAATGTAAGTATATTAGTGGAACACTAGGTGTTGAGTAGTTAAATTGGTGACCATTATATTCAATAATGTAAGTATATCACGCATTTATCCGACAAAGGGTAGGTGATAAAAGCAATTAGCCACCATAAGTATATATATTAATGTAAAATGAATGCAGATAATGTTTTAATTGACTTGATAATCACAATCCAATCAATTTGATATGAGTATCTTTTATAAGCGGGTTATATAAATATAGATATATATATATATGAGGCAATTGACCGTAAATTTAAATAGCATGAGTCTTAAATTAACAATGCATTTCATTCCCTCATTATGTAATTGTGATAAAACAGGTGTTAGTTATGGTAGCTATAGCGCTTACCAGTTGTAGAAAACGAAATGTGAAAACATTTGGAGATCTGTATTAAAAGAATAACAGTGCTGCTATATATTGTAATGTAAATAATTACGACTCATTCAGTTTATAAATGTGCTTTGCTGTAATTTATTATTGTGTGCTATGTATACTCGAATAAACTATGTGTTCTGTTCTATTATATTCCAAAAAATATTCATGTAGTGCAATTTCATATTTAATACAATACAATGTATGGAAATAAAACAGTAGGTTTCTTGTATGCGTGATATTTTATTAGTATTACTATTTATTAAATTCAATTAAAAATGACTTTGTAAATGGAAATAATAATACGAAAGTGATGACATGTGTAAATAAGTAGTAGTGTTGCTTATTTTATCTAAATAGCAGCGATAGTATATTTATTATCTCTGTTATATAATGTACTTGTGTATAGTAAGAAATTCTAGTCATAAGTTGATGGTATATTGAATATATTTTGTGTATAGAATCTATTATATAGGAAAAATACAGAAAGCCACTGTTAACCAGTTCACTTAGGTCGTCGCTCTTTTACATCATTTTTCACTATGCGCATTAGTACCCAGTTTTACAAACACCAGTGTTGTATCAACTTCAATATTTTGTAACAGGTGTTAAACATAAGGTTAACAGGGGCAAATCTGTAAGATTGGCCATGCATGTTTGTAAATTGTGTTATTTTATGTATTATTATATTGTACATGTCATGGACGAGAAATAAACCTTGAAACTCTATGTTTAAGTCGTAAGACATAATTAAACATCTTAATTGCGATAAGTTCCATTGATTAACTTGACAGACACAAAGTGGTGCTTAGGCAACAATCAATTACTGACACCCGCCTTCGATTGTCAATAAATAAACAAATCAGTTTTCTTTTAAAGTACTCCCTAAATGGATATTTGATAAACAGTATGAACAGGTGTTATAAACATGCCATTCAATGCGGACAGTTTATCTAAACATTGCCACTAATCCGATGTTGTTGCGTAATATTATTTTAACTATCAGATAAAGATCGTCGTGTATTCGCTTCACAGTAAAAATGATTTTAAAAATGTCGTTTTTTTAGGGTTATTATTATTATTTATTTATAATGAAATGATAATTCAACTTGTTCATCTATGTACTTGATTTACTAATAAAACGATATACATTTACTTATTATAAAAAGTTATTATATAATCCATCGATATATTATATGTAATTAATTAAATAACATTGCTATAGTCTAAGTAGTTTTGTATGTAGTTGACAAAAAGACAGTAATTCATCAGTACTTAATCTATAAAATTATATCTTAAATTGTAATACGAGAAAATTGAAGAATTATTTACTTATACAAACATTAAATTACATGGCAGTAGTTGTGTATGTATTTTTTCGTATTAATTTATAATAGTGAAAAGTCTATGTAGAGCTATATTTTCGCGTTCTGCTAGTGTTTGGGCTGTTATACCTAAGTATTTAAAGGATGTCACTATTTCTAATAATTCTCCGTAAAGGTAGAAGTTGTAATTTGTATGGCGATTACTTTTTTCTTAGATCGAGGCCTTTGTTTTAGATGTATTTATTTTAAGAGACGCTATGCAGTAATTAAACAATAAAAACATATAGCATTAAAATTTTAAGTTAGCTGTAGAGTAATACAAGCCTTTTTTTTAAAGAAATACTTTTGAAGCTTAATTGTGTTAATATGAAATTTTATCTTCATGTAGAGAATAAAACTATATCTCTCAGTGACTAACACAATCAAATTGGTCATAGTGACTGTTCATTGTGTTTCGAAGTTACATGATTACATGTTCTTATACTGAACTCACTTGCATGACTTTAATGGATGTAATCTAATTTCATTGTGAAGAATTGCCCATCTCCTTTTCTAAATCGTTTTATGTAACTAAACTACTGAATTATCGTATGTGTTCATCGCGATGTTTTACAACACTGTAATTCTACGTTATTTTATGCCAAATAAATAAACAAATAGACTCTACGGACTTTTCTTTGTGTTGCTTATACGCTGTTGTGTTTATGTAGTTCATAAAATATATAAATAAAGAATGCTTTCATTGTCGTTTTATGTAACTAAACTACTGAAATATCGTATGTGTTCATCACGTTGTTTTACACTGTTATTCTACGTTTTTGTATGTCAAATGAATAAATAGGTCAGAAAAAATATCTCTTTTTAGTTTTTTGTTACTACTCTAGAGTCTAGACTATAAGTTTAGTCATTGACGTGATAAATATTGTCTTAATAAAATTATATAATGGTCATCAATTAAACTACTCAACAACTATTGTTCCGCTAGTATGGGGGCGAAACGACCAGGTGCGAAACGACCAGGGCGGAAACGTCTTGGGGGCGAAATAACTAGGGTGCGAAAAGACTTGGGCGCGAAACGTCTGTAAATCGAAAATCTCAGAAAGACAAGACTATGGTAGATAACAACAAAGTAATACACCATTTGCATCAGCAGGGTCACAACTCTGTCCTTTATATTAAGAAAGAAAAAAATTGCCATACATCTGAACAGGAAAATATATGAAAAACCCAAACACCAACGAATAAAACTAATTCACTGCTTTGGAACGGTAAATGCACAGCATAACATTTGGGGTTTCAAATCGGTTTATTTGCGCCTAAACCTCCATTTGGCCTAACATTATTCACAAAACTTGTAATTGTACATATAATGTTACATTATAGTATTATATTTTAATTTGCAATAAAGGGAATGAAATTGCTAACTTCTCTGTGGTGAGATTAAACAAAAGCAACATAATTGTTGATTTGTAAGGCACAATAAAATGGTGGATAAATCAGCAGCTTCTTACCAGAAACACACATCCTTCCTTAAAAGGGCCATTTCACGTTTGGGTAAATTGACAAAATTGAAAAAAAAGTTGTTTCAGATTCGCAAATTTTCGTTTTGGTTATTATATTTGAAAATTATAAAGCGTTGCAACGCGAAACGAATTAATAACTTGGAGAGTTCTGTACTTGTCGTAATATTTTGTGAAACTAAGAGGATTGCTTTTATAAAGTATAAAACACATCTGACATTGTATCAGGAAGGATTGCCGTGTAGTATAAGTGGTAGACTTTTTACTCCAGGACTCAAGGGGTCAGTGGTTCGAGCCCTGCTGAGGGTTACCTTATTTTTTTCTTTAAAAAAAATAATTTTATTCTTGATTTTTTACGGGAGCTTTTTAGATCCAATATTTACATATATCAATATAAAGCATTAAATGACAAACTTTAAAACATTCCAAAATCTTTGAAAAGGTCCCTTTGAAAAAAAAAAGTTCCCTTTTTTTTTATTAATTACGTATGCCCCATACGATAGAACTTAACGCGAGCAACAATCACTCGGAAAGTAAAAAGATTAGCCTATTATTAAATTGTGATTGTGACCGATCGGAAGATTTAAACCATATTTTCGCAAATGTTATTTATTTTTAATTGTCAACTCATAATGCATTAATAATTTTCGCTAAAATGGGATAGCATAAACAAGATTATTTATTATCTCAACAAGTGTATGGTTGTGTGTAACCATATCTTTACTTTATAAAAACGCTTAACTTTTTGTTTAGTAAAATGCTTCAGTTGTCACTTAATTGCACAATTTATTTCAATAGTAATTTTTTTTCACGTTTTATCCATAATATTTATGTATTTTGACAAAATATGTCATACCGTATTAACTCCGTATGACCCGGAAGTAGTATTGGTACTGAAGCCGATACACAATTTTCATTGATTCCATACACTTTGTAATTTTTAGTGACTGACATTCACTGTTACACCGGTTGATGTAAAGTTGAAGTAGAATTAAGTATTCAAAATGTCTGAGGCAACGGAAGACGCCAAATCAGACGTTAAATCCGTTGCAGAAATTCTCAACTCAAAAGGAAATGATGAACTGAAATTTGGTCTGCTAATTGGATTAATCAAGGTGAACCAAGTGTCAGATAAAGATGTTGTCAACACAGTGTTGCACCTGGTAAGTAAAGCTAAGAGGCAGTTGTGTGCTGATAAGGTGCCATGGCATCTGTGCCCTTAATGGTACTATATACATAATAAAGTTTAGTTCCATTCTCACCTGGGCAACACCTGTGTAATCAATATGGTTAGCAGGGTTATTGATTTTGATACAGCCTAGTATGTTTGTATTCTAAGTTATAACTAAACAGTAACTTTGTTAGAATATACTTTTAATGATAAGGAGTAAAAAGTAAGATGTGTCAAACAATTAACATTTTCTACATCAGATAACAATACGCTGTCATTAATATTAAGGAAAATTATGATTTTATTAACTCTAAAAATGTATCTATGCAATCACAAATTATAATTAAAAGTAAGTATAAAAAATTAATATGATATAAGCAATATTTGATAATATATCATGAAACAAATTGTTATTTGAACTTCTACAGACACTGACTAGTGTATAAATAAACAGCGTTCTAGATAAGTTGCATATCAGCGTAATATACGCATTAGAAATATCAAGATACGCTCAATTTATCATTTCCGTGCGTACATTTAAGCAAGCCAATCTGGACTTACGCTAATGCTGTAAATTCTCTGCGTTTATCGTAAACAAAAAATATAAACAGCTGATTATCTTTAGCCAAAATATGAGACTGGTTATTGTAAAAATTAGAGCTGGATTGTACACTACGCGGCCCGCGATTTTCGCCTAAATCACCGATCACCGCGTTTGGGCCAACGTGGCAAATCGCCGTAATTCGCCGCAAATCGCGGTGATTCACCGTGATGACACTCTACGGGTGATTCGCGGTGATTCCGCCGTGATTTCACTGCGACCATCTCGCGATAAAGATCAGCTGTTGAATCATCGCAAAACACCGCGAATCGCCGTGATTGGCGTTGACTACTATATTTAAATTTCAACTTATTAACTAATGTCATTATTATTGACAATCACATTATATCGCAAAAATGTATTCCAATATGAAAGTAAACACTGTATTTGCTGAATGTCGAATCCTGATTCCAAACAATATCTTTATTGTTAAAATAACAATTGTACAGTACGGCTCACGCAAAACCAACAAAGTTCGCGGCTACAGATTCTTTTGTTCTCGAAGTTTCTCCGCAGCCACAACGAGTATTCACTCCGAATCATGCCGAGGCCGTTGGCGATAATTCGCGGATATAAGAAACGGGTACAGAAAATAGCCTGATATTTCTACTTCTACGCGATTGTTTTAACATTTCGTCAGCTTCTCTGCATACTTCATACAATTACCATCGGATGTCATCTGTCAATGATTGTGTAGGTCAGTAACCACATCGAAGAAATTTACATAGTTTAATCTCGGAAACGAGGAATGGCTTTAAACGTTGAAATAAACGATATATATTTGCATAAAACTTGCTAAAATACACAGACGTCAAAAATATAAAAAATGTCGACCATTTGAATAAAATCAAAATTAATGGTTTATTTGTAAAATGAATACTTTCACTTCGTCCCGATTTTCAGAAAATGACTTTTACATGTGCATCTAAATTTAAATTTACACATTGCTTCAGATGATGTATGCGTCTCCAATCCCGATTGGGCTGCTAGATCTATTTAATAAAATAGTAGCGTGTAAAATTCATTTGATGGAACAATAGCAAACGTTTGTCTTTACTATTTCTCGAGCAATGTTGAACGGCATATACTTTTGAAAATGGAAGCCGTGATCATTCGGTATTATCGTTATTTTAAATGTTTCAAACATAGTTTGTTACACTTATAATTAGGCGGTGAATCGTTTGATTTGGTGGCATTCTGTTTCATTTCGGACCTCGTGCAATTTTTCAGTGTGTTTCAGAGTTTATTTACAGGTCCTACTGGCCTCTTCACGAGGTTACGGTAGCCCGACCTGCTATTTTTCAGATCATAATCTCTGTGCTTTATTACTCAAACTTGTTAGTTTCTGACTACGTGTGATACTGAAAGTAACCATTGGGCTGTGTATTATGGTCCGTGGAAGTTGCTAGGACCCGTGTTGATGATCCCTAAATGTTAGATAAGCATGTGCACTATCGATTGAGTTGGTAAGTACAAAAGTTCTACTGAAAACCGCCGATTGCGTCTTTGTTTTATTAGCCAATCAAGCCCCGAACATCCAATATCCTGTGTATTACCAGAAACAAACTTAAGATTAGCACGTGTCGTCTGTCAAAACAATGAATGTATAGCTGTTAACATATTGAATTGCTCACACAGTTAATTCCCATATATGCTCTCGGAAACAGACTTGCATAAAACATTTAAAATAACAATATTTATTTTCATAAGAATTGCTAATATATATATATTTTACAAGTTTGACAATTTCAATAAACAGATATTGGTTTATTTTCACAATATTAACTCCCTTTCTCGATTCGAAAATGACGTGTACATATTGCATTAAATCTAAACTTTAATTAATTTGTTTATTGGTCGTTGAAGAATATTATGATCTGTACACGACATTTGTGTGTAGTCAGTATACAATGCGTTTCAATAACGAAGGAACTGAAACAGCGTGACGGTTACAATACAGCGTGTTTTAATTATATTTTATTTAGAGGAAATGTCAATGCCAAGTATTTCGCGAGGTACCCCGGTAATTCAGTTGAAATTCACAGCGAAACTTTTAATGAAAATTAAAATTAATGATATCAATGTTTTACCCACTATGAAATGTTTATTTACAAATAAATACACACACGCCAATTTACGCGCGCTTTTTATCAGAACAGGGACCTATACAAGGTCCCTGATCAGAACAAAGAAATTAATTTAATTCATTTGCACTATGTATTTGTGGCTAGAATTTGTAACCGAGAATAGCTGTACACGACGCGTGCAAACCGTGTCAGGTGATTTACGGATGTACAATACATCTGATCTGATTGGGCGCTTATTTCATCAAATCTTTAAATAGAAACAAATGCCGAAATTCATTTGATAATTTCGAACGTTTGTGTATGACATTCTTTGGGACTCTTATTGTCAATATTAACCAGAATTCGCTTTTAAAATGGAAATCGGGCATATGCGGGATTATCGAGTAATGGATAAGGACGGAAGAAGTTGCATGTATGTGATTGAGACAGTTGAAACGTATGTATTGGGGAATCGAGAGACTCGGAAAAATACGACAATTACATTACAATCAGTTATGAGTTCTCCATGGCTTCAAACTGTTAATTGCATAATCAAAAACGCAATTATCACTCTTCCAGGTGCGGTATCATACAGCTAGGTGCGAACACTGTTTTGTTTTATACGCAGCATTTAAAAAGACAAAAAAAAACTGTCAGGGACATGGGTGTGAAATACATGTTGACATTTTAAAAAAGATACTCGATTATATCTGCCAACAATGCTAATAATCCCATATTGCTATAATCTCTGTGAAGATTATATATGTACATGTAACGTAGGAAAATCGTTCTTCACCACGTTGACCGGGAACGCGGTGAATCACCGCGGCGATTATATTTATCGCATTCGCGGTGATCATGCTCGACCTAGCGTGATGAAACGCGCGAGATTGCGGTGATTTTTCACCCAAAATAAATAATGACCACCGCGTGTCGGTGATTTAGGCAAAAATCGCGGGCCGCGTAGTGTAGAAATAGTTAGCTAGTCGGTATGTATGCTCTGTATCATCTAGACGCATGGTAAATTTAGTATTGAATTTTTAACAGACAGTCAAGCGCTTATGTGTTTATTAAATTACATGAAGTGGTCAGCATGGCTTCTTCCAAGCCAACACAAATTACTTCTCAAAGTTAAATTGATTCTTTGTGTATGGCAAAAATTGTATCGAGTCATAAAATTGTACTGCCAATACTGAATGATTTAATTTCCTCTGTTTTCAAATAAAAAAGGAACCACTAAAATGCTAATAAAACAACTGTTGAAAGTTGGCAAAAAAGTTTTCTGTGGCCCACGGTGGTGGAAAATAAGGACGAAAATCTTCTTAAATGTAATCTGCCAACAATACAAGTTAAAATGACAAGTAATTAAGAAACCTACTAATATGAAGGAATACACATAGTTAATGGTTAATTGTGTTTAACATTATTAAAGTAGCGTGTCTGTACCCTGTCTATATTCTGGTTTTACTTTTAGCAAATTACCCTTCAAACAAGGCAAAATTTGACCATTTACCCCCATGCTTTGAAAAGTGGGGGTATTTACCCCCATTGGTAAAAAATTATCTATAACGCTGAATAAATCAACAGAAATTTACCAGTTTGTACAGTTGTTTATGCCACAAATAGTTAGTTATTGTACAGAATAGTATGTATGCACCTAGCAGTAAATAATAATATTGCCATTTTATTAACCAGGTTTTCCGAAGGAAAAAACTGGTTATTAGATTGGCGAATGCGGGCGGGCTGGCTGGCGGGCTGGCGGAATAAGCTTGTCCGGGCCATAACTATGTTGTTCATTGTCAGATTTTAAAATCATTTGGCACATTTGTTCACCATCATTGGACGGTGTGTCGCGCGAAATAATTACGTCGATATCTCCAAGGTCAAGGTCACACTTTGAGTTCAAAGGTCAAAAATGGCCATAAATGAGCTTGTCCGAGCCATAACTATGTCGTTCATCGTCAGATTTTAAAATCATTTGGCACATTTGTTCACCATCATTGGACGGTGTGTCGCGCGAAATAATTACGTCGATATCTCCAAGGTCAAGGTCACACTTTGAGTTCAAAGGTCAAAATGGCCATAAATGAGCTTGTCCTGGCCATAACTATGTCATTCATTGTGAGATTTTAAAATCATTTGGCACATTTGTTCACCATCATGGGACGGTGTGTCCCACGAAAGAATCACGTCAATATCTCCAATGTCAAGGTCGCCACGACTAAAAATAGATTAAAAAAAAAAAAAAAACTTACAAAGGGGGTTAATTTTTTTTGGTCATTTCAAAAGTTCAGTTTGAGTTTTCTCCCTTTATCAGATTTTTTTTTCACAATGAAAACCTGGTTTTGTGACAATTTTGTCCCTTGTTAATTCTTTAATTGACCCAATTTGCTAGTCGTAATGTATTTATCGAAGCTGTGATATCAGATATGGCTTTAATTGTTGAATTTATATTCTTTTAATTAATATTTGTTTGGCATTGAATGTTTAATGAAATAAAAGCATACCACTAAAACATATAAATGCTGATGGTTTTGTAGCACATGATTAATGATATGGATGAGTACTGTGAAGTTTTTAAAATGGCACCCAAGTGAAGATTTTAACAGCACATCCCGAATTTAAAAAAAACTTAATTATTGCATGCTATTCACATATGTTTCATGTTCTCATTTACTTAATTTAAATGTTGAAACACAGCTTATTTTTTTATCAGTCCTTTTATTTCATATTTTCTCAAATACATTTAAGTTCAAAAGCTATTTAGCTCACATGAGTGGTCATAGGGAGCTTTAAGGATACCGTGTTGTCAGTCGTCTGTTAGAGCAGGCTTGCCTAAGCTGTGTTTACTTTCTTCTAAGGACTTCTTTACGTGTAATAAAGTAACTTCACAGGAATGATACATGGGTGATCCACTCTCAAAGTTGCAGATTGGTTACCTTTTTTCCAAGAATCTTCTTCTTTAACTCACATGGGTTTAGGATTTTATATTATTGTGTAATTTGTCTACTGGTCCTCTAATAAGTGTGTTAAAATCATCCCAATAAGATAAAAACTGGCCATGCCCCAGAGGTCACATGATTTATATAGAATTATTTAGTAAATAACTAAAATAAAACCTTCTATGATAACCCAAGGGACAGGGGGTTATATTTGGTGTGTAACATTGTATGGTGCTCCTCTACAAACGTTTGTTCTAATTATGTCCCTTGTATCAAAATTGGCATTGCCCTGTGGGTTACTTGTTTTCTTACCAAGTATGAAGTATAAACTTAAAATTATTTCCTGAAACCACAGGTTGACATGCTTTTATTTGGCATGTATCATATATTGTAGTTCTTAACCCAATTTGTTCAAATCATATAGAAATGCAATTATTTTTCTTATGACCACTTTATGTATGTTATTTAGCAAATTTGACTTTTCATGTGAAATAATAAGTTTGAACTTTTAATAGTGAGCTATGTAAGATAAATGTTTTCATAGAGTAGACAGACAGGTAGACATTTTACTCAGAGTAATGAATAATTAAATATACACATTATTTTTTGTCTCGTATATGGGTATTACAACATTGCAATATCTAACATACAATAGTTGTTTAAGAATATAAATTCAAATAAACACAATCTACAGTTCTTCAGATGCAGAAATGAAATTTATAATAAGGATTTTATTTTTCATTACGAAAGCTTCTTTGACGTACAATGTATTTACATACATAAAAAAATATATTATTTGTCACATAAAGCAACTCACTTTCTTATTGACTGGCAATAATAAGTACGGGTTATGTCTGTATAAAACATTTTTCAAAGCATTCATAAAATATAAATTCAGACAAAAGCAATGAAATGTATTTAGAAATTATGGTTTGCCCATGAGCCCATGGAGAGCAGATTTAGACCTGGGCAAGTCAATATCAAATGATCCAGCTACGAAACTAACTCCTCTGCTAGAAAAAGCCCTATGCAACTTGGTGGGCCTTATTGGCTGCATCTTTAATTGTTATGCCCCCCTTCGAAGAAGAGGGGGTATATTGTTTTGCACGTCGCTCGGTCCGTCCACCAGATGGTTTCCGAATGATAACTCAAGAACGCTTAGGCCTAAGATCATAAACTTCATAGGTACATTGATCATGACTGGCAGATGACCCCTATTGATTTTCAGGTCACTAGGTCAAAGGTCAAGGTCACAGTGACTCGAAATAGTAAAATGGTTTCCGGTTGATAACTCAAGAATGCTTAGGCCTAGGATCATGAAACTTCATACGTACATTGATCATGACTGGCAGATGACCCCTATTAATTTTCAGGTCACTAGGTCAAGGTCACAGTGACTCAAAACAGTAAAATGGTTTACTGATGATAACTCAAGAATGCTTACGCCTAGGATCATGAAACTTCATAGGCACATTGATTATGACTGGCAGATGACCCCTATTGATTTTCAGGTCACTAGGTCAAAGGTCAAGGTCACAGTGACTCAAAATAGTAAAATGGTTTCCGGATGATAACTCAATATTGCTTACGCCTAGAATCATGAAACTTCATAGGTACATTGATCATGACTGGCAGATGACTAATTTTTTCACGTTTAAACGGTCGCGTTTCGTGTTTTGCTCATAAACCTTTACCAAAACAATAAACGTTTAAACGATAGTCAATATAAATATAATAAATATTGGGGTGCAAATAACGTAGCCGACAAGCCGAACGAAGTATAGCGACGACGAACTGTGAAATCCGGGTACTTGCGGTTAATCCGGGCTACCCAATTCGGCGGTAATTTATTTATGATTGGTTAGAGGATGGCACAGACATGAACGGAAACTAACGGAAAATCTTCGCTACTTTCAGAAAATCTTACAACACTGCAACGAAACGGTGCGTATGCCGCCATCTTGAAATATTTTAAGTGATTGATTAGCAAAGTATATATTGATTATATTATTAACTATATAATTGATTATATATCAGGGCCCTCACACTACTTTGGGGGAAGGGGTCCGCAGCCCTTAGGAGAAGTTTTTTGTTTGTTTTTTTTTAGGGGGAATTTTTCCCCCCAAAAGGGGAAAAAAGTATACTTTTCAGGTGGGGGACTGCCACCGAAATTCGGCAGCAGATTTGATAGATTGAGGGCCCTGTATATTGATTACGTTTTTGCTAGTTAACTGGTTTTTTCATTTTCTGTGGTCGAACGATATGCACATTGTTTTTCATGTGCAAAATACGTACATTTTTTTCGGAGTGTCGTTTTCGGATGCAGTATTTTTCATCGATTTTACATTATTTTCGACATTCATTTTTTTTTATAGAATGACGAATACACATGTGGTGATACGGATGGTCTGGTTTATAATATTTTATGGTTTTAATATGACGTATTGCGCGAATGGGATATGCGCTGAATATTACTTCCCGAAATAATTACTATTTTTAGTTTGGAAATGCAATGGTACTGATGCTTTTTAAACGGGCATAGGGATACCGTTTAAACGGTAACGTTTCGTTTATTTCATTTTGTTTAAACATTTAGAAAAATCTGTAAACGTGATACCCTTACAGATGACCCCTATTAATTTTCAGGTCAAAGGTCAAGGTCACAGAGACTCGAAACAGTTAAATGGTTTCCGGATGATAACTCAAGAATAATTAGGCCTAGGATCATGAAACTTCATAGGTACATTGATCATGACTGGCAGATAACCCCTATTGATTTTCAGGTCACTAGGTCGAAGGTCAAGGTCACGTTGACCCGAAATAGTAAAATGATTTTCGGATGATAACTCAAGAACGCTTTTGCCTAGGATCATGACACTTCATAGGTACATTGATCATGACTGGCAGATGACCCCTATTGATTTTTAAGTCACTAGGTCAAAGGTCAAGGTCACAGTGACAAAAAACGTATTCACACAATGGCTGCCACTACAACTGACAGCCCATATGGGGGGCATGCATGTTTTACAAACAGCCCTTGTTATTGTAGAACATGATCTATACATATATTATTGAAGTGATTTATTTTTTGACATGTATATCAGAAAGAATAAACACAATAAATCAGATTACTTGTCAAAGTGAAATTTACATGAAAAATACAAATGGTTCATAAACAATGCAGGGTGCACATTTCATGGAGTCAGTGACATGTGAATGTTTTATTTCTCAAGGTATTCTTTTGTGACAGTGCAGGTCGCGTACTTATTTCTGGACAGTCTTACTGATTGGCAGGGCACCCAGAGTACTAAAGGTTTCCTGTCTGAGCAACCAAAGATTAAAAATTAGTTTTTATCTATGGTATTATCATGTTATAGTGTTATTCAACCATTTTGGGAATTGAGCAGGGCATTTTGGATTCTGGTTATTCCTGTCAATTTGACTGAAATTGGGAAATTGTTGTTTTATGCTTACAAATACTTAACAATTGAGATAAAAAGTGTTTTTAACATGATATTTAAAAAAAATTCAACTAATATACATTGTAATTGGTCAGGGAGGTGAACTTAAAGTTGAGATTTATTTGAGTTGCATTTTGAGAAAACTGGGCATAATGCATGTGCGTAAAGTGTCGTCCCAGATTAGCCTGTGCTAATCAGGGACGACACTTTCTGCTTAAACTAGATTCTTGGTAAAAAGGAACTTCCTTTAAATGAAAAAACCATTAAAGCAGAAAGTGTCGTCCCAGATTAGCCTTATTGGACTGCACAGCTAATCTGGGACGACACATTACGCACATGCATTATGCCCAGTTTTCTCAGAACAAGACATATTTGTTTGCTTATGTTTTTCTTTTGAAAACCTACCATTGGGTAGTTTAGGCAGTCATTTGGAAAATTTTACAACAAAACGCTTCTGTTATTTGTCTTTCAATAATAAGTAAGGTGATGATGATTGAAGGGAGACATATTCTAGCAGTTACCGGTAGTTTGATGAAAAAACAACAGTTATTCAACTCTAAAGAGACATTCATGTGACAAACCCTGCCATAAGGGAGATATTTTCTGTAATTTAATTGTGTAAATGTCTGCTGTTGAGTGGCTGACAATTTATGATAAAGATACACCATGAGACTTCAAGATGGTAGTCCTTGTCTTATTGCCTGTTAAGATCAATAGCATTTATTTTGGCTTCCCAGCTCCTTTGCGTGACAAGGTAGCACTTGTGGACAGGAACATTGATTAATGTTTGCTCGCAGTCATGTCCACTCAAGCAGATATTTGCATTTCTCCACTGTAAGTCATGCATCTTTCCAATACAGCTCTGTGATATCTTAACAAGATTCCAACAATTTTTAGATCATTTTTTTAATATAAATATTTGTATATATGCAATAATTAATAACTTATTATACTTTAATTCTGCAACTTTCAGTATTGACTTGTGTACATGTTGTCATTACAAAATATGTGGATGTTCCTTGAAACATAGAACATCTGTGGATGATCAGAAAGGTGTCAGTTAACCATATGACTAAATTGTATTGCTTGAATTTTATATCTACTTTCATATTTGGATTTTCCCTCATGAGCTTTTTCAAACATTGGAAGTTTTATTGCTACAATTTACAGACTAATTACTCTTATTTGTTCTGCACTATAATAATAACATCAGGATTTTCATATTTTTATATGACTGTTTTTTAGTTAATCCTATTCATTCTTACTCAGTGTAATTTTTTAAAGGGATGCATATCATCTATTCTAACCATTTTAGTAAATGAATATTAATATTCCATTTTTGTGTTTCTTTGATGAGTGAGCGTTACATTTACTAAAAAAACAGTTTCTTGTTGTTGTACTATCAACATACAATAGTAACAAAGAGACTCAAGGTTGTTCAAAATGACATAAAGGTTTTAAAAAGTAAAAAAAAACGCTTCTGACTAAAAAATAAACATACGTTTGGTTATTAATATTCATTAAAGGAAATTGGAAAATAATCAAGCATTTGTAACATTTTTCACCCATAATTGAGAGTGAATTAATGACATAAGCTGTAAACTTCCATCTGAATTCTAAAGCTTTAGTTGTGTTACTACAGCCCATTAGTTGTTGCTTCTAGAGGACCCAAGTTCAAACCCTAGGGCAGCCCAAGGCAGATTTGTTTCATTTTGTCTTTTTCATTGTTTTTAAAATTATTTAAAACTATTCCAAATCATACAGTTTTTATATGAAATTCATTTAATGACTTTTTTTCAAAAATACAAAAATCTGTAAACAAGTCACTTTAATGAATGAAACACCAAATATATCAACAGGACTTTTACAGCACAGTTATGAAAATTGCCTGATCCATCATTGTCTCTAAAAAACATATTTTTCAAGAATTTACAGAGAGGATAGCCTGCCAGATAATTGCTTTGACTAAGTGTCTACAATTGGGACCAAATTGTGAATTGAGGAATTATTATTTGTATACATGCATTTAAAAACTGATTCTGGCACAGGAACTACTGCTATGTAAATACACTTTTTTTAAATTGTATGGTGATAGAAAATATCTGTAAAATTTAATATTTTAAGGAAACAAAGGGAAATAATCTAGCAAAAAACAAAGCAACAGATGCTTCTGTTTTCCATAACTTTATTTGAAAGCTGCTGTGTGCATTTAGGTGTCCCAGTATATTTAGGAAAGTAATGGTTTTCCTTTACTCTTGTATTTAAATATGTATCGATAACAATAAGGTGCTAAAATATCTGAATATATTGTTATCTGAGGACAATCATTGAGATTTCCAATATATGTATCCAGGGTATTATGCTACTGTTCTGATCACTGTACTACGATCTTTTGTTGATTGGTTTCATTGTGATTGTGCGTGCTACCAAAGAGCCAGAGATGTAAGCCTGATGACTGACTATACAGAGTGTAATTGATTACAGCAATTAGCTGTCTAGTAGGAATTAAAAATTTCTGTGGTTATTCATTTGCAAATTACTGAAGCAGTTTTGCTCAAACCTCTTGGTGGATTTCCACCAAACTTGCTGTATGGGTCCTGAAATGGTCTTTACAAATTTCTTAAAAACATTTGAATATTTGAAAATGTATATAACAACAAGAAATTTTAAACTTAACAAATCTTGTCCCAAACATAGCTCGCTCTATTTCAAAATAATTTTCCCACTAACGTTTGGTGACCCTCTTCCATTTTTATACCCCCACAAACGAAGTTTAGGGGGGTATATAGGAGTGAACTTGTCGGTCGGTCAGTCTGTCTGTTGGTCTTTATTAAGTGTCAGCTCATTAATTCAAGTAGTTTTCATCAATCTTCACCAAACTTGGTCAGAAGTTGTATCTACATGTTGTCTAGGCCAAGTTCGAACATGGGCCTTGCCGGGAAAAAAACTAGGTCACGGGGTCACTTAGTGCGTTTTAAACATTCAGCATGTTGTCCGCTCTCTAATTCAAGTAGTTTTCATCCGATCTTCACCAAACTTGGTCAGAAGTTGTATCTAGATGATCTCTAGGCCATGTTGGAACATGGGCCTTGCCGGGTCAAAATCTAGGTCACTGGGTCACTTTGTGCATTTTTTAACATTCAGCATGGTGTCCTCTCTCTTATTCAAGTAGTTTTCATCCGATCTTCACCAAACTTGGTAAGCAGTTTTATCTAGATGATCTGAAGGCCAAGTTCGAACATGGGCCATGCCAGATCAAAAACTAGGTCACAGGGTCACTAAGTACGTTTTACACATTGAGCATGGTGTATGCTCTCTATTTCAAGTAGTTTAAATCCAATCTTCACCACACTTGGTCAGAAGTTGTAACTAGATGATGTGTAGGTCAAGATCTATCATGGGCCATGCCGGGTCAAAAACTAGGTCACAGGGTCACTTAGTGTGTTTTAAACCTCACCATGTTGTCCGCTCTCTAATTCAAGTAGTTTTTATCCAATCTTCACCAAACTTGGTCAGAAGTTGTATCTAGATGATGCCTAGGTCAAGTTTGAATATGGGTCATGACAGGTCAAAAACTAGGTCACGGGGTGTATTAGTGGGTTTTAAACCTCACCATGTTGTCCGCTCTCTAATTCAAGTAGTTTTTATCCAATCCTCACCAAACTTGGTCACAAGTTTTATCTAAATGATCTCTAGGACAAGTTTGAACATGGGCCGTTTCGGGCCTAAAACTAGGTCACGGGGTCACTTAGTGCGTTTTTTAACATTCAGCATGGCGTCCGCTCTCTAATTCAAGTAGTTTACATCGGATCTTCACCAAACTTGGTCAGAAGTTTTATGGAGATGATCTTAAGGCCAAGTTAGAACATGGGCCTTTCTAGGTAAAAAAGTAGGTCAAGGGGTCACTTAGTGCGTTTTAAAAATTGAGCATTGTGTCAGCTGTTTTTTGTGAAGACGACATGCAAAATATTATGTGTCAATGCGGCATGTTGGGGTATTCGTCATGTCTGTGACAAAGCTCTAGTTTTTTATTTTAAAAAAAAACCATGCCTGCCAGACAGCGGACCAGTATCTTTCTAAAGCTACATTGAAGACTTCCAAAGTCATATTGTCAAAAACCATGGATGAGACCCTAAAATAACACATAAATGTTACTTGGATAACCATCTACCACATTTCTTGGCCCTCTTACTATCAATGGTTCCAGTGGTTTTATTGATTCAACATATAAGCTAGCTTATGTCATGTGCAAGAACGATGCCTCTTTGTAGTTTGTGTACATAGGGATTCCCCACCAATTTGATAAAAAGGTGGCAGCAAAAAAAGCTAGGTAACCAGTCAGTCATATGAATTTCCCATCTACCAGTTCTTAGATAAGAAACCTTTAAGAGACCTGTCCCAAACGCTGTTAATTGTCAAACTTAGTTAGTTTTAACTAAATATATTGACCGATGAGAATGCTTGTATTTTTTTAGCATTTTCTTTATTGGTTGACTGTATAAAGTTATTAAGTCTAAGATTGAACTCATCAATGTTCTTAGTTGTCATGGCAAGTGCTATACCTTACTTAGTAGAAGGACATACCTGGCCTTTTTCTGACCTTTTTGGTTAAAAGCACTTTTGTTAAATTGGGAAATTCACAACCTAAAATGTTGTAAATTGAGGAAAAATAACAGAAAAAACTGGCCTGCATTGCAAATAGATATAATATTAGGTATAAGTCAATAAATGCCATGAAATATTTGACACATGTTTGTTTTACATCTTCAGCTGGTCAGTGGAGAGTTTGACATTGAGGCCAACTTTGTCATCCAGGACCCCCAGAACATCGTTCAGATGCTGAAGGTGGTTGAACACTGCCCTGTTACTCTACAGGTTAGTCACAATACAACAAACCATACACATGTACAGCTTTATCATATTGGACAGCATGTCCATGCTTCCTTACCTCTGATTTAAGAAGGGCAACTTCATGTCCATTCTCCCTTACCTCTGATTCAAGAAGGACAATTGCTTTTTCATTTTCCCTTACCTCTGATTCAAGAAGGGTAATTGCTTGTCCATTCTCCCTTACCTCTGATTCAAGAAGGGCAACTGCTTGTCCACTCTCCCTAACCCGTGATTCAAGAAGGGCAACTGCTTGTCCATTCTCCCTAACCTCTGATTTAAGATGGGCAACTGCTTGTCTGTTCTCCCTTACCTGTGATTCAAGAAGGGCAACTGCTTGTCTGTTCTCCCTTACCTGTGATTCAAGAAGGGCAACTGCTTGTCTGTTCCCCCTTACCTGTGATTCAAGAAGGGCAACTGCTTGTGTGCTCTCCCTTACCTCTGATTCAAGAAGGGCAACTGCTAGTCCATTCTCCCTTACCTCTGATTCAAGAAGGGCAACTGCTTGTCCATTCTCCCTTACCTCTGATTCAAGAAGGGCAACTGCTTGTCCATTCTTCCTTACCTCTGATTCAAGAAGGGCAACTGCTTGTCCATTCTCCCTTACCTCTGATTCAAGAAGGGCAACTGCTTGTCCATTCTTCCTTACCTCTGATTCAAGAAGGGCAGTTTTGAGTTATTGAAATTGGTATTTGAACTTAGTACTTATCCTGCTGAGGATAGGTATGTGCACCTATGATTACTGAACCTGCTCACCCAGGAAAAGTGTGCATTGGTTACCTGACCCCCATGATGTGACTTAAATACTGTTGAAACATCAGAAATTCACTGACAGACAAATGGACGATTAGGAACAATACTAGACAGGAAAGGACACTAGTCCAAATATTTGTACTCTGAGAAGGAACCTTTTACATTTTCTTTTATGTCTGTCAGTTCAAGTGCAAAGCTGAATGGCTGAAATAGAGGAAGTTGTTCCCAGGAAATGAGCTGGGAACTGAAAATCAATTTTTCAAAATGCTGGAAATAACACCAAATTCCTTACATATTTGAAGAATATGTATTTTAAACCATTATGTGATATATCCATAAGCTATTCAGAGCTCCAGATAAAAATTTGGTCAAATTCTTAATTACTCTCTATTTTAAAAATTAATTCTTATTTTACCCCCTATTTATAAAATGAATTCTTAACAATATATTACCAAATAATTTTTTATTGAATGTTTTTTGAGTGCTTTAGATTCACAGTCATTTACGCAAGAGCTTATCAGTTCATCAATTATTGACGAAACCATGCTTTGAGTATTTGAATCTAATTGAAAGAATGCATGCAGCATGGACTTTTGACACTAAAATGTCTTTTTTTGCCTTCCACGCTTCGATACACCGCTTCGGTTGGCCAATTTGATTTTTTATGTAAAACGGTCACTGACACTTCAGCTTAGGTCATAATGGCCTTTTGGTCGCCGTTAAAGTCATATCAAAAACTATATTTAACATTTAATTTTTAAATGACTTTTTGTATAGGTATACAGTATATTACTTATGTATAAAAATTATGATAAGTGTAATTAAAAAGGTACAATAAACAGTAATGACAGGCCTGCAATACTAGGAGAACAAAATCGAGACCATTTGGCCTTTCGACCGTTCTTAGGTGTGGCTCTACCTCACAGCAAACGCTTGAGTGACGTTGACTTAAAGTTGTAGTTTTAATTGAGCGCCTAGATGAGTCAGAACCCGAATAAAATGTTTACCATATATAATTTGCTACTGGAAGATTTACGCACATTAGAAAATTACGAATTCGTGTTTCATTTTTTCAATGCGTAACTTTACTCCAAGATTTTAAATCAAAATGGTTATTTAAGAAATTTAATTCGTTTTTACGCCTTTACCCATGTTATCTGGAGCTCTGAAGCTATTTCACTTCAAATTCACAAAAATACACTATAATATGGTCCGTTGGACAATGTTTTGAAAATCCAAGGTGTACATGTTATGAGGTTTCCCAGTGGAGTCCTGTATTTTTAGATGACATAGATATTTCTTAAAATACACAGTGAAATATCATGAATGTCAAGCAAAAATTTTATCTGCAAAATAGAATGTCTTTAATTTGCAATTAAAAGTAATTATTTGATGGATGGACATACATGCCAGACGTCCCGATCTTGGCGGGACAGTCCTGCTTTTGGGGTGTTTGTCCCGGTGTCCTGATGTAACACTATTTGTCCCGACATTTGAACAAAACGATATACGCTTTTAAGTTCACAATAAAATTCCCTATTCAAGCTCCGTCTGGCTTTAATTACTATCGCTAATCCCTTTATCGCCTCTATTAATAAACCATATCTACTAGTCGAGTGATCCAGTGTTGTTTTTGACACATTATCAGCGATATATCGGCACATTATTTATTTTATCGGGCATTCACACCAGGGTATTTTAATGATAAGGGTCGTTGCTAGGGATAGATGCATCTGGTGCATTAAGCAGATTGCTTTTGTATTTCATGGCCCAAATCAAGGCCAAAGATACTATTATTACGCGGTATTCAGTGTATTATATGTCAAACAAATCGATCGCTGACAGATACCAGAGACATAAATTTACTTTGTTTTTGGCTGATTTTCAAAAAATAATTTGTACATATTGCATCAATCTAAAGTTAGAGTTAATGGATGATTGGTTGAATATAAACAGTGCTTGATGTGGGCACATCCCGTTGAACGTTGCCTTAGTCACAAATGGGTTCATCTGCATAGTGCACGTTTGTTTACTTCCGGAAAATGGAGAACGTCTGTGTTCATGCAATTCTAAACACATTTATCATCAATATTTGCCAGAAATTATGAGGTTTTGTAAGTAATTAGCTGATTACTGACTTCAGTAAAGGTGGCATGATTGATCATTTTAGGTGTCCTGCTTTTTGGTAAAATGTCCCGACATTTTTAATGGACTGTCCCGATTTGGACCCGAAAATTTCTGGCATGTATGTGGATGGATTGTTTTTACACTTTACATAAATTCAGCTTGTTTATGATGAACAATTGCTTAAATTAGCTTTTGAAGAAATTCATGGAAATCAATTATTTTTTGGGTTGGAATTGAGATGTTACATTAAATTAACATATGTAAAACATCAAATTATTGAGACTAGACAGGACAGGACAGACAGACTTTATTTCATGAGGTTTGATGATAGAATCCTATTGCGCTGCACTAAGGTTTAGAAATCTTCTAATAACGATTTGGGGAATGCAGTGTTGTTAAAACTTGGGTCTTACATACTTTGGCGGTGGTAAAGAATCATTTGAGGAAAATGCATGTTGGAAACATGTTTTCTTATGCCATTATGCACAGTGCTCAGTGGATGGTTAAGTTATGGTCTCACTGTCTTACTAAAGCAGCTTATCGTCTAGTAGTTAACTATTTGTCAGAAATAAATAAGATGCTGTCGCAAATCAAGTGGCATGTTTGCTCCGATAATGTAACACTATTTGAATGACATCATTAAATTATTTGACTGGCTTCTGCTGCAAGCTTTGTTATCTGATATGCTGAGAAGATTTAGGCTTCTTTAATCAGGTGGAATTTTGTGTCAATTTGTGTGAAAACCAAATAATCTTCCTGAAGATGTTAGTCAGTGTATCTTTATCTTTCTTTTGACATCATAGATGTTTTGTATCATGTTATACACAGCTGTAAAACACATTTGAGACAAGCAAAAAACTAATACAAGCAAGATTAATTAACAATTTATTTAAGAACTGCCAACCTACAGGGAATGAAATCTATCAATTTTATCATATTATCTCCATAATGCATATGTATTTTGTTCATTCGCAGAGTTTTACCAGCCTGCACAAGACAATTTTCAAATATTCTTCAAGTTTCCAATATTTTTTTGACAAATTGTAACGTTCCTTGCTCTCAAGCATTAATTATATAAGAGCCAAGGAATGAATGGCAAAAATATTTAGTTTATTTGTGATATAATAAACCAGGTTTTCCGAAGGAAAAAACTGGTTATTAGATTGGCGAATGTCAGCGGGCGGGCGGGCCGGCGGAACAAGCTTGTCTGGGCAATAACTTTGTCGTTCATTGTGAGATTTTAAAATCATTTGGCAAATTTGTTCACCGTCATTGGACGGTTTGTCGCGCGAAAGAATTACGTCGATATCTCCAAGGTCAAGGTCACACTTTGAGTTCAAAGGTCAAAAATGGCCATAAATGAGCTTGTAGGGACCATAACTATGTCATTCATTGTGAGATTTTAAAATCATTTGGCACATTTGTTCACCATCATTGGAAGGTGTGTCACGCGAAAAGAATTATGTTGATATCTCTAAGGTCAAGGTCGCCACGACTAAAAATATATTGATTTTGAAACAAGGGGGGTAACTATGAACAATCAGTAACAATGCACATTTTTAGTTGTCTCCCTTTATCAGACTTTTTTCAAATTGAAATCAAGGTTGCCACGAGTAAAAATAGATTGAATTTAAAACAAGTGGGGTAACAATGCACATTTTGAATTGTCTCCCTTTATCAGACTTTTTAAAAAAAATTGAAAACCTGGTTTTGTGACAATTTTGTCCCTTGTTTTGATTTGTGTCACTCACTTAAAACTCCAAAATGTCCAATTTAGTCAGAGACCCACAATGCCCAGACATCCAGTTTTTCTTATTTTAATGCAATCCTTCTAATGCTCAGTAGTTTTTTTAGCACAGCCTCTCCAGTGTGGACTATATATATTTAACAACTGATTTCTTGCCTCATGTGTAGGCTGAGATCTGGAGTGTTGTCATGGCGATGTTAAAGAAGAGCAGACGGAACCTGCAGGCGTGCACAGAGATAGGTCTCATCTCCCGGGTCATGGACATGGTGCTCGCTGCAGACGACATAGTCTCAGGTAGATAGGTGTTCACTCAGCCCTATACCACTCAGATATGCATTTTGACACTTGTGTAGTCCCTTGGACAATTTTATTAAAGGCGTTTTCTGCTAGATTCAAGTTTTAAGGGTTTCATTTCGAACCCTAAGATACTGGTGAGCAACAAAGTCTAATTACTGGTACACTTTAAATTTTCCAATTTTTGTTTAGCACATGAACATATTTATTGGTTCCTTTTCAAGTGATGGTAAAACATATTATGACTTAGAAAACAATATCTATTCATCTTAAATCTGTGAAAGACCTCCAAACAAAAATGAGTCTCTGAGATTTTTTAGAGTACTTGGTAGACCCTGTGAAGAAGACGATACCAAGATTACTCAGTAGTTCTCATTAGTACCACTGTGACTAATTCATTGTTTAATTTGGTTCTATTCAAATAAAAGCTTTTATCACTCATTCAAAATAGATCTTATTACAATAGAAAGCAGTTCATATATTGCAGACATTATACAGACAAGTTTGGTATCAAAAATTTGGCTTTCTGAAGAACATTGATTGGACATCGTGTTAATAGTAGTTGTTTGTCTTGTAAACACAATTAAAGGAAGCAAAATGCAGTTACAAAAACGCGAGAACATCAGTCAAACACAAGATTATACTGTCTTCAGTTGCCTTGGATTTTTCACAGTGTTAATTACATGTAGTTGATTCTAACAGAAAGGAAGTTTATTACAGATGTTTACAGACTTCAATCTCAGGGCGCTTTTCTGGCTGATTTTATGGCTATTAATTGGCTCCAATGGCAAAAAGTATCTTTTT
This sequence comes from Dreissena polymorpha, assembly GCF_020536995.1. Classification (NCBI taxonomy): domain Eukaryota; kingdom Metazoa; phylum Mollusca; class Bivalvia; order Myida; family Dreissenidae; genus Dreissena; species Dreissena polymorpha. Next base: position 17,903,561 of record NC_068362.1, on the reverse strand, counting down.
TCCCCAAATCAAGTTCCGAATTCCCCAATTCGTTGGCAAATAAAAAGCTCATTAGTATAGAAATAAACAGTTTTAAAGCGTTGTATCCATTTTACCCATATCCTTTGATAAGCATTTTCTGTTTTATGTAATTGTGTTCAAAAATAGTTAAATAGTTTTCAATCAAGCAATACTTTTTTATGCTCCCCCCAAAAAATTTGGGGGGAGCATATAGTCGCCGCTTCGTCCGTCCGTCCGTCCGTGTGTCCGTCTGTCCATGCACAATTTTTGCTCGGGCTATTTCTCAGCAACAAATGACCGGAATTCAATGAAACTATATGGGAAGCTTCACTACCAAGAGGAGATGTGCATATTATCAGCGCGTTCTGGTTGGATAATTTTTCACAGAGTAATGGCCCTTTGAAATTTTCCATTTACTGTACATATAGTGCAATTCTTCTGGGCTATTTCTCAGCAACTAATGACCGGAATTCAATGAAACTTTATGGGAAGCTTCACTACCAAGAGGAGATGTGCATATTATCAGCGCATTCTGGTTGGATGATTTATCACAGAGTTATGGCACTTTGAAATTTTCCATTAACTGTACATATAGTGCAATTCTTGTCCGGGCTATTTCTCAGCCACTAATGACTGGAATTCAATGAAACTTAATGGAAAGCTTCACTACCAAGAGGAGACCTGCATAACATCAGCAGGTTCTGGTCAGATGATTTTTCATAGAGTAATGGCCCTTTGAAATTGTCTATAAAAAATTCTTGTCCCCCCAACTACTGTGCCCTCAAGACGTTTCCTTTTATCTGAATATATAGTGCAAAATTGTGACAAAAGAACCTTTGGGGAGCATCACCTGTCTCCGACAGTTTCTTGTTTCCCAAGTAAAGGTTGTTTTTAGCGAGGCTGTTTTCGGAGAAAACCCTACGTATTGTCATAGCCAGCTCTTCGTGTCGTGTCGTCCGCAGGCGTCGTGCTAAAACCTTAACATTGGCTCTAAATTCAAAGTGCTGCCACCTACAACTTTGAAACTTCATGTTTAGATGCACCTTGATGAGTTCTACAAGCCACACCCATTTTTGGGTCACTAGGTCAAAGGTCAAGGTCACTGTGACCTCTAAAAAAAATTATTCTGACAAGCTTTCGCAGCCGAGAGTGGCACCCGTTAAGCGGTGCTCTTGTTAAGCAAAATGATGAGAAAAGTTCAGAATCTATTCAAAGCTCTTATCTCTCAATATAATTAATAAATAGGCTGATTCAACATTTGTATATTTAAACCTTACTCTTCTATTATTGGCATATTGTCATAGAAACTTTGAGTGATAGTTAATCAATCCCCAATTTTTAGAACTTTTGAATGTTCCTGCAATATATAACAACCAGAATACTTGAACATGCACAATTTAATACATAATTACACGTGCATAATGTTTCTGATACATGATTGTATTCACAAGAAATTAATCCTTATTAAAGTTTAAACTGATGAAAACATTAGTTGTAGAGGCAAAGTTGGTCTGTGAGGCGTATGAGGGACACTCTTAATGTACATAATGATATCTTTGTTTTGCTTCTATTATTTAGTCATTCATGACTTTGCCCCAGAAAATACATGGTATAGAAGGCATATGGAATTAAGCAACCTCTGTACATATAGCCAAAGTCATAAAAGGGAATGAACTATAAAAGAAATATAATATTCACATAGCACTGTTGTTTAGAAAGCATGAACAAGATTTTGGAACAGTGTCCTGTTGAATGGATAATGTTTGTAATGTGTGGAACAAAATAAATGTTGTATGCAGCTGCTTGATAGTAAATTTATAAGATTAAGACTGCTTGTAATTATTGTTCATTATGCAATAAAATAATTGATATTAAACTGTATTTATGATCTGTTAAATTGGTCTGAGCTGTATACAGGACTTTTATTTTGTAGCAATTCATTTTTTTCTCCAATTAATAATGCATACACATGATAAAAACTGATCAGTCATTCAGATCAGTTGATGGATGAAGTTGTATATTCACTTGACAGCTGTGTTATAATTGATTTAGCCTTAACATGGCTCATTCTTACTTTCTTGAACATCATCGAATTGGCTAATACTGCAAAAACCACAAAGTAGTAAGCAATAGCAGATGATCGAAATGAAAAAGTTGATTGATTTTATACAAATTTAGTCTTCTGGCAATTGTATTGTTGGGTTACTGTTATAGTATTAGTAATTATGTGTTCTGTTTTTAAAGGAATAACATTGTAGTTTATGAAAAGACATTGTGTTGGTGTTTTCATTTCTTCTAAATATTTACAATCGCAGTCTATACGCATTTTGACACATTTGTAGTTTTTAGAAAGTTAAATTTAATCAAAGACCTTACTAGATTTAAGTTCTTAACGTTTCATTTCAAACTCTTAGATACTGATGAGCAGCAAACAGCATAAAACCTGAACATACTGCGAGTTACTTAGTTACTCGCAGCTTGTTTTGGTTTAATGCTGGTTAAAAAGCCATTTTCATTTTGCTTCTGATGGGGGAAGGGTTAAAATAAAACTGCTTGTAATTATTAGTTGTTCCCGCTATGGGGTAACTAATGTAAAGGGAGTTTTGCAAGTCAGTCTGCTCTTAACTACTCTAGTAACAATAACCTCTCTGTTTATACTTCACCACTGGTACACTGCATACACTGCAGACAGCGAGTGTGTGTATGTAATCAATAGTGTTTAACAGCTTGTGTGATGACATTGGCCAGTCTAGTGTTAAACAGCTTATGCGACGACATTGGCCAGTTTATCATTATACCCCCACAAACAAAGTTTAGGGGGGTATATAGGAGTGAGCTCGTCTGTATTAAGTGTCCGCTCTCTATTTCAAGTAGTTTTCATCCGATCTTCACCAAACTTGGTCAGAAGTTGCATCTACATGATGTCAAGGCCAAGTTCGAACATGGGCCTTGTCGGGTCAAAAACTAGGTCAGGGGGTCACTTAGTGCGTTTTAAACATTCAGCATGTTGTTCGCTCTCTAATTCGAGTAGTTTTCATCCGATCTTTACCAAACTTGGTAAGAAGTTGTATCTAGATGATGTCTAGGCCAAGTTCGAACATGGGCCTCTCCGGGTCAAAAACTAGGTCTCGGGGTCACTTAGTACGTTTTACACATTGAGCATGGTGTCCGCTCTCTATTTCAAGTAGTTTAAATCCAATCTTCACCACACTGGGTCAAAAGTTGTAACTAGATGATGTGTAGTTCAAGTTCGAACATGGGCCATGCCGGGTCAAAAACTAGGTCACGGGTCACTTAGTGTGTTTTAAATCTCACCATTATGTCCGCTCTCTAATTCAAGTAGTTTTTATCCAATCTTCACCAAAATTGCTCAGAAGTTGTATCTTGATAATGTCTAGAGCAAGTTTGACTATGGGTCATGCCAGGTCAAAAACAAGGTCACAGGGTCACTTAGAGCTTAAAACATCACAATGTTGTCCGCTCTCTTATTCAAGTACTTTTCATCCAATCTTCACAAAACTTGGTCAGAAGTTGTATCTAGATGATGTCTAGGTCAAGTTTGAATATGGGTCATGACGGGTCAAAAACTAGGTCACTGGGTATCTTAGTGCGTTTCAAACCTCACCATGTTGTCCGCTCTCTAATGCAAGTAGCTTTCATCCAATCCTCACCAAACTTGGTCACAAGTTTTATCTAAATGATCTCTAGGACAAGTTTGAACATGGGCCATTCCGGGGCTAAAACTAGGTCACGGGGTCACTTAGTGTGTTTTTTAACATTCAGCATGGTGTCCGCTCTCTAATTCAAGTAGTTTACATCGGATCTTCACCAAACTTGGTCAGAAGTTTTATTGAGATGATCTTAAGGCCAAGTTAGAACATGGGCCTTTCTGGGTCACAAACTAGGTCAAGGGGTCACTTAGTGCATTTTAAAAGTTGAGCATGGTGTCCGCTGTTTTTTGTGAAGACGACATGCAAAATATTATGTGTCAATGCAGCATGTGGGGTTATTCGTCACGTCTGTGACAAAGCTCTAGTTGAAATCTGTACATATTGGCTGCTTTCAGGGAAAACAGGGCTTAATGCATGTCAAATAAGATTAGACTGTGCACACTGATAAGTCTGTGCAATGCGCACAAGCTTATCAAGGAAGACTCTTTCTGATTTTATGGTGTTTTTCGTTTAAAGAGAGACTCTGGTACTGGCCTGACAATTAATGCATATGCATTAAGCCCTGTTTTCCCAAAATGAAGCTTAAATTATGTTTTTTAGCTCGACTATTAAATATGAAATATAAATAGTGGAGCTATCCTACTCACCCCGGCGTCGGCGTTGCCGTGTCCGTTTGCGTGCAAATGTTTAAGTTTGCGTACTTCCCCAAATATTTTCAATGTCCCTTGACATATTGCTTTCATTTTTTGCATACTTGTTTACCATCATGACCCCAACCTATAAACAAGAGCAGACAACTGTATCAAGCATTTTGACATAATTATGGCCCCTTTTATACTTAGAATATGCATATTAATGATAAATCTATGTTAAAGTTTACGTACTACCTCAAATATTTCCTGTGTCCCTTGACATATTGCTTTCATATTTTGCATACTTGTTTACTATCATGACCCCAACCAACAAACAAGAGCAGACAACTGTTTTAAGCATTTTGACAGAATTATTGCCCCTTTTATACTTAGAATATGCATATTATTGATAAATCTATGTTAAAGTTTGCGTACTACCTCAAATATTTCCTATATCCTTTGACATATTGCTTTTATATTTTGCATACTTGTTGACCAACTTGACCCCAACCTATAAACAAGAGCAGACCACTGTATCAAGCATTTTGACATGATTATGGCCCCTTTTACACTTAAATAATTGAACATTTTGCCTAAATTGCCATAACTTCTTTATTTATGATCACATTTTAGTATAACTTTGACAAAACAACACTTACCTGAATACCACAATGGATTCCACCCAAACAATACCCCACGCCCCTACCAAGAATCCCTCCCCCCCCCCAACCCCCCCCCCAATTTTTTTATTTTTTTATTTTATTAAACATCATCTAATAAATTACCCCACCCCACATGATACCCCCCCTCTTACTCCCCCTACCCCCCCCCCCCATTTTTTTTTTAACATCATCTTATAAATTACCACACCCCACATTATACCCCCCCTCTCACCCCCGACCCCCTACCCCCCCCATTCCCCCGATTTTGTTTTTTGAAACATCATCTAATAAATTACCACACCCCACATTATATCCCCCTCTCACCCCCCACCCCCAATTTTTATTTTTTTCCTTTTTTATTTTTGAAAGATCGTCTAATAAATTATTGGATATGAACGATTTCCCCATGATGGCTTACGTTATACTGTCAAGCACTGGAATAGTCGAGCGCGCTGTCCTCTGACAGCTCTTGTTATTTGTTTTTGTTGAGAAATGAAATGCCAGCCTCATGCCCATGGTTTTGATTAAAGAAATAGCGTCCCTAATAATCATTATAATTATTGATCGTTGTGACAGTTTGTCTCTGTGTTACTTAATTTATTGCTCAATATCATAAAGGAGCCGTTAAACTGATAATAACCCCGATAAAACTTGACAATAGCAGTAAAAACACCGTTTGTAACACTTACACGCTTCAGAGATTGCACTCTGCACTGTAGGTTGGTTACATTGTCGTTAATCAATAGTTACAACTGACATACGCTGGAGGCCAATGCTCGTCACGTGCTTTCGATTCGCAGTACATTTTCAGATACTAGGATTTTACCGATTTTTTTTTATTCGACACTTTAAAAAAATTGGATCCACTTTTGAAAATTAAGCGCCATTGGCGCCAATGGCGATCTACAGCGAAACCCCTGCATGTTTACCTATAGTATTGTTTGATAAACATAAATATAATCCTAGGAAACCCCTTTATGTGCAAATTAATAAATAACACTTTATAGTTACACATTATGGAAATCAGTAATTTAATAATGTTCATTTTTCCACAGGAAAAAGCTGTTTTGTAAAATTCTCAATAAAATTGATACTTTGAGTTCAGGAATACCTTATACTGGAAATGATGCCCATGGGAAAACCTTAAAGTTTAAAGTGTAAATCATTTTCTTGCAATGTCATCATGTTGTTGTCATTTTACCCTGTTAAACATTTCAAATAAAGATAATAATGTGCAGTGAAATAAAAGCTTTAATTTATATTCCCCAAGTAACAATCCTGAATTTAGAAGCCAGAATCACGCAACATGAAAAGCCATGCCTTCGTTTGAATTATGGGTGTAATGGAAGAGTTGCATTCTGCTGTCATGCTCAGGAATTGACATTTATTCACATTATTGGAAATTTATTTCTACCTCTCAAGTAAATATTAATCACTGTGTTTTCCCAGAACTTCAGCATCTTTAAATGAGTCCTGTTTTTTGAAAACCAGGTTTAATGCATGAGCTTAAAAGTGTTGTTGCAGATTGGCCTGTGCAGTTTGCACAGGCTAATCAGGGACGTTACTTTCTGTATAAACTGGATTTTTGTTAAGAAGAGACATCCTAACACGAAAAAAATTCAAAAAAGGGGAATGTGTAGTCTGCACAGGCTAATCTTGTACGATACTTAATGCTCATGCATTAACCCTTTACCACTTAGATACTTATTTTGACGCATTTGTAGTCCCGTAGAAAGTTAAATTTATTTAAAGACCTTTTATACTGGATTCAAGTTTCTAAGGCTTCATTTCCAACCCTTAGATGCTGATGAGCAGCAAACAGCATAAAACCTGAACAGACTGCGAGTAATCGCAGGCTGTTCTGGTTTTATGCTGTTTGCACATAGCCATTTTCACTTTGCTTCTGAGTGGGAAAGGATTAACCCTTTGCATGCTGGGAAATTTGTCGTCTGCTAAAATGTTGTCTGCTGAATTTCTAAAATTAGCATTTTCTTCGATTTTTTTTCAAAGAATACTATCAGAATAGCAAACAGTTTAGATCCTTATGTGACACCACGTTCTGTGGCATCTCATCTGGATCCAAACTGTTTGCAAAGGCCTTCAAAATTCGGTTCCAGCACTGAAAGAGTTAAGCCAGGCATCTTGTTTTCAGACCTGCTTGTGGACATGCTGGGAGCCCTGGCGGCCTACAGTATCACTGTGAGAGAACTCAGACAGCTGTTCAGATACCTGAAGGCCGAGGATGGGAAATGGGTAGGACGGTTGTGATAGTAATACATTAGATTATATCCGTTTGTTTAGGTTTATAGAGCAAGTATTTTAATTTTGTGATATGGATTCCAATGATCTAAGAGATTGATATATTCTGAACAGAGAATAACAGGTTCCTGCCCTATTGTGTAATATATCCTCCGGGCCCTCGTTTGGCTGTTTTGGGGGCCGAAATTCAGACCTATTCCCCCTTAAAATATATACTTTTTTCCCCTATTTCAGCTAAAATCCTCCCCCCCCCCCCCTCCCCCGTTTCCAAAAGATTTTTTTTTTTTTTAAACTTTTATACCTTTGTTGCAAGCTGGTATCGTGCTATTAACCTTTGATTAAATGTATATTAATGTAAATTACATTAAAATTAAGCAATTTTAAGTGTTGAATGGTTGCTGAAAAGATCTTCTAAAATGCCCCTTTTCGCCCAAAACGACACGAAATTCCCCCGTTTAAGGGCCCCGGCCCCAATCCCCCAAAGTGTAGCAAGGGCCCTGATCCTGCTCAGCACAAATGAAACAATTACTCTGCAATCCTTGCTGTTCTTTTATTCTAAGCCTCACCTGATACAACAATAGGGCGATTACATATGATTCTCTATATACTAACAACTATTGATTTCAATGGTATTTTCTGTTGCTCCACCTGGTGTTTAAGCCTTGATTTTAATCTAAAATAACATTTAGAGTAAATCTTTTTCTGGAATTTTGTATTAAATTATTGTAATTTTTTTCCCAGCTCTATTGTGATATTGCAGCAAAGGCACTCTGTAAAGCTGATCTCGGTGCTGAAGCAGATGCCCAAGAGATATGGACCAGACGAGTTCTTCAGCTTTCCTGGAAAGAAAGGATCTGTGAGTTTCCTGCCTCGTTTTTCATTTGGCAGAAAAGATATGTTTGTTATCTCCCTTTTTAACATTTAGAAGAAAGTTTTGTGTGAGTTACCTTTTTATGCCTAGTTCAGGTTGGCATTTAGCCATTGGACTGTCCAACAGTCTGTCCATTTGTCCTTCCGGCATTCAATTTTCCAGTCTCTTTTCCTTAATGATTTCAAATATTTTCCTGATATTTGGTTTGTGAGTTTACCTACATGACTTATTGATGAAGTTTGAGTGTCATTCCGGTTTGTTGATTTTTGACGAAGATACGAGCCATTTGCTGATCTAAGGGAAGTAATAAGCTTTAAAGTGAGATCATTTTTAAATACCATTTGGCAGGTACAGGTCATTTTGACAAGGGAAGTTATCTGTTTTTGGGATGGTTTTTTTTATGCAATTTTTTCAGATATTGAGCTGATATTAGGTATGCAAGTCTACATACATGCCCTACTGATGAAGTGTGAAATTCGTGCCAGTCTTTTCACCATAATAAGAAATTTTCACCATAATAACCGTTTTCCAGAGTTTTTTTACGCAAAGCTTTCAGATATTGAGCTGATTTTTGGTATGTGAGGCTACCTACATGACCTACTGATTAAGTGTGAAATCGCTCGGGTCCATTGAATTTTGGTAAAATTATGGTCCTTGGACTTAAAATTTTCAATATAATTACTGTGTGCTGGAGGTTTTTTATGCAACTCTTTCAGATATTGAGCTGATTTTTTATATGTGAGTCAACATACATGACCTAAAGATGAAGTGTTAAATTAATTGTTCCTGTCCATTAATTTTTGGTGAAGTTATGGACCTTGAAATTATAATTTTATAATGTTTTCTGGAGTTTTTTACGCAACACTTCCAAACATTGAGCTTATCTGGTATGTTAGTAGCTACCTACATGAGCTACAGAAGAAGTGTGAAATTTGTTTGGGTCCATTGATTTTTGTGGAAGTTATGGGCCTTTGACTTATAAATTTATCCGTATTACAAATTTTTTCTGGAGGTTATTTAGGCATCACATTCAGATATTGAGCTGATTTTTATTATTTGAGTCTACCAACATTTTGTTTTCTCATTCGTTTTGTTCCGTTGACTTTTGGCTAAGTAATGGGCCTTGTTTTCTCTAAAATAGCTGCCAAGAGACTTCAAAGCGCTATTGGGATGACAAACGCAGCTCTTTTTTTACTAACAATAGAAACATGTTTTCCGCTCGGTGTCTTGAATTTTAGGCAGCTGAGATTTAGGCCATGCATCCAAATTTAATATGATTTAACTAAATTACCAGGTTACAAGTTGAAAATCTAGTTTCCTGGCACGGTAATCTTTCATGATTTGCTGAATAAATTTTAATCTTTTATTTTATATAGTGAAATATGTTATATTTTGACGGTGTAACTGTTCATAACTTTTATAGATACAGTACAGCCAACGCGGAACAAACGTATTTCGCGATCCGCGGCGGCAAGGCGAAACGAGTCGATGCCTCGTCAGTCTTTGAAGCCGCGTCAGTATGCGGCGGCAAGTCGCATTTCGCCGCGAAGCTTCGCATCTGTCTGCCGAGGCATGCCCCAATCCGTGACATGATGCCGAGTCGATGCGCATCATGAATTAAAAAATATTTTTAAAATTATTAGTTGCATGTAGTTAACAAATTTTGAAAAAACAATTAAAATAATAATTAAAATCATAATAAATTTATTGTGCGCTGATTGTATTAGCATATACATGTAAGCATAGTTGATGTGTCTGGCCAATTAAGTTTGTTTCCCGCCCGTCGTGTATGTATTTCACACATAAACAAGGTCACGTAATTATGTTTTCGCACATACAAGTGGTCAAGGCTCCAGCATATGGTGGATTTATAAACTCATTACATGTTGATTTTGCTATTATATTTAAGCTGAGAAAATTAGCAGTTTAAAGCCACATCAATAATCAAGACGGTGAAGACGTATTTGTTGTTTTGTTAATTATCAGCTTATTATAGCTATTGTTTGAATATGCGTATATAAACACGTTTGATTTTGTTCATATTATACAGCTAATATCGCTACTAATTACCCGAAAATCGGGTATATTCCAGTTTTAAAGCAAATGCTGGTAAATATTTACAATACATAAACATTCTCCATATTTCCTTAAGTATCAAAAACTTTTTGGCATTTGTTACTATTTAAAGAGATGATGAAATAACGTCTAATCGGGGTTTATTTTCCACTGAACACACCATTTACGCCTGACGTGATGTTCATGTATTTATACAACACAAAATACACCCACTTTTTCCAAACGACGTTCTACATGTCTGCATAATTTTCGCGCGCTTTTTATGAAAGAAAGGATATTTTAGCACTGTTTATTTGACGCTAGAATTTGCCAAAGGTCACGTTAGCATTAAAATTTGGAAGTGCGTTTCGGATTACAAATTTAATAATGATAACTTGATAATCAAACGAAACATTAACAGTTGCGCGTAATTATTTCAACGATAATTTGCTAAAGCGCATTACGTGCCATTTCGCTTATTAAAACGTGAAAATAATAATTATGAAACCAGCGTAAATCTTGGTTTCTAGTTCTACGCTACACATACATGTATGTACATGTAGGTGGATATCTTTTCACTCGATCCGCCGCGTATGTATGCGGCGGATTTACTCCGCAAAAGTACGCGTGGTTAATACAGACTCGGCGTCGTTGAGCGGATCGATACCGAGTGCCACGGCGATACGCCGCGTGAACACATGATTCGGCCGCCGCGGATTATGTTTGTGCCGTGTTGGCTGTACTGTATTCAACTTAAAATATTTTATATCATTCGCACATTCTACTATTAAAGCAGAATAATAATCGAGCGAGCTGTCCCATGACAGCTTTTGTTGATTGAAAAGATGGGATAGAGTCCCCCTTGTATTGATTGTGTGTTAAATTCGTTTAAAATTCTTAATATTGGAATATCTAATTGTTTATGTAAACATGTGTGAATATCAAGAATTAGTTAGTAAAGCTACTGACAATATAAGACATTTTTGGTACAGAACAAGTTTATTTCTGTGACATTTTTATTGTAAAAAGTTTCCATACAAATTGCTGCCATATCTGTTTCACTTAGCCACAGTGATAAGAACTTGCTGTATTGATAATGTAATTTTCTGCCTGTAATTGCAGCAGAGTAGATGTTTCTTGCACGAGGGATATTGGAAAATTGTTCTATTGAGACAGACGTCATTGCCTTTAACATTAGTCTTAGTTGATAATTGCAGGCTTTGTTTTCCTGTAGAGCTATCAAAGAAATTGTAATGCTGTATGTTATATAGGTCCATTTTTATCATCCGATACTCAATTATGACCACGCTAATGTACTTCAAGCTACATTTTTATTTACTTATAGGTTGGGATTGTGACATTCTATAAATGTCTGGATTTTTCAAATCACTGTTAATGCAAAAGCCTTATAGTATTCCTAAGGTACAAATAATGTAAATAAAAGCAAAATGTGTATATTTTCCCCTCAGTTGCCTTATTTTTCTGCCAAGTAATAAAATAAACATAAGTAATATCAATCCCAATACTGCTATATGCCTGAGTAACTTTTTAAAGGTATATGCAATACTCAGTAGTACAAACCAATAAGAATGTTCGTTTGTTTTTGAAGGGATAACACTTAATATCATCAGGAGAGCAAAGATAATTTAAATACTCTCATTTACTCGAGCTCTCATAATAATAGTTTTTGTCGCCCTTTCCAGTGATTATAAAACATAATTACATATTGTTAGGACTTCTGAAAACAAGCAACCATTTTTAACAGGTATTTAATGAATTAAAAAATCCTGGTCATAAGATTGAAGTATGACGAACAGGCATGCTGGTGGGATTGTCAAACAGGTGGTTTCCGGCCAAAAACTTTATTTGGCATTGACCATTCTTGATGAAACTTTGGATATAGCAACCTTGTAATAAGACCACTTGGGATTGTATTTGGGGTGTGTCAGGTCAAGGTCAGGGTCACTGTTGCTAAAAATAGAAATATTTTCCACTAAATAATCAAAGCGCTGAAGGCACTGAAGTTGTTTGCTATTGCATAATTTAAGACGCAATTCATTTTTCAAAATTAATGGCAAGTTTGAAATGAACACACGCCATTCACGTTTATGAAGAGTGTGTCATAACGCACGGGTCGAGCTTTGTGTGCACTTTTTATCATCCTATTTATTTCATAGAGATAAATTAGACAAAATAAAAACAACATGGCCTTTTTTGGACGTTCTGAAAGCATACAAAGTATGATGAAAATGGTAGTGAGAACTGATTATAAAGACAATTTGCAATCACCATAATATTAAATGAATATTGTTGGAATTTCAAATACCAATCTCACTAAGAATATAATTTCATGATGAAAATTCACTTTACAAAACTTTTGATTTTTGACACCATATACATATTCAAAATATCAATGCCCCAGATAATTATTTGGGAAATAGGATTTTCACCCATTGATTTTGAAAAATAGGGTGATTTTATTATAGAAATAGGGTTAAATGAGGTATAAACATGCATACCGTAAATTCATTGCCGCTTAACTTCTGTTGAAGCTGCACACTTGTATTGATTCAATAAAACTGTAAACTATCATCATTAACTTTTATAAACTGATGTTTCATAACATCTTTAATCCTTGAAACTGTCCATAATATAAACTTTACACTTAAATAAAAATCATAACACGAATAGTTCGGCACTTATTGGCTTTTGCTTTCTTTGTTCGAAAACATTTGCGATCGACCGATATTTTGGCACAACAACCTCTGTTAGACTTTTTATTTTGCATCGTAATAGAAGCTGAAAGTACAGACGCTTTACAAAGACATGCACAATGAATGACGGATTAAGTCAGATTTAAACGCATGTATGTCGTAAATAATTTGATCAGACTCTTTATTTAACAATAAAATCTAGTCCACAGAGCGATTGGATAACTTTGACTGTTTTCCTGCTCCATCATACAGACGCTTGCTGAATAAAAGTGTGGTCGCATAACAATAATAATTTCAAAGAGAAAATACCGAAAATGAGCAAAGCATTTTCGATCAAAGCTCTTGTATCGTACGCATCACATTTGAAGAATGAGGAGTAAAAGTCAAATCGGTTGCGTTTTCAATACGCATGATATTGTATTTCTTTATGTTTTTAAACCTTTTAAAAGGGTAAAAGAGGCAGATACGCAGCTTATCTGGGGCACTGAAATATACAAGAAGATAATTGATGAAAATAAATAAAAAATAAATCTGCAAGCAGTACTTTTAACGCACGAATTAGGTAGTCATCAAGACAGCCCTGTTGTAACCCGTACATTGTTGTTTATGCATTACTTGTAACCCTAACATGGTGTCAACAACTCTTACCTAAACATAGGTATAGAGCATTAATGCGCTTTTTCGGCGTAGCTGTATTACTCAGCTTTTCATCTTAATCACTTTTACATAACGCCAGCAGACATGCATGAATATTTTCGAATATTTCATAGGCTGACTCGAGATAAAACCTCTGAACTTTGGCTACATCATTGTGTCTGTGCTCAGCGCAAAGGATGTAGCACTGTTCAGTGTAAGGAATTCCGGACTACTCTCTGAATGTCAACAACACAAATTGTGGCCCAGTTACAATTACTTGATAAAATCTATCTCGCACAATTTCAGTTTTGCTCTCAAGATGAGAAAACAATCATTACCAAAATAGTATATTGTCACGATAAGAGGAAAATCGTTTAATTATCCAACCACAATGTTTGTTGTACTCGGTCAGCACGTCTGGAAATCGTTCCTGAACGCCTGGATAGGCTGCCCTTATTTACAAGTTTGCTATTTTGAATTCAATTTTGTATTGGAAAAAATTGTGCTAAAATGTGCCATTTACAATTCGCAATGAGATTTTTAATGACCCTCATCATGCGAAAGTGGGTCTTATTCCATATGCGCCCATCATATAAATAGCCCACTCAGCCTGAGCATCTCTCAGTCTTGTCAGGAGATACATAATGAGACCATAACATATTGAGTGATTTTATAGCGAACAGCATCGCCTCTGACCTGACTGAACAAATGCACATTTTGGATTTAAGTGACGCTGGCCGAAACACATAAGACCCATTTTTGCATGACGCGGCTATGAAAATGTGATTTAAATGTGTCGAAAGAAAACTGCGTTTAAATCAAATATTAACATACCATTTATTTCGATAGTGAAGAAATATACTCATGATAAGGCATGTGAAGACACATATGATGTGCACTCCCGTAGTATATTTTTTATCTACTTACACTAAATGTGTGGGTTGACACTCACAACACACATTTCATGCGGTGAATATGCAACTTACAAGTGAAAAAACCACAATAGTTAAACTTTTGTTTTCATTTTATTTATTTATTTAGAAAAGTAAATTGCAAACTTTAATTCAAAGTCAGCGTTTACGCCGACTACATGTTTAAAAGATATTTCTTGTTCTATTTAGTTGTTTTCTGTTTTAGCGATTATAAAGCATTTTTGAGATAGTCTATAGTATACCTGTAGTAATTGGTGAACTCATGTCCAACGTTTAATAAATTGAGAACTGTGAATATAAACAAGCTTAACCTTCTACTATTGCGTTGTTAGCACCCATAAATACAAAAGATCGCCGCTATCTGTTGAGAACAAAAGGACATTTCCCAGAAATCCCCGCTGTAGAAGCATGAACAAGGTTACGAAACAGATCATTCGTGTTATATTTAATTGTTTGTTATATTTGGTTTAAGCGATTTTGAAGCATTTTTGTTGCTGTCTATCGTATCCCTGAAGTAATTGTTGAACTCATGTTCAACGTTTTATAAATTGAGAATATAAACAAGCATAACCTTGTACCATTGCGTTGTTTTCCTGAATCTATTAATAGCCTCAGACTAACAAGCCTTACCTTATACTATTACGTTGTTATCACCCGTGCAATTGGACTCTCCCTTGTTTATCGGCAGCTGCATCTATTAATAGCCTCAGATTATGAATGAGCTAAGCAAAAATACTACGTCATGAAGACGCAGCAGATAGTGGACTATTTTAATAATTCATAAACAATCCTCATCATTCATAAACAATCTCTTCCGCGACACTTATAATACAATCATTGTTTATTGATTCTTTTCTTTATAAGCTCCGTTCAAAACTATTACATTTAACACGATATTCATATAATGTTTCCATTTATGAATGAATATAGTTGGAGAACTCAAACCTGTTGCATAAATTATACAACTCTTTCTCGCGCTGATACGGCATGTGTGGCAGGTAGTAGGCTTTCCGTAGATAAGCCGAACCGACTTGAAATTTTGAGTAACAACATTAGCTGTTCGCTATGCGAACAACTAAAAAGAGTGTGGAAGGAGATAATGTGCTGATTGTTTTATGTAGATAGGTTGCATGAAGACTTCAGGTGGCATTGAATTAGGGCCAAGGAAAAGGTCAAAACTACTGAACATAGAAAACAAAAAACTGTTTGTTTCTATTCAATATCTTAAGTTTGCATTGACCAAACATGATGAAACTATTGATATAGCAACCTTGCATTTCCCAGCTTGGATATGTCAAGCTTGCATAGATTCTATGTAGGCCGTGTCAGGTTAAGGTCACTGTCACTGTTCCTAAAAATAGACTACTTGTTTCTGGTTAATATCTTGAGTTTATATGGAGATATTGGATTGAAATCTTGTATGTATGTTTCTTATATGCATGCCTAGCATTGGAGTTCATATGGTGCTAGTCAAGTTAAAGTGACGATTGCTGTCTCTAATAATTATATGAAAAAATACTCAAGTTTTTATTGAGGTACAATTCTGAAATTGTGTCTGGTGGTAGCTTATATGAAGTCTAAGCTTATGATTGCACAATTATTTAACCCTTTAGATCTACCACTGAGATTTTGACACACGTGTAGTCCTTTAAAAAGTTAAATTTAATTAAATACCTTTCTTACTAAATTCTAGTTTTAAAAGCTTGATTTCCAACCTTAGGATACTGATGAGCAGCAAACAGACTGCGAGTTACTCGAAGGCTGGTCTGGTTTTATGCTGTGCAAAAGCCATTTTCACTTTGCTTCTGATGGTGAAATTATAAGGGTTGAATTTTCATATCTAAAATTTGTAAAGCTGGTTTCGTGGCATCGCCATGTTACTTTTCAACATATTTTATACTTATTGATTTGATAAGTTAGGATGATACATTTAACATACCAACATGCTAACTATTTCTGCCATGTGATTTCAGTGCATCCACCTGCCCCCTATCAAGACCTGGCCCTACCAGAACGGCTGGACGTTCTCATGCTGGATGAGACTGGACCCCGTCACTGGAGTCACTGTAGAACAGGAGCGACCTCACCTGTTCTGGTAAAACTTGGGTTTTTACAAATGGGCAATGTTCTGAAAAAATTGGGCTAAATGCATGTGTGTAAAGTGTAATCCCAGACTAGCTTGTGCAGTCTGCACAGGCTAATCAGGGACAACACTTTCTGTTTTTATTGAATTTTATGTTTACGTCTTCTCAATGGAAATCCAGTCTAGGTGGAAAGTGTCATCCCTGATTAGCCTGTGCAGACTGCACAGTTAGCCTGTGCAGACTGCACAGTCAGCCTGTGCGGACTGCACAGTTAGCCTGTGCGGACTGCATAGTTAGCCTGTGCGGACTGCACAGTTAGCCTGTGCGGACTGCACAGTTAGCCTGTGCGGACTGCACAGTTAGCCTGTGCGGACTGCACAGTTAGCCTGTGCGGACTGCACAGTCAGCCTGTGCGGACTGCACAGTTAGCCTGTGCGGACTGCACAGTTAGCCTGTGTGGACTGCACAGTCAGCCTGTGCGGACTGCACAGTTAGCCTGTGTGGACTGCACAGTCAGCCTGTGCGGACTGCACAGTTAGCCTGTGCAGACTGCACAGTCAGCCTGTGCAGACTGCACAGGTTTATCTGAGATGAAACTTTATACACACACATGAAAGCACAGTTTTACCAGGAGGCTGAAACAAATTAAGGCCTTACATATTCTGGTAAGATTTGGTTAATGAAAATAAATTTAGGTCTTACCTATATTAGTTTTACTTGGTTTTTGCGAGCAAATTTAGGCCTCATATATTTTATGCCCCCCTTCGAAGAAGAGGGGGTATATTGCTTTGCTCATGTCGGTCTGTCGGTATGTCGGTCGGTCTGTCGGTCGGTCTGTCCGTTCACCAGGTGGTTGTCATACGATAACTCAAGAACGCTTGCACTGGGGGCTGACGAGGTCAAAGCGTAGTCCGTTTCGCTACGACGTCGAGTATATGTTTTACTACGAAAACATTGTTTAAATACACATGACATCGAGAACGGATAAGTCGAAAATTGTGTTTAAAACATGTAAGATTATGATTTTGTAATAACAAAACTCTGAATTTAAGCACAATGTCATTTCATAGGTCTGTTACATCAAATTATAATCCAAGATGTGTCTCGTTTATGCGGTTAAACATGAAATAGACCGCTGATTTATCAAACCGAAGTCAAGTTTCACTTTTAAAAAATGCAATTAAGGTTTACAACTGTGTTTAATTGACACAATTTTACAATTTCCATATTGATCTATGTATTGTTAAGCCACTGGGGTGTTTAGAAATGTGTAGGGTGACCCAGTTATCAGAAATAAAGGCTACATATTATTATAAGGCATGATCATGTCTCTGACAGCATACGCATATGCCTCGCTACGACAACGCTTTAGCGTGCATGCGTTTCTCACATAAGACGTATTGGTTATCTCTCAAAGGCAAAATAAAGAAGAAAAAAAATTAATACAGAGTCATGGAGTGGCTGGATGTTTCCTTTGAGACAGAGGTAGTAACAACGGCACAACATGATCCGAAGCGCACAGTCGACATGGTAATGCACATTATTATGATATAATTACATTCACGACTAGGCCAAAGGAAACGATTAAAATCGAAAATCCATATATAAGATGACAGTTGAGAGTCGAGAACCTAATGTCGTCGGTCTCAATAAAAATGACGCATCTTCACCTTTTGACAATCCCTTATACGTTCATTTTGATAGAGACCGACGATAGGTTTTCAGCATACGGTACTCTTTATCAAATGACATTCGATTCTCGTTATTCCCAACTCGCTTATCTCGAAACTCTGCTTATGTCAAAGTAAATCCCATGTTCCAACTTCGATCATTATTTATCTCATACGGATTTTGATTTTTACATTGTATATATCAAAGCGATTTTCTTGAAAATCGGTAATCGTCAACTAATTTTGAGGTGAATTTCATGTTCGTATACATGATTGTACCTGTAAAATCCACACCTGTAACAGCCGTAAGGTGTGGAAAGTAGGACCCCAATGGCACAAATCCGCAATTGCATAATCAATATATTGTTGTAAAGTTGTGGCAGTGGGTTTCTGTCACAGGTTATTGTTAACTGCGTACATGACGGCCGGTAAATTTACTTCGTGTTACAATGCGGTTAAGGCCCAGTCTCACTATGATGCCGGCGGAGCCCCAGTGCGTGATCAGGCATCTACCGGGATGAACCGGGGCCCTACCGGGATGAACCGGTGCTCCACCGGGATAAACCGTGGACGACCGGGGACAACCGGTGCTCCAACGGGAAAGTATTAAAATGTTTAATACCTCCGGGATGAACCGGGAGTCACCGGGTAGGACCGGCAACGACCTGCGTGGCACCTGGAACAACCGGGACTGTACCAGGAACAACCGGGACTGCACCTTAGCTCCACCGGGGCCCAAAACCACCCCGGCAGAGCTACGGCAACGCCCCGGTTAATGCCGGCAGAGTCCCTTTATAGCTACGTTACATAAGTAAACCGGTGCTCTGACGGTACCGTCCCGGTTGTTCCCGATGCAGTCCCGGTTGTTTCCAGTGCCAAGCCGGTTATTGCCGGTCCTTCCCGGTAACTCCTGGTTCATCCCGGAGGTATTAAACATTTTAATACTTTCCCGTTGGAGCCCCGGTTGTCCCCGGTTAAACCGGGGCGTTGCCGCAGCTCTGCCGGGGTCTGATGCCGGTATAACCCCGGTGAGTGCCAACGTAGTGACGGTATACCGGGGCTCTGCCGGGACTCTGCAGGCTTTCACCGGGTTCAACCTTTTCGTTTGGATGTTCATGCGCACAGTGAAGCACGGCATCTTTTGCACTGGGAAATGGCAGTCTGCAGTAACTGAAAACTGCATGTGATATGTCCAGAAATGGATACAGAAACTTCGTTGAGCAACCTATACATTATATTTGTACTTCGTTGCGCAACCAATACATACTCTGTGCGAAACCTTTACATAAAACGACTTGTAATTTCCTTCGAAACAAAGAATTTGCATAATTAAAATATATGTTCGTAACCTGTTTTGTACTTTAAAATGTGTAATGTACACTGAATCGAAGTAAAATGTAGTTTTATTTAATTTAAGTTACCGTAATAGGCTAATTTAACAGAATAACCACCTTATGCATTGCTTCAAATCAAAATATTTCGATTTTAGCTCAAAATAAACTTAAAGGTTGCAACTACGTGCATTTGTTATTAGTTTGTTATTGAAAATAAGTACCTACCATTACTGGATGTTCCGTTCTCTAATCCATAAACACCAGAAAATATGGAACTCGCCTGATTAAGTAGTGTATTTACACCATGTTTTCGTAGTAAAACATATACCCGACGTCGTAGCGAAACGGACTACGCTTTGACCTCGTCAGCCCCCAGTGGCTTGGGCCTAGGATCATGAAACTTCATAGGTACATTGATCATGACTCGCAGATGACCCCTATTGATTTTGAGGTCACTACACTAGGTCAAAGGTCAAGGTCACGGTGACTCGAAATAGTAAAGTGTTTTTTTGAATGATAATGCAAGAATGCATACGCTGCCAACAGGGACCACTCTGAACAATATTACTGAAGCAACTGGTCTGTAATCCTAAATCTATAATTATCAGTCCAATGAAATATCATCCTTTTAGTAAAATACAGTGGATCAGTAAAAATATTATCAGAATATGAGATTTTTTTGTATATTTTGTTTATTAAATATTGTGTTAATGTTTAATTTTGTTAATTAATATAAATATAAGCAGGACAGGGGAGGTAATACACTACAGGGGAAACAAATGCAATAAGTTTGAATTTATTGTTACAGATTTGCCTCCCTTGTAATATATTTAAATTTTACCAAATGTAAGGCTAACTGCATTTTTGTAATGCATACTACTACTACTACTACTACTACTACTGCTGCTGCTGCTGCTGCTGCTGCTGCTGCTGCTGCTGCTGCTGCTGCTGCTACTACTACTACTACTACTTCTTCTACTACTACTACTACTACTTCTACTACTGCTCTACTACTACTTCTACTACTACTACTACTACTACTACTACTACTACTACTACTACTACTACTACTACTACTACTACTACTTCTACTACTACTATATCTTCTGCTATTTCCACCACCACCACCACCACCACCACCACCACCACCACCACCACCACCACCACCACCGCCGCCGCCACCGCCGCCGCCGCCACCACCACCACCACCACCACCCACCACCACCACCACCGTATTCACACAATGGCTGCTACTACAACTTATAGCCCATGTAGGGGGGCATGCATGTTTTACAAACAGCCCTTGTCTGTTTTCACTTGGTTCGCAAAGATTGTAGACCTTCCCTGTTCTGGTAACACATTGTTTAAGCAAATATCTTAGTACCTGTCTATTGTTGAAACATATGGTGTTTGTTTTAAAAGATTGTAGACCTTAGCTTTTCTGGTTAAACTCGGACCTCAAACATTTTTTTTTAAACCTGACATGTTTATAATTAACAGCCGAAAATTATTGTAATTGATTGCTTTTTTTCAGAACAGTTCACAAAAGCATCCTTCATGTATAGGTCCATGGAAGTTAAATTTCCTTGAATTTATAGATAATCAATATATTCTTTAAAGATGTACAAGTTTGTAATGGTAGCTTTTTAAAAGTCAGATACAGTAAGTATGCTTTTAATCTGTTTACATTTAAGGATAATCTGAAAGATTTTTAGTAACACTTTTTGGTTGAAATGTTATTGTGCCATACCGGTTTTACCGGAGGTGACTTATAGTTTGCGCTCTGTGTGTCTATGAGTCTGTGAGTTTGTCTGTCTGTCTGTCACAGTTTTCTGGGTCCTGCAATAACTTAAAAAGGTCTTCATATTTTTTCATGAAACTTGAAACATGGATAGATGGCAATATGGACATTATGCACGTCATTTCATTTTGTTCCTACGTCAAAAATTCTGGTTGCTATGGCAACCCAAACAAATTCTGACAATGGTGGAGCCGGAAGGGGACATTTATTGCTTGACAATAGTCTTGTTTATTAATAGCTTCATTATACAATTATTTAATTTACAATACTCAGGGATTAAGATATTGTTGAATGTTATTTTCAGTTTCCATACAAACAAGGGAGTGGGCTACTCCGCCCATTTCCTAGGCAATGCCCTAGTTATCACCTCTATGAAGGTCAAGGGAAAAGGTTTCCAGCACTGTGTCAAATACGAGTTCCAGCCTAGAAAGGTACATTATATTAGTTTCTACATTTATCTACATACACTAAGCAAAAGTAAAAATGGATTTTTATGTCCCCCACCACTATAGTTGGGGACATATTGTTTTTGCCCTGTCCGTTGGTTTGTTGGTTTGTTTGCCCCAACTGAAACATTTTGCAATAACTTTTGAAATATTGAAGATAGCAACTACATGTATATATTTGGCATGCATGTGTATCTCATGGAATTGCACATTTTGAGTGGTGAATCATCCTTCAAAATCAAAGGTCAAGAAAACAAACCCAATGGAAGTAATAAGCTTTATAGGGAGATTATCTGAACCTGCCAAATAATAAAAAAATAAAATAAATCTAAGTGGCGCAGTAGGGGTCTTAGTGTTTCTGACAAACACATATCTTGATGTTCATGTATTCCTTAATTATAGTAAACAACTTTGTTAAGCCTCAGTTGCTTATACAGTAGACTCTCTGTAAACGGAACGGTCTGGGGACCGGCCTGATCGTCCGGTTTTCAGAGAGTTCCGGTTTACCAAGAGTAGGCATATTGCTGAATTATACATTGTATGCATCGTGTACAAAATCATATAAGAATAAAACAAATCATATACATTTGCATGAATCATGTGATAACTATACTCATGTAATGTTTATAGTAATGTGTTTTTATTCGACTAAAAGCAAAAAAACAACATTTTATACCGATTTTAGATTTTTAATACTGAAGATGCGTTTGAAATAAAGAAAAGGCAATCAATGAATTTGCAGACAGATGGGTGGATATTTAACGGTCATATTTCTCACAGGTTTATCTGACAAACTCACAAACAACCATTCAGGCGTTAAAAACATGGCTACATGTATGAGATCTTTTAAACTACCCGAGAAGATCACAAGAAAGTGCTCGTCGCAACGGCATGCATTAATTTTGTAATTAAATTGTTTATCATAAGACGATCGCGGCAATCACTTTTTGGTGTTACCGCACCTCTATAATAGACATTCACAGTTTGTTTTACCGTAGGTTTCCACGTATAGCACGCTCCCGTGTATAGCGCGCAGGCTGTTTTTTAAATGCAAAAATGGAGAAAAAAATATTTAAAGACAATAAAACCACCAAATTGGACCGAAAATGGCCGCCATTTTACTATAGCACAATCCAATAATCCTGGGCATTGGAAAGCTTAATTAAGCATTCAAAATAGGAAGCGTCATTATGATTAGGAGCATGGGTTGCATAGCACTATGCTTTTCTGACAATATTGTAATTTTCTAGCAAAAGATTAATAGTCCACGTGCATTTCGTGAAAAATGTGAAAAAATAAGAATTAGTGTACATCGTGTGATTTTTCCTCGGGAAAAGCATGGGCATTACCGGTAAATTTGAATGTCGCATGGGAGACAGGCATATCGTTGTTGAGGTACACCACTGTTGAACGTTCAATATTAATACACACAAAATGCGATTGCATATCTTCATGTTCTCACGTGTCAACTAGTGTCTCAAATGTCAATTAGCGTCTTAACAAGTCATGGCACATATTACTCAATAACATCTGCCAATTAAGAAGTGCAAAATGACCCCCTTTCACACCTACCGTATCCCGCAAAAAAGACCTCGTTCGCACCTACCCTTGCTCTCTCTCCGGAATGTCGACAACAATCCCCACTGGAATTCATCAGTAAAGAAGTGTAAAAACACAAACAAATAAATGTCCGCAAGTTTATTCAAACGAATTAGTTTTTTACCAAAACTTCTTCTACCGCATTCATATCTACCAGTAGCGACTTCTTGTTGTTTCGACAATGGCCCCTCAGTCTGTACGATTATAGGGTGGTAGTTTTCGGGGAAAAAACATGGCGGCCATTTTGATTATTTAAGATTACACAACATATTTTTTACCAATTTAGCAGCCAGGATAGCGTTGTATCAATGTATAGCGCGCACCAGCTTTTTAATTTGAATAATGGAGGTAAAACACTGCGCGCTATACGTGGAAACCTATGGTACATTATTTAATCAGACTTCATTAGCGCGGAAACGACTTGACACCTTTATGGTATGTTTAATCCGATTATCAATAATCGCGTAAGCGGAATGTGTGACACCGCACGCGCCGTGCTGACTAGGTATTGTAATTTACACGCCTCAGGCATCTTGAGAATTTAGACCGTCCGGTGTACTCAATGTATTTTACGTTGAAAATGACGAAATTCAAGGCGATTTCCGTACGGTTTCCAGTTTTGAGAGAGTTCCGTTTATTCAACATTTTTTAACAAAGAAAAAGAAGGGGAAAATACAGGTCTGGCTCAACCGTTCGGAATCGGGAGATTTCCGGTATTCGGAGAGTCTACTGTATTTAAGTTCAACAAATGTCTGCCATATAGCTTGCAATTGTAAATGTCAAATACACATATTAAGTATTCTCACCCTTTCATGCAGTGGTACATGGTGAGTGTGGTGTTTGTGTACAACCGGTGGAGCAAGTCTGAGATACGTTGCTACGTTGACGGACAGCTCGCCTCAGGAACAGACATGTCATGGCTGGTCAGCTCCTCTGATGTGAGTACACACTGGCCTGGCTCCGCAAGTATTGACCAATGTGAATTGTATTTTCATTAATTTACATTTGAGTTTCGGCTTTCTTGGCTGAATATTCAACATGAAGGCTGTAATTTAGTGGTTGTATTATGGGATACTTACATTGTAGATACGTGTTTTGACGCATTTGTAGCCCCTAAGAAAGTTATATTCAATTGAATACCTTTCTTACTAGATTCAAGTTTTAAAGGCTTCATTTCCAACCCTTAGATACTGGACCATAGATTTTACTGATGAGCAGCAAACAGCATAAAACCTGAACAGACTGCGAGTTACTCGCAGGCTGTTCTGGTTTTATGCTGTTTGCACATAGCCATTTTCACTTTGCTTCTTATAAGGGAAAGCGTTAAACTAAGTCGTTTGTTCAAGTATTGACCAATGTGAGTTGTATTCACATTTGAGTTTAGTTTTTCATTGCTGAATATTCAACATGAAGGCTCAGGCCGCAAGTGAGTGGTTGTATTATGGGAAAGGGCCTGTATCCCCCCAAACATTTCTTAAACTCAATTCTAAAAATAAAAATATTCTGAAATATTCTGTGTTTTAATTGTATTATTTTGTTCAATATGACACAGACTTTAACAACACTTATTTCAAAATTCTTAAGATATAATAATTTATTTGTGGCATGTGTACCATGTATTTATTCAAATGCTGAACATATTTTTATTAGTTCAAAATCTTTTCTTTATTATTAAGTATTAGAATTCTTGGTGAATATGTGCCCATGAAAATTTTAGAATTGAGAATAATCAATACTCTTACACCCGTTATAAAATATTTACAGTGGAAAGATTTCCAGAATATTTTAAAGCACTGGTACTTTTATGGGGTTTTGACAAAGCCCTTATGTATCCTTATTTCAAACGATTATTTTCAATACTTTCCAGCCTTTCCAGCCTTTGAGTTTAGTTTCAAATTGTAGAAGGAAAGTATTTTGCTGAGAATTGTTTTTATTGCAAAATATTCCTTATATTTTTGCAAATGAAAATGAGTCTTTCTATTCAATTTAAGCTGAGATTGTTTTTGAATTATTTTGTTTCCATGTTGAAAACTAGTTGGCAAGAATGTATCTACTATATTGAAAGCTGTTTCAATTTACATCCATCGATTTCAGCCATTTGACAAGTGCTTCATTGGAGGCAGTTCAGATGGTGACACGGACCACATGTTCTGTGGTCAGCTATCTACTGTGTACGTGTTGAGTGAGGCTCTGTTCCCTCAACAGCTGTCTGCCATACATGAACTGGGGCCCAGCTATAAGGTATGTACATGTAGTACAGTAGAACACTGTTTTCTACAGTTTGGAAATAGGGCAGAGCTTATCAGATTGGGAAAACTGCTTATTTTTTATAAAAATTCGAACATTGGCATCTTTTTCTTCTAATTCTAAATATTCTTAAAAATGAAGAATAAAAGTGTTTTTGATATTTTATTCACTAAGGTCCATCTTATAGAGCTGATTTTGGCCATAAACTAAATATTGCAATTAATTTATAAAATGGGGGAGGAGAGTACCTTCAATTGGGAGTGATAGGCATTGGTTTGCGAAGAATGTTTACTTTTTTAGTTTGGGAATTGAGCCGTATTTGACTAAAAAGTATATGTGGAGATCTCTGGAGACACTAACTACTTGTCAGCTGTCGAGTCTGTACATGTTCGGTCAGTCAATGTCCTCTCAGCAGGTGTAGGTTAAACTTGAACTGGAGCATAATTGCATGCATGGTACTTTATTTACTCCCTCTTAAAAAAAAGTTAAAATAAGATGTGTGCCGACTTTGACTTGTTCAATCAGAATGAGATTCTAGGGAAGTCTTAGTTGGCATAAGAGGAAGTTATTTATTTGTATAAATATTTTAAATTTAAACACAATGATTAAAAAATGTTTTAACTAATCACCCAATACAACCTACTAGTGGAGTTTTGATAATTATCTTGATCTATTGCAGAGTCAATTCCGTTTTCCCAATGAGAGCATAGTACGTCTATCAGAAACAGCTCAGAAGGTGAGTGGGTTGGAAACTTGAAATCTCAATTTTGTTTAGCCAACATTATCATTCACAATTCATGTTTTTACCAGGGACAACACTTTCCGCTTTTATGGTACTTTATGTTTTCAGAAAGTCTCTTGTTAGCAAAAATTCAGTTTATGCAGAAAGTGTCGTCCCTGATTAGCCTGAGCAAACTGCACAGGCTAATCAGGGACAACACTTTACACACATGCATTAAACCCCCTTTTCACAGAGAGCAGCTGATATACATTTTTATCATACCACCGCATTGATATCTGCTTGATATAGCGTTGCCTGATATATTTTTATTATATCATGGTCAACAGGAAGTTCTTATATCAGTCAATGTTTGGAGTTACGTGGGATTTGCAATAAAGTCAACAATTTCAACATGAATCAGGTTCAACAAAACAAACAATTTGATACCAAGAAGGTACATATTTTATTCTAGTGTAAAGCCATAAATCACAAAAACGTTTATTTTTTAAATATCACCACAGCCCGCACTACAGAAGTTAAAATTAAATGACATCTTCAATGGGGCAATAAATCTTAAATATCGATATAGTCATTGCACTCGCAAGTGTTGCACAGAAAGTCAAGACAAATGATTACTGTCTGCTAATCCTGAACTATTTAAACAAACGATTTAACACGCTTATGTCAATATTGACACCATCATCAAAATGTCAATTTCAATACACATCTTCAAAATGGCATCTCCAAACTATTCGGCGAAGTGTGTTTTTAGATTAAATTTGTCGCTTCAGTCCATTCCTGATCTCCAATTCAAGACGTTTATAATAAAAGCGGGCGTACTCTTCCCATTCGTAGTGCAAACAACCTTTTTTCTCTATACAATGTTAAAATAAGCGATTATTCGTGTCGTCTTTTTTAACGCCGTTGCTACATTATGTCAACGTGTTAAAGCTGGATCAGTAAAATTAGCGGGGATCTGTATATTTTAAATATAAAAAATTGGGTTGTTTTGCAGATTTTTAAGAAAATGTGGTATGATAAACAGAAAAACAGGTTACTGTCCCATCGTTTTGTAAAATATCAGACTCTGCACGAATAAAATAACGGCTGGGCAAGCCTCGCCGTTATATTATTCTAAGCCTCGCCTGATATATTAAAAAACGATGGGACAGTTACCTTTTATTCTCTATCTATCACACCACAATGTGTAATTGCTAAATATTGTACTTTAAAATGGAGCTTTTGTGGCTCTATTTTTAGAGAATTTAATGGTGGTACAAATAAATCTACCTGTGAAAGGTACTTTCTAGAATTGTGTTGAGAAAAAGATGCAGCCAACTCAACTATTGTTTTACCTGTTGTTAATTTGTGTATTAATCTTTCAATTGGGAGCATAAGCCCTTCCATAAACACGTGTGTGTGCTTACCTTGAATCAAATATAACTAAAAAGTCATATCATTATAATACTTTTATAGCATCAGATAAACCTAACCTTGTCTGACACAAGGTTACAATATACTAAATACTCGTTTCATGTAGGGCTGTACTCTCTAAAAAAATATCATAGTTGACTTGAAGGCACGTTTTACACCTTAAACTATTGTTCGGGTTTTATCTTTCGGAGATAATGGTAGGGCATAAATAGGTGTTCACGACCGAATCCCTGAAATATGATAAACTTGGAGACTTTAGTAAAGCTTGCACTAATAAAGGTTACATTCCACTAAGAAACGGCCGAAAAAAAGAGTTCTTTTTTGGTTTGAACATGACATATCTTTTTTATTGCATAAATCGATTCCGCTGAGAATGGCCTTTAAGAAAAGGTATGGTTATGGGGGTGTCTCTATGAGCAAAATGTTGAATTTATTTTCGCTCAAAGATGTCGCTTTTACATTGAATTATATAGGGAAACTATTTAGTATATTGTGACCACAATTGTTAGATTGGCAAAGGCAGTGACAAGGGAGACTACTCAAACTCACCTGCTTTTTGGGGTTACATTCCACTTATACAATGTAATTTTCTATTGCAGTTGCTGTATGATGGCAAGTTGACGACCATCATCATGTTCATGTACAACCCGATAGCCTGCGACGCCCAGCTGTGCCTGGAGTCCTCACCAAAAGGCAATGTCAGCCACTTCCTGCACTCACCACACGCCATGATGTCAGGGGTACGACCATATATTGAAATTAACCCATTCCCGCTCAAAAGAACAGTGAAAATGGCTATATGCAACAAGCATGAAACCAGAACAGCTTGCGCGTAACTCGCAGTCTGTTCAGGTTTCATGCTGTTTGCTTCACATCAGTATCTTAGGAATGAAGCCTTACAAATTTGAATCTAGTTAGACAGGTCTTTACTTTGATTTGATATTCTGAGGGATTAAAAATAGGTGAAAATGCGTAAATTCCTACAAAACTTTCATACTTGCATGGGTGATGTCGCTGAATACTATCAACACACCATCATCACCTGACCTGGTCTTGAAGTTGGCCTACTTTTGGACTAATTCAGGAGATCATAATGCTTGGTTAACTCAAATTAACCATTTTGTCTAGCATCAATACCACTTCTTGAACAGCTTTGCTACTGGAATAAATGTTTAGTATGAACAATGTCAACACCTCCACATTACTTGACCTCAGTTTGTCCTGGACATGACCATATTTTAGACTTTGACTGATTTACATGGCCTGTTGATCGATACTGATAAGGCTTCCGCTTGGGGAATCAGCATTTATTGGATGCAGCAACTCTTATCGTCTGGTGTAGCTGTTTTTGCTTTTTGTTTTTATTTTTATAGTTTCATCCAGTGATGTCACAGTTATACTACCAATGTTACTAACATTGAGTTATTTCATTTGCAATATGTGCCCATTATACCAACACATATATATGTTCAAGGGTTTTGGTATTCTCTTTTTTAACCAGGTTTTCCGAAGGAAAAAACTGGTTATTAGATTGGCGAATGCGGGCGGGCGGGCTGGCTGGCTGGCTGGCTCGCTGGCTGGCTGGCTGGCTGGCTGGCTGGCTGGCGGGCTGGCGGGCGGGCGGAACAAGCTTGTCCGGGCCATAACTATGTCGTTCATTGTCAGATTTTAAAATCATTTGGCACATTTGTTCACCATCATTGGACGGTGTGTCGCGCCAAATAATTACGTTGATATCTCCAAGGTCAAGGTCACACTTTGAGTTCAAAGGTCAAAAATGGCCATAAATGAGCTTGTCCTGGCCATAACTATGTAATTCATTGTGAGATTTTAAAATCATTTGTTACATTTGTTCACCATCATGGGACGGTGTGTCGCACGAAAGAATCATGTCAATATCTCCAATGTCAAGGTCGCCACGACTAAAAATAGATTTTTTTTAAAAACAAACTTACAAAGGGGGTTAATTTTGTTTGTTCATTTCAAAAGTTCAGTTTGAGTTTTCTCCCTTTATCAGATTTTTTTTTCACAATGAAAACCTGGTTTTGTGACAATTTTGTCCCTTGTTTAAACATTTAAAATGGGATAAATGACATATCAGGTGTGGATTTTGTCCATGGTCCTGTATACAAAATGTTGTATTTTAATTCTATTTAACATCGCCCACTTCATGAATGCTTTAAATGATTGTTTCTTCTAAATATCGAGGTCCCGTATGATTTTCAAATAAATACGGAATATTATGCCAGTCAATTGTTCCAAGAGTTTGCATCACTCGAGTGGCTTGTGTGATGAAGTATCACACGAGAGGCGGAGCCTCGAGGCAGAGCCTCAAGTGTGATGCGAAATAGCGCAAGCCACAAGAGTGATACAAACTCTTGGAACAATTGACTAGCGTAATATTTCCCTTATTATATACAACAACTAACGAAAACAGTTAACATTTGTATTTTTTACTTTAACAAAACTGACAAAACAATGACTAAAATGGTACGCCATAGTTTATTTAAGACGCGTATGAATACAGTTTATGTAAATTAACGTGTAAACATGCGAACCGGGAAAACACAGGTTTCCGACATGCTTACCTTTATGCCATCGTTAATCCAATGTTTGTAACAATTAAGGTGACAACTTTAATCCGATGTTTATAACAAAAACATTGAAACAATATGCACTTACACTTCTATCTTACATGTCTTTATCAAAACTTAGTTTAAACCACACTATTTTATTGTATTCCTATCGAAATATACATTTATGCATGATAAACACACACTCCAAAATATGTTTTGAATTTGTTCGATGTTTTTAACAAATAGTTTACTGTTAAAAAACACCACGTCCGACAGGTCCTTAAATTCCATAGACTTTAGATAAAACTATTGTGTTTCGTCACAGAAATGACGTCACACGATGTTCAATGTAATATATTTCGTAATATAAAATATTTTTATTTTCGGTGCGCGTAATATGACGTCATTAAATGGGTCGAAGTAGTCCGGCTAGTATGGTAATACAGAATTGGAAACAGCAAGTAGCGTAATACGGGATTTTTTATTTCAACGATTGATACAACCTGTATTTTGTTAAAAGCATTAAACAGGTATATAATAACATGAATTGTTTGCGTTTATAAACTTTTGATGGTAATATTGATATTACAGGCAAAATATAATGTGAGTTTTTTTGTTATAAAGTTTTTGTTATTTTATGTTATGTTTGATAATGATTGGTTTGTTTTGTGCATGTTTATGTTAAAAACTTCATTTTTTGTTTAGGTTGATATTGTTTAAGGTTTAGGGATATGAAAAAACAAATGTGTAGCTCAACTATTAGGAGCTCTGGTTCTCACCTATTTGTTTTCGAAGCCATTATAATGCTGCGGTTAAGGTTTGCATGCCACCGGTATCTGGAGCTACTCTAGGTATTCAATCTAGACTTCATTCTTGTCCTCAGGGTCATATAGTCACTGACAAAAGTCCACAATTTTGGTCTGTTTGTAAATTGAATTATGTGCATGCTATTTTGGTGTATGCGATAAGTATGGTTTTATTAAAGTCAGAAAAGCACCGTAATGTATGTTGAATATTTGGAATGGTTTAATATAATTAAGCAGTTTAGATATATTTTATTTCACTTGAATGCAGAATGTTTATCAATTGCTCAGAATTTTATCTTGGATTCACTATTTGTGGTTGTTGGTTTGTGATGAAATTAGATGTGATCAAGCATTTTTAATACCCACTAAAATTATTTGTTGAAATAAAAAATGACCCTTAATTAAAAAAACACAATTTATATATATTAAGCAGCTTTGTGTAGTACAATAACTTATATTAAGAACATTTTAAGAATTGTGAATGTACTATTAACATTTTAATAATTTGAGCCTTGTTCTGTAAAACTGGGCTGAATTCATGTGTGTTAAGTGTTGTCCCAGATTAGCCTATCCACGCATATTAATCTGGCACAACACTTACCACCTCAATTTGATATTGCCTAAAAAAACTTACTTTAAAGGAAAAATACAGTAATAATGGACAGTTTTGTCCTTCATTAGCAGTGCAGTCTGCTAATCTGGAGGACACTCCAAACTGCTGTTCATTTGCTTGCAGGAGGTGAAGTCAGTGATTACCCATTCCATACACAGTACTCTTCATTCTTTGGGTGGGGTACAGATCCTGTTCCCCCTATTTGGACAGTTGGACTTGCCTGTCTGCCAGACAAAGGGCACATCCTCAGCCGTGGAACATTCCACTTGGTACGTTTTGGTAGAACACCATTAATGACATACATGCCATATTTTTTGCAGGCAATAAGAGGACATGTTTGACAATTTTGCAGGGCATTAGACATTTTACTGACACATGTTGATATTGTCAAATAATTCTTTGTCTGCAAAAACAAACTTGCAAATCAGATCAAATTGGTTTTAAAGCTTTAGTCCTTAAAATAATTTTAAATCTATATGAATATAATAAAAATCTTAAAATTACATGCACTTACATATTTTATAATGTTTATTTCATAAAATAAAATTATACTATGTATTTTAATCCTGACATTTAAATAATAACACAAAACACATCCTTAGAAACACAAACATTTGCATGATTGGCAAATGGTATGGTGACAAGGCAGACTACTGAAATAAACAGGCTTTTATGGGCAACAATCTGTAATTAGCTAATACAGATGTAAATTATCTGATACAAGTGGATGTCCAATGATTCCAACTTTTATTGTCCCCTACCGGTGAAACCGGAGGGGACTTTTGGTTTGCCCTCTGTCAGTCTGTCTGTCAGTCTGTCCGTCAGTCTGTCCGTCACACTTTTTTGGATCCTGCGATAACTTAAAAAGTTCTTCATATTTTTTCATGAAACTTAAAATATGCATAGATGGCAATATGGAGATTATGCACGTCATTTCATTTTGTTCCTACGTCAATAATTATGGTTGCTATGGCAACAAATATAAAAAAATATAAAAATATGACAATGGTGGAGTTTCACCAGTAGGGGACCATATTGCTCGGCAATCTCTTGTTTTAATCCTAACTCTTTATAGTCTAGTAGTATTTAAGCATCTCTGGAATTAACATGTTTGTTTGTATGTTGTTTTATTACAGCAATGCGTATGAGTTGATATTGTAAGTTAATATGCCTTGTCCCGTTAATCCTTTGTTGTCAGCCTTTGAGTGTATTCCATTTGTTAAGCAAAATATGAAATATGTTCTAAATAATATATTAAAATAATCAATGTCGATACTCTCCGTCTATGTCATTTTTCGTCTAAAGGATATTACCTCTAAACATAAATCTAGTCAAGAGGGAAAGTGTTGTCCCTCATTAGCCTGCGCACACATTCAGTATGCCCTGTTCTGTGGAGAGTATGTATTATATTTCATGTTACAATGACGCTTGAGAGATTACTTAAGGTAAAATGAAGTACCTATATTGTGAGGTATTTGTGCATTCAAAGATTGTGTAATTCTCATCGAAAAAATTGTACGAAGTCAAGTTTGAGGTTGTATTGGGAAATACATTTGGGCTCAGGAGATTGTGCTGTGTGTTACCACTGTTTTCAAGTTTGAAATTTTTATCAATACATTTTATTAATGTATTTAATGACATTGAACTCAAATTATACTTACTTATCATAGTGTGTAAACATGAACATTGATCGAAATGGTATCCTGGTGTGGGGTATTTTCGATGGTGTAAGGCTTCTATTGATTAATTCTCATAAGATTGCAAACAGAAACATTAGATTAATGTTGGATATTCAAAATATATATATCAACAACATAGTGAAAAAAAAAACAACAACTGTTAACATGTTTAAGTTTGTTTACTTTTACACGAAACACATGACACTCACTGCGCATGTTCTGTTCATCATGTAGGGTATTTTCAACAGTCACAACTCAATTATACTGCACAAATAAGTTAAGCATCCCCTTACCCATTTAATGGAAAACTTGTATAATTCAATTTTAACTGGAATATTGATTTTATGTTAAGATGTGTCGTGTAATATTAATAATATCCATTTTCATATTGATTTCCAATGATCATTTAATATTCTTTGTGCAATCTGGAAAGATAATTCGATATATCATTCAAATCTAAAGTAATGGTTATTAAAAATGCCAAGTGCTCCAATTACTTAAATACCACAATATGTCACAATATGTTAAATCATGTGTAAGTTAAATATTTTTTTTATAGAATATTGCTGTGTAGGACAGTTTGCATGTGTTTGATATCCTACTAAAATTTGTCTTAAAGTCACCCAATTTTTAGCGAGGCTGTTTTCGAAGAAAACACGAGCTATTGTCATAGCAAGGTCGCCGTCTGCCATAGGCGTAGTGCTAAAACCTTAAAATAGGCCATTACTTTTTATACGCCCGTATAAAATACGGGACGTATTATGTGAAACCCCTTGGCGGGCCGGCGGGCGGCGGGCGGGCGGCGGGCGGAAGGCATCACTTTGTCCGGACTCTAATTCAAATTGTATTCATCCGATCTTCACCAAACTTGGTCAGCAGTTGCATCTAGTTGATATCTAGGCCAAGTTCGAATATGGGTCATGCCGGGTCAAAAACTAGGTCATAGGGTCAATAAGTGCATTTTCAAAGGGGCCACTTTGTCCGGACTCTATTTCAAATTGTATTCATCCGATCTTCACCAAACTTGGTCAGCAGTTGCATCTAGTTGATATATAGGCCAAGTTCGAATATGGGTCATGCCGGGTCAAAAACTAGGTCATAGGGTCAATTAGTGCATTTTTAACGGCGCCACTTTGTCCGGACTCTAATTCAAATTGTATTCATCCGATCTTCACCAAACTTGGTCAGTAGTTGCATCTAGTTGATATCTAGGTCAAGTCCGAATATGGGTCATGCTGGGTCAAAAACTAGGTCAAAGGGTCAATTAGTGCATTTTACTTTGTCCGGACTCTAATTCAAATTGTATAAATCTTATCTTCACCAAACTTGGTCAGTAGTTGCATCTAGTTGATATCTAGGCCAAGTTCGAATATGGGTCATGCAAGGTAAAAAACTAGGTCATAGGGTCAATTAGTCCATTTTCAACAGCGCCACTTTGTCCGGACTCTTATTCAAATTGTATTCATCCGATCTTTACCAAACTTGGTCAGTAGTTGCATCTAGTTGATATCTAGGTCAAGTTCGAATATGGGTCATGTCGGGTCAAGAACTAGGTCATAGGGTCAATTAGTGCATTTTCAACGGCGCCACTTTGTCCGGACTCTAATTCAAATTGTATTCATCCGAAACTTTTAAACAACTTTTTATCCTGCGTCAAAGTGGTATGGGGGTATAAGTCACATTCAGTGACAAAGCTCTAGTTCAAGTTGAATTCACCAAACTTGGTCAGAGGTAGTATATAGATTATATATCAGTCAGGTCTGATTGGAGACATGCAACCGATTAACACATGCAATATTTTTATGCAATATTTTTATCCAGTTTTATTTTGCGATATTTTCATCGGGTTTATTTTTTTCGCGATTTTTGAAACGAGTTATTTTTAACAACATGTTTATTGGTAAGTTTCATTTTTCCTTCAATCTAATCATGATTTCCACAGGTACATGAGTTTTTCACTGTGCATGGGTACTATAGAAAGGCACACGAATCGGGCGTATATTGCTCCGTCATGCGGCGCTCTTGTTAAATATTGAAGATAGCACCTTGATATTTGGCATGCATGTGTATCTCATGGAGCTGCACATTTTGAGTGGTAAAATTTCAAGGTCATCATCATCCTTTAAGGTCTAGGGTGAAAAAAACAAAGTCAAGGGAAGTAATAAGCTTTAAATGGACATAGTTATCTGACTTGCCCACGTATATATTTTTGTTAAATAAATCAAAGCGGCGCAGTAGGCGGCATTGTGTTTCTGACAAACACATTGTGGTAAAAGGTCAAGGTCATCCTTTATGGTCTACGGTAAAAAATACGGATTTAAGGGAAGTAATAAGCTTTAAAAAGGGAGAAAATTATTCAATTTTGAACATAGCCACTTTATATATTTGGCATGCATGTGTATCTCATGGAGCTGCACATTTTGAGTGGTGAATCTACAGTCACGGTAGTGGCTTTTAATTATTTGCTACTAAAATAGAGATTTGTTACAGACAATTATTTTCAAGGGAAGTAATTTATATAATTATAAATCTCATATTATATATTTCCTTACCAAGAATTGAAGTTCTTACTGTACAGATTTATTATTTTGATTATTTATAACCCAAATGATTGATTTGTCAAAGTTTTTTTTTTAAATGATATAATTATAATTTCTTTGATGTTCATTACATACCTGTGGACTTATGTCCATAGATGCATGATCAACTCTGGCTATGATCTGTGATGTCTGACATGGTCATAATTGACATGACGCCTTATCAGTGATCGCTCCGCCCACTTAATCACGTGGCTCAGCGGGAAGAAAACCTAGACAAGCTAACACCAAAATGGCTTCTTTGCCTATAGACTGCATATAGATTTACGCGATATTCCGGATGATTTTATGGACTTGTTTAACACCATATTACACTTGTAAAGGGGTTGATGCCATTTATTTATTTTGCAAATGCAAAAAAATATATGATTAA
This sequence comes from Dreissena polymorpha, assembly GCF_020536995.1. Taxonomy (NCBI): domain Eukaryota; kingdom Metazoa; phylum Mollusca; class Bivalvia; order Myida; family Dreissenidae; genus Dreissena; species Dreissena polymorpha. The sequence goes on along the minus strand of NC_068362.1, from coordinate 17,867,149 downwards.
ATAGAACATCAGCTATTTATAACGGGTAAATCGGTACATTAAACACGCTCTCAAACTCTTGCGCGCTTACCGAAATCGAACCCGTTATTACGTGTAATGGTGGTATTTGCAATAAATTAACACTTCACCGGTATTTACCCGTGTTATGAACAAAATTATTACCGAAACATTCCCCCCCTTACCGTGTATTTGACACGAAATAGTGCGTTATAACTGGGAATTCGGTGAAGTTTAACGCGCTTTCTGACGCCGGGTGGGTACCTCAATCCCACATGTTATTGCGTATAAAAGTGATATTAATCATATTAAACATTGCTTATTGGACATTTATCAATCACTATAATTTAAAACGCAAAAACAACACAGTAAGTTTGGACATTGTCTGATATAAAATTAGCGTTGTACGAAATGGAATACGGTCAGGCTATTATAAATTAATAAGGCTACCAATATCAGACGCTCGCGCAGGTACCAACTGCCCCGAAGTTACCGCATTTATTGGTTAACTAATATCAGTAATAATAACTCTTTTACAAAAACATTTATCGATACGTCTTTATTAAAATAATAACAAAATGGTTTTCACTTGTTTCTGACACACAGAAACGCGATTTTTTAACGGGGATTTCGTAAAGTTACACGAATTGGGTACCAAAATTCTAAATTATTTTACATGCACACGTGACATAATACATACTTAATAATGCTTAGTTAATGCTTATATGACATTTCAAGTTTGTGAAATAAATTAATGTTCTTTAAAGGGGATCTCGGTAATTTTTGAAACTTCCACTCGCTCTTGTCAAGACCACTTTGCCGCGTTGGAAATGGTATAAATTTAATTCATCTAACTTAATATCTTTCAGGATACCAAATGCCAGAGTTGCATTAACCCATTTTACACCGTTTTTGCCATATTTCATTTCCTTTTTTAAATCCCAACAAAATAAACGAAACTCGTTTAAAAAATGAGATCTAGGCGTTCGAGCTTCTAGTGTGTATTAAAAGCGTTTATTGGTGACACCACATGAGTGCAAATGTGTAGATACCGTTAATAAGAAAATATATCACATGTCACCTTCAAATAACATGTATGATGTCAATTAAGTGCATTACTATCAGAGTAATAAAACACAGCATGAATTAGGCTTCATGCTGGGTTTTATTTCTCTTTAAGTAATGCAGATGAACCTCGCTTCTGACCTAGTAACTGATAAAACTATTTTAAAAAAAGTGAAATATTATGTGATAATCAGATCGATAACATAAACTTTTTAAATCTGCTAGCATATCCGATAAAAATATATTATAATTGTTTTTGACAGTGTTGACGTTCAGTTGTTCGTGGTGACGACCGCATGTATTTATACATCTCTTACACTTCTCAAGATCTATTTTCGGCTTTGGAAACGATATAAATTAAATGTCACCAACTAATCTTTCAGGATATCGATTGTCCGAGTTACATAATCCCCATTTACACAATGTTTAACCATTTTTAATCAGTTTTTTAAAGAGGAAAACAAAAGAAACTCGTTGGAATATAAGTGAACCTAAACATGTAGCTTGTCTAGAAAATGGCGGACAGGTCGTTGCTAACGAGTGCGCCCGATTAATCGATCTCTGATTGGTGGATCAATTCTAGTGACATCCCCCCCCCCCGGTTGGATTGGACAAAATTCAAGGGAAGTAATAACCTTTAAAGGGAGATGATTTCTATACCTGCCAAATGATAGAGTACCCCACCCATAGAATGCGGCGCAGTAGGGGGCATAGTGTTTCTGACAAACACATCTCTTGTTGGGTCACTATAAGGTCAAAGGTCAAGGTCACTGTGACATCTAAAAAAAAAAAAAAATCTGACAAGCTTTCGCAGCCGAGCCTGGCACCCGTTATGCGGTGCTCTTGTTCTCTTTCACCGTAAATCTTTTTCTGTTGAATAGTATACATGTACAGTCACTATATATTTATACAAAAAAGCATTACCTGACTTTTCTGGAATGTTCTGTGTTTAAAACAGACGAAATGATAACATTGGATTAAATAAAAAAATATTTGAAAGTAAAATGATGAGATGAATATTTAATGGTTATTTTAATTGGATGAAAACAATTGTGTACAAATATGAGTTTGTTTATTTATCGTTTCTTTTGCCGATATCACTTAAATTCGGTCATCTGTTGAATGAACTGTGTGTATGCAAATGAAGTAACATGTGTCTTATGCTGAGCATGGGCAACACGTGTTTACCATGGAAAATTTGTGATCGTCGAAATTACCCCTTCGTCGAAAATACCTTACGCCATGATATGTAAATCATTTGTCAGGGTATGTTTATGGTACTTACATTTGAGGTTATTATAAGCATTCCAAAATCCCTTATATCGTTATATATTTTTATGTTGTTAGGCATATCTCACTATGTACCCTGTCCCACTTATCCTGGCACCCTATAAGTATTACAGCATACATTGTATATTAATGATAGTTAAGTTTTGCCAACTAGATATGGCTACTGACTGTCAATCTATTTAGCTGTAAACTGTGGTGAATTGTAAGCTGGAAGTTCAGTAGATAGACAAATCTTAGAAATATTGTTCTGAGCTAACCTAAAACTATTTAAGAAATATTGTTCGGAGCTGACATATTTAATGATGTCCCGTGATTTTATTTATTTATTAATGTCTAATAGTGATTTTTGATATTCAGAATGTGGAGCTTACCTATCTTAATCTTACAAATATTGTTCTCAGCGGACGAACGTATTGAATGAGGCCCTGTGCTTTCTTTTGATTTCTATTGGGGATGTTTGATATTGGTAACATTCATTTCCTACGATGGTCAGTTAGTATTATTTCCATTTCAGTGCCAACCTGTTGGGCCTGCTGCACAATCTGATAGAGAGCTCAAACACCATCCACCAGCAGATGGTGCAGAACAAGGGCTTCCTGGTCATAGGACATCTCCTGGAGAAGGTGTGTAGTAAGCCTATCAAGCCTAGCTGTGGAAAAACTGGGCTTCATGCATTTAGGTAAAGTGTTGTCCCAGATTAGCCTGTGTAGTCCACACAGGCTAATTGAGGACAACACTTTTGCCTAGACTGAATTTTTATTTAAAAGAGAGTTCCTTTAAATGAAACAGTCCATAAAAGCTGAATGTATGATCCCTGATTAGCTTGTGCAAACTGCACATGCTAATTCTGGGACAGCACTTTATGCACATGCATTAAGCCCTGTTTTCCCATACCTAGGCTTTATCAGTATTATGTAGTACTTCCACTTACATGGTGAAACCATGTATTTATCAGAAACTTTTCCAGCCTGACTCCCAGTCGAGGGAGCTCCATAGAGCAAATCAGGTTAAGGGTTTTCAAAGCTTCTTGTTGTTAAGTAATCTTTTCATTTATTATGTGGTGGAGATATGCATTTAGCTTACTTTTTCTTCCGAAAAAGTGTATTAACTACACATTTAATGCACAGTAAATGCTCTGTTATTGAAACTTTATTTTCATTTGTAATAGGAAAACATACATTTTTCCTGCATTAATTCACTTAAGTGTGTTAAAAGAGTATTATTTATTGTGGAAAATACACTTCACCATAAAATAAGAACGCTTCTGCACATTTATAGAGTGTTGGTCAATGTTATCTAGTTGTAACTATTGTTTACTTATGCAGCAATTATATTTTTGTGAAGCCCACGTATTAAGCAGATTATATTCCCACTGGATAAATCACCCAAGTAGTTCTTACTTTTTCCGTTAATTAATGCCAGCATGCATATTTTGGTTAACCCTTCTCAGAGACAAATTGAAACTGTCTATATGCAACCAGCATAAAATCAAAACAGCCTGTGAGTAACTTGCAGTCTGTTCAGGTTTTATGTTGTTTGCTGCTCATCCGTTACTAAGGGTTGGAAATGAATCCTTTGAACCTTGAATCTAGTAAGAAAGTTCTTAAATTTAATAAGATTTTCAAGAGACTACATGCGTCAAAGTGTGTACTTGAGAGCGAAACGGTTAAGCTATGTATTAATCACATAATAAGCCAGTTTCCATTTCAGTCCTCGAGGGACCACATCACCCCGGCAGTGCTAGAGGTGTTCCTCAACCTGACCAACTATCTGGTCAAGTGTCCCACTGGGGGCACGCTGCTCAAGCACCTGTTTGACCATATTCTCTTTAACCCTGCACTCTGGATACACTCCTGTATGGAGGTAGGTGGCTTAGGCATGCTATTGGTTTTGACCTTATATGACCTGGTTTTGAACTCGGCTTTTATATTAAGGATGTCGATGAACACTAGTATATCAGGATGTCTTGATAATTGGTTCGATAGCAAGTTTGTATAAGAACATTTGTATATTTATATATATATATATATATATATATATACAAAAGATTAAACACAATTACTCTTGTTTATTATGCATCCTAATTACATGTTGTCTATTAATATTGAAAAATTCACATAGGATATAAGCTTTGCAGGCAGTCTCAATTGATACCAGGACGAGTAAAAAATATGCTAAATAAATATGCAGAAAACTTAATAAAAACTTATGGTGCTTTCACACTCTGGTTTTTATGCTCCCCCAAAATTTATTTTGGGGGGAGCATATAGTCGCCACTTTGTCTGTCCGTCCGTATGTCCGTCCGTGCACAATTTTTGTCCGGGCTATTTCTCAGAAACTAAAGACCGGAATTCAATGAAACTTTATGGGAAGCTTCACTACCAAGAGGAGATGTGCATACTATCAGCAGGTTCTGGACGGATGATTTATCACAGAGTTATGGCCCTTTGAAATTTTCAATTAACTGTACACATAGTGCAATATTCTTGTCCAGGCTATTTCTCAGCAACTAATGACTGGAATTCAATGAAACTTTATGGGAAGCTTCACTACCAAGAGGAGATGTGCATATTATCAGCGGGTTCTGGTCGGATGATTTTTCACAGAGTTTTGGCCCTTTGAAATTTTCCATTAACTGTACATATAGTGCAATTCTTGTCCGGGCTATTTCTCAGCAACTTATGACTGGAATTCAATGAAACTTTATGGGAAGCTTTACAACCAAGAGGAGATGTGCATATTATCAGCCAGAACTCGTCGGATGATTTTTCACAGAATTATGGCCCTTTGAAATTTTCCATTGTACATATAGTGCAATTCTTGTCCGAGCTATTTCTCAGCAACTTATTACGGGAATTCAATGAAACTTTATGGGAAGCTTCACTACCAAGAGGAGATGTGCATATTATCAGCCGGTTCTGGTGGGATGATTTTTCATAGAGTTATGGCCCTTTGAAATTTTCTATGAACTGTACATATAGTGCAATTCTTGTCCCCCAAACTACTTTTCCTTTTATCTGAATATATAGTGCAATATTGTGACAAAAAAAACTTTGGGGAGCATCACCCGTCTCCGACGGTTTCTTGTCTTGAAAGAACTGTCAAACAAACAAAATGTCACAATCTATTATGCTTAATACGTGCAAAGCTTTTATTGTATTTTCTGTAGGGATGCAAGAGGTTACAACAATCATTAACCGGTTAAACTTTTTCCATAACTGGTTATTAACCGGTTAATGGAAACACCTTATACTTAGTTAAAATGATTAATAGTACGTCAAAAATTTCATACCCCTTGAACCGCTCGGTAGAAACAAAAGTAATTTCACATTTCATTTTCATGTGTTATCTACCGTTTTTGGTTGGGCCACTCATATTACGTTCGCATTGTATCGCTCACAAAAATGGTGTGTTCCTATGTTCATTCTGTTTTAATTTTTGAAACTCAAATTGGCTCAATATAGAAATGTGTTTTCCCTTTGAATTCGACGTAAAGAGGGTCATGTGTCTTCAACGATCCGCATCTCTTCTTATTCGATAATTGCATATTTTGTTGTTTGCATTTTAGCGTCTGTAGCCAAAGTATTGTCATTTGATGTTCATTATACAATTAAAAAATGTGGGTAAAATAAAGGACACAAATGCAAATTAGATTAATTTTGAACAAAAATGTAAGTTAAATATTTTAATCAGTACATTTATTTAATAGCGAAGTAACTAAGTATTATGTTCTCAAATACTGATAGTTACGTATGTTTGTTTAACGTACCATAGCACGCAAATTTTAAGTAATAACACTTATACTAAATTTCACGGTTTTACATGTATTTTTTAAATATTTTTAATTGATGTTTAATTATTTCACTAGTTAATAATTTGCTTTCTTAAATAACACTTGCAGCGGATGGTAATGGTGGAATCGTTGGACTTAAATTATAATAATATTCATTTCTGATAATCAAAAATGACGTTAACTCGACAACATTTTTACTACGAATGCCATTTTTAGCTCATCTTTTTTTTGAATAAAAATTATGAGCTATTGTCATCACCTTGGCATCGGCGTCGGCGTTGGCGTCCGGTTAAGTTTTGCGTTAAGGTCCACTTATCTCAGAAAGTATCAATGCTATTGCATTCAAACTTGGTAAACTTACTTACTATCATGAGGGGACTGGGCAGGCAAAGTTAGATAACTCTGGCGTGCATTTTGACAGAATTATGTGCCCTTTTTATACTTAGAAAATTGAAAATTTTGGTTAAGTTTTGTGTGAAGGTCCATTTTATTCCTTAAGTATCAAAGGTATTGCTTTCATACTTGCAACACTTACTAACTATCATAAGGGGACTGTGCAGGCAAAGTTATGTAACTCTGACTGGCATTTTGACAGAATTATGTCGCTTTTTATACTTAGAAAATTGAAAATTAGGTTAAGTTTTGTGTTTAGGTCCACTTTATTCCTACAGTATCAAAGCTATTGCTTTCATACTTGCAACACTTATTAACTATCATAAGGGGACTGTGCAGGCAAAGTTATGTAACTCTGACTGGCATTTGGACGGAATTATGGGCCCTTTATACTTAGAAAATTGAAAATTTGGTTAAGTTTTGTGTTTTGGTCCACTTTACCCCTAAAGTATAATAGATATTGCTTTCATACTAGGAACACTCGCAAACTATCATAAGGGTACAGTAAAAGGACAAGTTGCATAACTCTGGTTGTCATTTTTACAGAATTATGGCCCTTTTTTGACTTAGTAACTTTGAATATATGGTTAAATTTTGTGTTTCGATCCACTTTACTTCTAAAGTATCAAGGCTATTGCTTTCGAACTTCAAATACTTTCATGCTATCATGAGGTTACTGTACCTGGCAAGTTGAATTTTACCTTGACCTTTGAATGACCTTGACTATCAAGGTAAAATTATTAAATTTTGCTAAAATTGCCATAACTTCTTTATTTATGATTAGATTTGATTGATACTTTGACAAAACTACTCTTACCTGACATACCACAATAGACTCCACCCAAATCAAAATCATCCCCTGTGCCCTCCCCCCCCCGAATCCCCTCCCCCCCCCCCTAATTTTTTTTTTTAAGGTCATCTCACAAATGACCACCACACCCTCACATTATCCCCCCCCACCCCACCCCCCATCAATTTTTTTTTGAAACGGTTAAAAAACACAAATATTTATTTGTATTATTTTATTTTTGAAATACCTTCCAATCATCGCATCCAAGAATCCCCTCCCCCCCCACACCCCACACCCCCCCTCCCCCCCCTTCCCCCCTCCCCCCCGATTATTTTGATTTTTTTCTGCATTTTTGGAAGATAATGTAATAAATGTCTACACCCCCACACTATACACCCCTCTTCACTCTACCCCTCCCTCCTTTGTGATTGAAATTGAGAGTCCCTTCACCTTTAAAAAGAAAATAGATGAGCGGTCTGTCTGCACCCGCAAGGCGGTGCTCTTGTTGATAAAATTGTTACTTATTAACATAGAATTTCGCAAGCAATCAGTGTTGGATATCGGTTAACAAAACACCAAAATAAGCTGTCCAATGTCTCAACTGTTTTTTATCGCGAGTTTAATAAACGTGTCAATTACGTCTTCGCTAATCTGACTCCCCGCATTTTGCTAGGAAAATTTTCGCGAGTCAAACAAAACAATAGTGTCAGTTATCAAAACGTACCCCCTATTTTTTATCACAAAGGTATTAATTTATTGCTTTAGTACGTTGACACGTATTTATTATCGTCGATGGTACAGCATGTTGTTCTAACTTGTAGCCAGGGCAAGTTGGCAGTTTGTCATGCGCAAAAGTAAAATCGTACAATTTATTCCATGAAAAAAATAACATAAATATATTTTTCCAGGTTAACCTTTTCCCGAACATATAACCTGTTAACTGATAGTTTTGGTAGGTTAACCGGTTAACCTCTTGCATCCCTAATTTTCTGTATAAAGGAAGTGTCTTCTTAGCAAAAACCTAGTTAAGGCTGAAAGTGTGGTCCATGATAAGCCTGTAGGGACTGCACATGCTAATCTGGGACAACACTTTACACACATCCATAAAAAACCTTTTACACAGAGCATGGCTCAAATATATAGTAAAAATCTGTTTGAATCAATATTTGAACCAATATATGGTGCACATCTGAATGAGAAAATAAATGTTATAAATCTGTTTGTAAAATATTTGATACTAATCTGTTAAAATGAATATATGGTACACATCTGTTTGGATAAATATGTGTACACATCTGTTTGGATAAATATGTGTACACATCTGTTTGGATAAATATGTGTACACATCTGTTTGGATAAATATGATATTATTAAAACGGGTTTAACCGATGAAATATTAACCCATTGAAAACGCTGAAAAAACCCACCTTTTGTATTATTTAACTCCAAGAAGCAAAATAAGAAGCAACCAGGGCCCTTAGTTTATGGTAGAAGATCTCATGAGCTCGCTGCTCTACATGTTTAAGGCTAAGTAAGTTTTTATGAATTTGCTTAAACTTTCCATCACCTTTTACAGAATTGTGAAGAGGTATTGATTGTTTGAAATAAATTATGGCACACATTTGATATTTGTTAAATGTACAGAACTGTGTCGCTTATAGGTGCAGACAAAGCTGTACTGTTACTTGGCGACAGATTTTATCAGCGACGCACAGATCTACACCAACATTCGGCGGGTCAGCGCAGTCCTGCAGACTATGCACACGCTCAAGTACTACTACTGGGTTATCAACCCCAAGGACCGCAGTGGCATCACACCCAAGGCTGTTGGTGAGAAACATTGGATATCATAGCATTTTTGCTTTAAACTCTGTCCGATAAGCTATTGTAAGTCATGTTGATGACAAAGCATTTGTTCTGTTTGGTAAAAACCGTGAAGTGCAGATGTGCAGGACATCATTTTCATGTGCAGTTCATCCACTTATTCCAGACTTATGTGCCCTTGAGCTTAGCAATAGGCATGGTAAACATGCCTCTGTCCAATAGTTGTGCGAAGTTAAGTTTTTGAAAAAAAGCTGAAGTTCATAGGTCTAGTTCATATAGTCAATGCATTCATTTCTCCTCACATTTTCCCCCTTCTAGATGGCATGCGGCCTGACTATGACGAGATCGTCAAGCTGAGGTCCTTCATGCTTCTCTATCTGAAGCAGCTGCTGCTGAAGGGGCAGGGGGTACAGGACGACGAGCTGCAGAGCATACTCAACTACCTGTGTACCCTTCATGAGGTAGGGACATACTCAACTACCTGTGTACACTACATGAGGTAGGGACATACTCAACTACCTGTGTACACAACATGAGGTAGGGACATACTCAACTACCTGTGTACATTACATGAGGTAGGGACATACTCAATTACCTGTGTACATTACATGAGGTAGGGACATACTCAACTACCTGTGTACACTACATGAGGTAGGGACATACTCAACTACCTGTGTACACTACATGAGGTAGGGACATACTCAACTACCTGTGTACATTACATGAGGTAGGGACATACTCAACTACCTGTGTACACAACATGAGGTAGGGACATACTCAACTACCTGTGTACATTACATGAGGTAGGGACATACTCAACTACCTGTGTACATTACATGAGGTAGGGACATACTCAACTACCTGTGTACACTACATGAGGTAGGGACATACTCAACTACCTGTGTACACTACATGAGGTAGGGACATACTCAACTACCTGTGTACATTACATGAGGTAGGGACATACTCAACTACCTGTGTACACTTCATGAGGTAGGGACATACTCAACTACCTGTGTACATTACATGAGGTAGGGACATACTCAACTACCTGTGTACACTACATGAGGTAGGGACATACTCAACTACCTGTGTACATTACATGAGGTAGGGACATACTCAAATATCTGTGTACACAACATGAGGTAGGGACATACTCAACTACCTGTGTACACTTCATGAGATAGGGACATACTCAACTTCCTGTTTACATTACATGAGGTAGGGACATACTCAACTACCTGTGTACACTACATGAGGTAGGGACATACACAACTACCTGTGTACACTACATGAGGTAGGGACATACTCAACTACCTGTGTACACTACATGAGGTAGGGACATACTCAACTACCTGTGTACATTACATGAGGTAGGGACATACTCAACTACCTGTGTACACTTCATGAGGTAGGGACATACTCAACTTCCTGTGTACATTACATGAGGTAGGGACATACTCAACTACCTGTGTACACTACATGAGGTAGGGGCTTACTCAACTACCTGTGTACACTTCATGAGGTACGGACATACTCAACTACCTGTGTACACTACATGAGGTAGGGACATGCTCAACTACCTGAGTACATTACATGAGGTAGGGACATACTCAACTACCTGTGTACACTTCATGAGGTGCGGACATATTCAACTACCTGTGTACACTACATGAGGTAGGGACATACTCAACTACCTGTGTACACTTTATGAGGTAGGTAAATACTCAACTACCTGTGTACATTTCATGAGGTAGGGACATACTTAACTACCTGTGTACACTACATGAGGTAGGGACATACTCAACTACCTGTGTACACTTTATGAGGTAGGTAAATACTCAACTACCTGTGTACATTTCATGAGGTAGAGGCATACTTAACTACCTGTGTACACTTCATGAGGTAGGGACATACTCAACTACCTGTGTACACGACATGAAGTAGGGACATACTAAACTACCTGTGTACATTGCATGAGGTAGGGACATACACAACTACCTGTGTACACTTCATGAGGTAGGGACATACTCAACTACCTGTGTACACTTCATGAGGTAGCTCACTGTGTGAAATATGGTTTAATTAATGTGAGTAAAGAGTTGTCCCAGATTAGCTTGAACTGGATTTGTGTTTTGAAGAAACTTCTTTGTAACAAAAATGGAGTGTTAACCCTGAACAGCCTGTGCAGACTTTACAGCCTAATGTTGGGCAACCAGTTACCCAAATGCATTAAGTCCAGTTTTCTCAGAATGGGACTAAATCTATGGCATGTGTTGGACTGTTATACTAACACAGAGTACACAAAATACTTCTGGACATGAATATCTTATACGGATTAGTTTGATATATTTTGTTTGAAATTAAAGTTAACTATTTGACACAGGTCATGGTACATTAAGAATGTTCTTTGTGACCTATCTTAAATTCACATGAATATCCCAGATCCCTCTGTCTATAGAATGAAGACACTACTAAGAACACTGCCACACCGTTATATCGTGATGTTCAATATATCACGAGTCCCCAGTGGACCCCATCTTTTCATCCACTTTTATTTTCTGTATAATCCAATATTCATAAATCCAGTTTGGTCCAGATTGATTGCTTTCATTGTACATCACATTCTAGCTTGTTTACTGTGACAAACAATAACCCGCAAAGATCATTTTGCATTTTACCTATGAAGACATTCTCTAATGAATTTGCTTTGAACTGACATGATGCCAGTTGTCAATTACTTTTTTCTTGGTAATCATATCAGCCAATCAGTGCTCAGGCTGCCCAATACACACAGTCCCAACATGAACGGGTATACAATACCTTTAAATGTCACAGATCAATACTGACTTATATCAAACAATTTTTACGGGTAAGATACAACTTTAAACACTTGTTTTTTTATTAAGAGGAAAAGTTTCCACAGTATTTAGCACTACCAATTTTTTATCCAAAAGTAAAGATCTTTGAGTTGGTTGTCTCCCCTTCACAGTGCAGTTTTTATTCAGCTTTCATATATGTAAGCCTTTGCATTCCACAAGGCAGAATGATGTGATATGATATCTTTTTGATTTTTGCATGCTTTTGATCAGTACAAAGAATTTACACCAAATACACAAGGACTGTTTATTTGTATCTAGATTTTGTCATCTATCATGAACAATAAATCTTGGCAATACTTTTCGGACTGACAAATTTAATTATATGCATTTGCACATACCTACATGGATTAATGATTAATGTAATACCAATGCAAAATATATGGATATAACTCATGATGCAATAGAGTAGGTAAATATTGTGTTTAAAATTGCCAAACTATGCTTATCCATACATATACATGCATGAATGACCTGACAAGATATATTGCAATCTGGATATAATACGATCCGTGGATACCGCTGACAGCATTGAAACAGAGTTGAATTGTAAAAAACATGTGGTCCCAAGTTATACATGAAAGTGACTTTGCTTCACATTTGTTTTGAACCTCCCTCCCTCGCCCTTTAAAATTTTCACAGAGCCTGAGGCCCCTAATATTACTTTGCATTTCAATTAATTACTGTCAATATATTCAACATTATACAATGTATTTATCACATGCTATGTCATGTTTTTCACTTCATACAGCCATTTAGTATAGTTATTGTTTTATATTACACATGCAAAAGATAAAATTGTGTGAATTTTCATTGGCTACATTGTCAAATTGACCAATCACTTGATATTTTTGTGGTGAATAACATCCTTTTACATAAAATTACTAAATGTTCTATAGCCAACTGAACTCATGAACTGATACAACTGTAATTCAATATCATATAACCTGCGTAATGCAAAAAAAATATTACGACATATGCGGCCTGCATAGCTCCAGACTAGCCGTGCTATTGTGCAGACTGATCAGGAGCATTGCTGTTTGCGATAGTCCCGCAAGGTTTCATGGTCTTTGAAGCAGACAAGTTAGCCCAGACCATACAGGCTGGTAAGGAGCTACGCTGGCTGTATATGGCAGAAGATCCATTTCGTAGTAAGAGGATCATACAAAATGCTATTTTTTTCTAGTATTACCCTTTACCTTGACTATCCTTTTACCCTTGCAACTGTGTGTATTCAGGATGACAATCTGGTGGATGTGTTGGACCTGTTGGTCAGCCTGATGGCCGAGCATCCAGCCTCCATGGTGCCTGCCTTTGACAGCAAGCTGGGAATAAGGTAATTGTGGAATAAGGTCTGTTCTGGGAAAACGGGGTTTAATGCATTTGTGTGAAGTTTCGTCACAGATTAGCCTATTCAGAATTCACAGGCTAAACATGAATGACTATTTCTGCCTTAACTGGATTTTCACTAGGAACAGATTTCTTCCTTTAGATAAAAAATACCATTAGAGCGAAAAGTGTTGTCCCTGATTGGCCTGTGTAGACAGCACAGGCTAATCTGGGATGACACTTAACACACATGCATTTTACCTGGTTTGCCTAGAGTGAAGCTTAAATGTTTCAATGGAAGGGACTAAGTGTTGATTTGCATCGTTTGCTGTTTAAAAGATGTATCAGCCATGACTTAGACTTTACTGTATATTTTTTAGAACACAAAGATGGTGTTTTTCTGTTGTGTTTATAATCTGAAAAAAGTAAACTCAGTTGCTGAGCGCCATGAAACTATATGCATTCTTACAAATTGAAACATATTTTGGTTTGTTTAATTACAAACAAAAACATCAGCCATAAAGATTATACATTAATGAATATGTTGACATTAGGGGTCATACATATATGTGATTATGCTGTAAGAATCCCAATTCTTTGTGTGACCAGTTTTTAAATGCTGCTTGCTGCACAAATAAATTTATAAATTCGAATAAAATGCAAGTTTACATTTTCCCTGACACATGGTACTGATTACATTTTCAGGACTGTGTTCAAGCTGCTAGCCTCTCCGACTGAAGCAATCCGGATCAAGACCCTAAAGCTGTTTGGCTATTGGCTCATGAGAAGTACACCCAGGTGAGACACAGGCGATAGACTAGTACTGTAGCATGGAAATGTGTGTGAGTTTCTTATAGCAGTATGCTATGGAATACAAAATGGACAGTGATGGAAGGTGCATATTCCCTTGCCAAAGGCGGAGGGATTTACAATTGACATTGTCTGTCCATCAGTTTGTCAGTACGTCTGTCTGCCACAGACTTTTGATGGCTATGCTTAATAAACTATACAAGGTATCAGCATGAAACTTCATGGGTGTATATATATTAATAAGGAGAAGTGCTATGCGCAAGAACCATAACCCTACACTTTCTTCAAAAAAAGTAATTGCCTTTTGTTTTTTTGTATTATGTAATTTTTCAGGGCTATATCTCAAATACAATACAAGATTTCAACATGTAACTTCTTGGGTGTATTGATATCAATACGGAGAATGGCCATGCATCAGAACCATAAACCTACACTTTCTTAAATAAGAGTTATTATCCTTTGCTGTTTTTGTAAAATGGAACTTTTTTATGGCTATATCTCACATGAGATACAATAGTTCAACATGGATGTGTAGAGATCAATGAAAAGAGGGTCCATGCTTAAGAACCATAACCCTACACCCTCTTAATATAGAATATTTCCCTTTTCAAGGCTTTATCTCAGATATGATACAAGATAAGTATTGAATCAAAGCATCAAAGGGCGTCGGGAATTTCAGTGTAAAAGGCACTCAATGAAGTTACATGGAACAATTTTTTTCTACTGTAAATATTAGTATATTGGCCGATTATTTCCAACAAAATAGAAAAAGATACTGGTATAACCATTATCTATAATTTTGTGTTATAACCCCCAAATAACCATTATTTATGGTGTTGTGTTATAACCCCCAAATTGTGTTGTAACCCCCAAATATTTCATAGTTCATTTTATTTACATTGGCTTCCTTTTTTTAACTGGCATCCGTGTGCAGTTTTCATTAATTGAACAGAACTGTGTAGGTTTTAAAAAATCTGCTTCATCTTGTAAGCGTAATTTCATATTTTTCTCAACTTCAAGGGGAGATGATTCTGAACGTATTCTTGCGTTGCTCATTTACAATAGGGGTTGAGTACACATTGCTATGAAAACACTTAAAAAGTTTGAAAAAAAAATTGAATGAAAACTGTAAATTGCATAAAGAAGCTGCATTTCACAATTCTTTGAAATTCAGTAAAAGATCATAATAGATTTATTGCTCCGATATTCATCATTTTCAATAGGATTCGAGTAATACTGATATAAAAACACAAGTTTGGAAAGATTCAGAAAAAAGTTGTGAAATCTTTTAAACAAGCTGAAATTGTTTATTTTATCAAATTTAATAGAGAAAAAAATCTGGACTTATTGTCCCAATGTTTCTCATTTTAAATGAGGAAAAAATGCTCATTGATATGAAGACACTGTAAGTTTGAAAAGAATCTGATGAAAAATGTTGACATAATCACTTAACCAAGCAGTTTTTCACTTTTATTTTTAAATTCAAAGAGACATAATCTGGACTTATGGTCCAATATTGCTCATATAGAGTTTGGGTTGGGTCCTAATTGATAAAAAAAACCTGTGCAAGTTTGGGAACAATTGGATGAAAATTTTGGACTTCGAACGATTTCAAAATTTCTCAAATTCTAAGGAAGATAACTATAGACGTAATTGTCTGATAAAGCTAAAAGGACCATACCACCTGGATAGTAATACATGTTGCGCTTCGCGCTCTATACGTAGTTCTTAAAAAAACAAGCTCCGAGGAGTGCTTGACTCTAGGGAAACGGGTTGCTGGGACACAGCTTAATCTTGATAAGCGGCTGCTTCCTTTATCGCAACTCATTGTTACAATCAATAATACGTGTGGTAGGGATAGTACTTAGGGCCTATGATAGACAACCATAAAAATACATGGATAATAGATCTGTTGTTTGCATTTATTTGTTAATATAAAAACACGCGTATTTTTTATTTAGATATTTAAGTGATGTAAGAAATTTTAATTAACATTGTCACCACGCGGCATCCATTAATTTTAATAAAAATGTCCAATTGAAGTAAAATGGATTTTAAAATGTCTACATAAAATAAAGCTTTATTATATTTATTAACCTGACTGAAAAAAATTGTCAGCCGCCGAACTGTTGTGTTCGTGCCGGAACCCGTGATTGAACCAGGGGCCTTTAGATGATTGTTGCGTAAACAACTTCAGTCTAATGCTCTCCCAACTGAGCTTTTCCGGCTGACATCATTTATGTACTGCTATTTGGTGAAGTTGTGTATAGCGATCGTTATTTTATGTGTATTAATAAACTAATACATTGTACGTTTTCGTACCACTACGCCTTCAAATAAATTTACTTGCGCGTTAGGTCGTCAAATATTGTACTACATTGATTCTCCATTAAATAAGCAAATTAGAAAAACCACAAAATAAATAGATTTTGATTATGGTTTTATACAAAACCAAAAAGTTTCGCATATTTGCCCAGTCCCGGTGATCTTTCCCCTGTGATCAGTTGTGGATCAGTTATTAATTAAAACAATTAGCTTTGCATTATTGGCAATACATGTTGTAATAAATGTAATAGGCACAAATGCAGTACTTATTCACACTAATTTACGCAAAAAATTACCACTATGCAAGATATTTTTAAAACAAAAATATATACATTGGTCCGTAAAATAACTTCTCCTCCCATAAGCGAAAAAAAAAAAGCATTACATACTAGTCGCCGCTTTCCAGAGCGACGCCAACAATGTTTAAACATGAAACTTCATGAATGTATATATATCAATGAGAAGAATGGCCTTGCATAAAAGCTATTACTCTAACCTTCATTTTGTTTATTATATATATTGTACATCAATGGATTTGCTTCCATCCATAAACAAAATTTGTTTGGCGTGGGATATCAATTCAACAATTTTGCTTGTTTTTTCAAGTAAAATCATGCAAACATCAAATTTACGAAAATAAAGAATCTTTTGAAGCATTCAGCATCCAGAAGATGATGAGAATCACAAATGATGTTGGCAATTTATTCATTTGCCCATTTGCAACATACCCTTAGAAAGTCAAGCAAATTTGACCATGCAAAACAAAAATCCTTCAAAAGCCTAATCTCCTTTGTAGTGATGTTTTAAATGTTAATTCTCAGTGAGTAAACTTTGTTATCTTTATGTTATTGCCTTCCTACCATGTTGTTCTGAATAATATTAGTTTTCCTACCCATTACGTCCATTTATAATTGACATGTCATTGATCCTACCCTTCTTGATGATGTGAGTTTGATCCTCTTCCAGGCGAAAGCAGGACTCCCTGTCACAACACAACCTGTTCTCCCTGCTCGGGGACCGTCTGCTGCTTAATGACCAACATATCACCATGGCAACCTACAATGCCCTCTTTGAGGTGGGTAGTGTTATGATGAGCTTTTAAGCTTTTTATAACCCTGTTTAAAAAGGGGCGTATTATGGGAACATTCGCGGTGGGCTGGCAGTTAGTGTCCAGGAGAATAATCTCAGGTCATCAACTGTAAGCAATTGAACCGGATCATCATGTAACTTGAGTATACGATTTATGGATCATAATAAAAAGTTTGATACCCATCCAGATCGCATTAAGCACTTCAGTTTTATGGTCCTTGATTTATTAAAAAAAATGCCGCAAATTACACTGTCCTTTCCTAAATTTGAATGTTTAAATTGGATCATAATCAACATTTGTGGTAATGTTTTTAAGCATATAATGTCCAGCAAGTTTGATATCCCGCTGATTTGCATGAAGCTCTTTTGAGTAATGGCCATTTGATTATCTACAATTATTAGTCCCCTTACGGTTTCATCGGAGGGGACTTATGGTTTTGTCTCCGTCCGTCACACTTTTCTGGATCCTGCGATAACTTAAAAGGTTCTTAATATTTTTTCATGAAACTTGGAACATGTATAGATTGCAATATGGACATTATGCACGTCATTTCATTTTGTTCTTACGTCAAAAATTGTGGTTGCTATGGCAACAAATAGACTAGAATTAGTGCTGAAAATGGTGTTTTTTCTGGATCCTGCGATAACTTTTAAAGTTCTTAATATTTTTTCATGAAACTTGCAACATGGATAGATGGCAATGTGGACATTATGCATGTCATTTCATTTTGCTCCTACGTCAAAAATTGTGGTTGCTATGGCAACAAATAGACTAGAAATAGTGCTGATTATGGTGTTTTTTCTGGATCCTGCGATAACGTTAAAAGTTCTTAATATTTTTTCATAAAACTTGCAACATGGAAAGAGGGCAATATGGACATTATGCACTTCATTTCATTTTGTTACTACGTCAAAAATTGTGGTTGCTATGGCAACAAATAGACTAGAAATAGTGCTGAAAATGGTGTTTTTTTCTGGATCCTGCGATAACTTAGTTCCACATGTTTTTTCATGAAACTTGAAACATGGATAGATGGCAATATGGACATTATGCAATGGTGTTTTTTTCTGGATCCTGCGATAACTTAGTTCCACATGTTTTTTCATGAAACTTGAAACATGGATAGATGGCAATATGGACATTATGCACGTCATTTCATTTTGTTCCTATGTCAAAAATTGTGGTTGCTATGGAAACAAAAATAATAATATTCTGAAAATGGTGAAATTTCTGACAATGGTGGAGCTGGTAGCGGACTTTTATTGCTTGGCAATAGTCTTGTTTAAAATAATTTTTGTCTGCTATCTAATAAGTGGTTTCCATAAACTAACATAAGTTTGCATGAACCAATGTTGATGAACATTCAGATACAGTAAGCTTGAATGGAGACCTAGCTCTGGATTGAATTTGGGGCTTGTCAGATCAAGTCAATGCCAGTGTTACTGAAAATAGAAAATGGTTTCTGCTGAATGAGTTTTAATGGAGGTATTATGCTTTAATTTTGTGTGTAAGTAGCATACATGCATAATTAGGAGTAGGTCCTTTTTGGAGATTTTGGAGATGTTTAGGTCAAGGTCACTTACTTTATAAAGAAAAACAGATTTCTCTGAACTTTAGAGATATTGTGATATTGTGCTTAAATTATTTGCCTTGGTCACTGACAATATGCAGAACTAGCTTGGAATTGCATGTTTTGGCTAGTCAGTCTGATAAAGGTCAAGGTCACTGTCATTTAAAATAGAGAACTATTATGTTCAAAGACTTTGGATTGGAGATTATGATGAGATTTTATGTAGGTAGCTAACCTGCAGACCTAACCTGAGATTTGTACAATGACTTAAATTAAATAAGATGAATATGTTAAGGTTGAACATCTGGTTTCACAGCATTAACATGCTTTTTTTGACATTCATGATTAAAAATTAATGTCAGTGAAACATTAAAATTGAATATTTTATTATATCTGAAATATACCAAATTCAAGGAAAACAACCTACCAGTACACATTCGCTGGGTGGAGTTGGTTTGCGAAAATTAAAAAAGTTATACTTGGTTTCATTTTGTTCTGCTTGTCATCATTTTTAGATGCTGGTTGAGAGATTGAGTGAAGATGTTCACAAAACCAGGCACGTGGAGCCAGATGGACATTTCCGTATTGAGAACTCGGGTATGATTGAATGCTTCATGTGTATCATTAATAGAAAGATTCATCTTTCATTAATAGGAAGATCAAAAATGCAAATCCAAATCCATTCAAGGTCAGGTTCAGACAATCAAACCACATCAAAAACTAGTTTCTCTTGTTATGTCCCCCCCCACTATAGTGACGGACATATTGTTTTTGCCCTGTCTGTTGGTTTGTTTGTTTGTTTGTGTGTTTGTTTGTTTGCTCCAACTTTAACATTTGCAATAACTTTTGCAATATTGAAGATAGCAACTTGATATTTGGCATGCATGTGTATCTCATGAAGCTGCACATTTTGAGTGGTGAAAGGTCAAGATAATCCTTCAAGGTCAAAGGTCAAATAAATAGCTTCAAAGTGGCGCGAAAGGGGACATAGTGTTTCTGACAAACACATATCTTGTTTTTCCTAAAAAATTAATAGTGAAAAGAGCTCCCAGTAGCTTAGAAAATAAGATATAAATACATTTGTGTGTTAAATTAGGGTATATTTGACATTTATATTTTGTTTCCTTATATAACAAAAATCCCTCGCCCATTCCAATTTACTACTTCCTTTGTATTGCAAGCATGTTGAAAAAGACCAGATTGTTTTACTATGTCTTTCAAAGGTCTCAATATCCGATTATAATTGCACTCAACTATTCCCTAACATGACCGCTAATCCAAAATAAAACTCAATGTAAACCCGCAATTGCAACCAGTTTCCTTTAGGTCTCGTTGTGACATCTTAATCAAGCAACCATATGGCGTATGATTTATATATGTGTGAAAAAGACGGTACCTTTACCTTGACTGAGTACCCAAAAATATTGTAAGTGTTCATGCTTTTCAGCCCTTCTGAAGGTGATTGCAACGATGATCAGACAGTCGACCACAAATGTGATGGAGGTCAAACGCACCTTCCTCTCCGACCTCACTATTCTATGCACAAACAACAAGGAAAACAGGAGGTAAGTACAGGAGCCTTTCTAATCCTAAATATTTAGTCTTAGAGACATAATGTAGAATGTTGCTGCAGATGTTGGTCCTGCAGGCCCCAATATCATGAACCTTTTAAATTTTAGCTCAATAAAGATGAGATTTGAGAATCCACTCAGCTTATCCTTGAGAACGCCATTCAACGCATGAACAATCTCAAAGCTCAGATTCAAGTACATGTACATAGGTGTCCTCTAGCTCAGTTTTGACTCGGGCTCCAAACAAAACAATACCTATGTTAACACCAAAGTGAGCATGTTTATAAAACTCATTTCAAAAATTGAGAAAAATTGCAAAGTTATTTCAGAATATTTTCTTCTGACCCAGTAGTCAATTAGTCAGCAGATACATTTCTGAAATCAACTGAATTTTGAATAAAAGAAAAGATCCACATTGCTAATTTAGATGCTCTCAGGGAAAACAACGCTTAATACAAATGTGCAAACTGCACAGGCTAATCTTGGAGGACACTTTCTACTCATATGTAATCTTTTGAAAGTTTCATTTAAACTTTAATCCAGTTGATGCGGAAAAATGTCATCCCTTATTTGACTGTGCTGACTGCAGAGGCTAAACCGGTATAATACTTAACGCTTGTGCATTGTGCCTGATTTTCCCAGAGTTTTGCATAATTGTTTTTTGTTACAGAACTGTCCTGCAGATGTCAGTGTGGCAGGACTGGCTGTTCTCGATGGCGTACGTGTACCCCCAGACCCAGCACCAGCACAAGGTGACAGAGATGGTGATGGCGCTCTTCCGTATGCTGCTCCACCACGCCATCAAGTTTGAGTACGGCGGCTGGAGGGTCTGGATTGACACGCTTGCCATCCTGCACTCCAAGGTGTGCAACCGGCACAGGGAACAGCTCATTGAGCCTCGCTATGAGAAAAAGGGGCTTTGTGCACATGCATAAAGTGTCGTTCAATATTAGTCTGTCCGCACAGGCTAATCAGGGACTAAACCCTTGTCTTACACTAGATGCTTGTTAAGAAGAGACATCCTTTTAGTAAAAAACCAACAACAACAACAGTGGAAAGTGTTTTTACTGATTAGCCTGTGCAGACTGCATAGGCTTATATGGGATGACACTTTACAAACATGCATCAAGCCCCATTTAACCATAGCACAGCTCCATTGTTTTGAAATATCATTGTTTTGTGGAGTTAAAAGCTTTGGTAATCTGTGGTTGTATCACATCATGGAGCTGGACTAGATGTAACCAACCTATCTGCGGGAGTTTAAGAGTGTTTGTACTGAATCTTTTTTGGTGTTTTTTTATGCTCACATTCTGGTCAGGGCGATCTTTCGTGATTTTCGTCCGTCATCAGTTGTGACCTGTCCCACTTTTAAACATTTTAGAGGTCTGGTGAAATCAAAAATTAGTTAATGAGATCAAATTGAAGAATTAGTTGGTAAACTCTTCAAAACATCACCAAAAGGTGACTCTTTTTATTGGTTTCAATACAGTCAAGGCCTTGTGGATAACCTATGGGCTATAATCGACATTGTTGCATTAACATCAATTGAATTTCCTCTATTGTTTGAATGTAGGTTGCCTATGAGGATTTCAAGCTGCACATGGCCAAGATGTACAAGCAGTATGACAGACAGAGGGTGGATGACAATGCAGACATGGACGAAAGAAACCAGCGACCAATTAGCACCATATCAGGAGTGTCTGACGCAGAGATCAACAAACCACTGCCGAAATCCACGGTCAAGGTCACAGAAATCAAGGAGGATGAATCAGGCGGGTCACAGGTCAACGAAGGTGATGGTCATTTGAAATCTTAGTCTTCTCAGAACTAGGCTCATTATTATATAGGCTGCTTAAAAATGACATTAATTGATTTCAGTGTAAAATTGTATAATTATTTCAGGAGCGGTCATATAAAACAGCTTGTTGCAAAAATAACTTAAATACCTGACACCTTGATATTTTTCACATTAAATACTTCATTCTTTATAATGTTATATTTATGCCACCACAAACAAAGTTTAGGGGGGTATATAGGAGTGAACTTGTCTGTCAGTCTGTCTGTCTGTCTGTCGGTCGGTCCGTATTAAGTGTACGCTCTCTAATTATCCCTGCCAAATTTTTTTTCAGAGGGGATATAGTAATAGTCTCCGTCCGTCTGTGAGTCCGTCTGTGAGTCCGTCTGTGAGTCCGTCTGTCCGAAACTTTGTCCAGGGCATAACTCCAAATCTATTCAATGGATTTACTTTAAACTTAGAATATTAACAGATGGCAACTAGGAGAAGTTCAGTGATTAAGAACCATAACTTTATCTACCTTAGTTTTTGAATTATCTCCCATTATATAATTTCAAACTTAATTCTTGTCCGGAGCATAACTCTAAATCTACTGAAGGGATTTACTTGAAACTTTAAATATAAACAGATGGCAAGTAGGAGAAGTGCAGTGACTAAGAAACATAACTCTATCTACTTTAGCTTTTTTAATTATCTCCCATTATTTAATTTCAAAGTAAATTTTTGTCTGGAACATTACTCTAAATCTACTGAAGGGATTTACTTGAAACTTTAAATATAAAGAGATGGCAAGTAGGAGAAGTGCAGTGACTAAGAACCATAACTCTATCTACCTTAGTTTTTGAATTATCTCCCTTTATTATTATTCTACTCTAAAACAAACATTCTATACATAGATGGTGACATCACTACATTATTGTTACCTCTATACTAAGATGCATCACATACCTCCATTTGGAGGCATTTATGACTACAACACAAAGAAGTCCGCGGATGAATGAAGAATTTGATTAAGAAGTAATTATTGTTATGATATAAAATTTAAGTGTTATTTTGTTCACATTTATGGACTTACTTTAGTATCAATTAAAATTTTCGTCAGATTTCAACAATTTTGCTCTGTATTCATTTTTGTTAAAACTGTACTTTCACTTTTGCTTGTATAACAACATGGATTGAGGAAAGTTTGCAGTGAAATAGGGTTTTCAAAACCGCTTAAAGCGTTTCAAAAGGAGTGTCTGATGCATTTTTGAAAAGACACAATGTCATGGCTATATTGCCGACTGGGTATGGGAAAGTTTGACATTTCAAGTGGCTCCATTTGCATTGAAAGAGAAGTTCAAGTTGACTTGTTCAGTTTGATTAATTTTGGCACCTTTAAACAGTATCATGATGGACCAAATGCATCGAGCAAACAAGGAATAAGTGTGTGTTTGCTTGACAAGCACTGTCAAAGTGGTCTTCCTCTCTAGACTTTTCACTCCCAGTTTTGGAGTGAACTGTCTACATAATATGAAAATGTATATTTAATATAGAAGTTATTTGTAATAATGGGATTTGTAAAAAAAAATATTGTACCAACAAATTACAAGTTGAACTTATTTGGAGCAAATTCACACAAATAATATGCAAGTAGGAAAATATGGATACATGAGTAAAAGCACTAAGCTTTGAAGTTCTTTGATGGTTGTTTTTAGGGAAGCCTCAAACAAATTATACCAAATAAATAGATCTTATTATAATTGTTTTTATAAGTGTCTGATAGAATTTTTTCTTTTAATAATTGAAATCATTGAACAACTTAGTAAAAGCACAGTATTTATGTTCTTTTATGGTCATTTTTAGTGGAATAGTATGTTACAAATAGAACAATTATAACGATTGTATTAATGAATTTAGATAAGGTGACATCTTAAAGGTGGATAGTCATTCATTAGATGAGATTAGCACATTCTATCGTTGAAAAATATATAACACTTTAATGACTTACCATAGTAAAATAAAGTAGCATAGAATCTGTTGCAGGTCATAAAATGAAAAACTGATGTCGAAGAAGCTATACAAATATTTTACACTGTCAGCACTGATAATTTCTAAATAAAAAAAAATAAAAAAAATCCTAGGCTACCTACATACCTACCCTAGTTTTTTGGTGCACATTTAAATATTATTAATATCATTGAGTTAAATTATCATTATATCAATACGTTTTGTTTACATTTGCTTATTATATTATTAATAATGAAATAATTTGCAAGGACAGTGCAAGTCTGTTATTATTAGTCTATATTAGCTATAAGTAAAAATGAAAATATCAGTGACATCCAATAATTGGATTATATACATATGAATGCATGAAAAAAGACAGTTACATAGTTGATTTATTTATCATATTAAACTGTTTCAAGGAAAATGTGATTTTACCATTTTCAATTCACCAATTGACCCTATTTTATTGGATTAAAAACAACAAATAACTACATGTACAGTTCCACAACCCAGTCCAAGTTTACTCAAACTGAAATAATTCATCAATTGATCCTATTAGCACTAAAACTAAAATGGGGGAGGGGAACGCTTGTGGAAAAAAGGTAGTGGGGAAAAATGTCTGGTGAGGAAACATCTGGGGGGGGGGGAACGTCCGGAATTCCTGCTAAGGGCGAAATTGTTGTTAATATGCCTTTAGAAATGGAAGAAATAATTGAAGGAAAGTACTCATTGGTGTATGCCAATCCAGAAGCATTTATGAGTACAACAATACAGCAATATTGAGTACATTTCAAAGAGATATCATATAACTGTTTCATGCATTGCTGTTGATGAAGCCCACATGATCCTTGACTGGTAACTTTCCCAATTTTATACTTATTATATACTCTATAATCTAGCTTTTTTGTCATAAAATGAGAGGTTTTATTATCCAGCAGGTTTTATGTTTGAACCTTACAAGTTGTCTTATACCCAAGTCCCATCATATAATCATCATCACAATCATCAGCAGCATTATCATATTCATCATCATCATCATTAGCAGCTGCATCATTGTGTTGTATGACCAGAATTCAATACAAATAAAAAAAAACAACCATTACAACAACTACTACTGCTACTACTACTAATTAATTAACTACTACTCAATAGAACTCAATAACTACTACTACTATTACTTACCATGCATTCCCACGTGTAATATAATTCACCTTATTACAAAAACAACATGGAATTTGCAAAATGACTGAAGATGCTTTTAAATCAATGCAAATTTGAAATTTTGAAACAAAACAACATAATCAATACATAATTAGGAAACACTACATTATTGAAACACTGATACCTAGTTCTGGCTACCATAACTTTAAATGTCGCTTTTTAGGACTTTTGACTGGCGCGACTTTAAAGGCGACTAGTACATGTCTGTCAATACTATATAAACTGTATGCTGAAGTTTCTTTAGCTCAATGTGACACCTTTTGTACCAGTTCTTTTATGTATCAAGCCTTTTATGTACCACTTTGAAACTTTATGTATCACCTATATATTATATAGGTGTTATAGTCCATTCATTTATAGCAGTATGAATGGGCAATAATTATCTGTGCAAACAACTTTGATTAATTTGACTCAACTGTTGAGTCAAATTTGAGTTAATCAAATATTGTTTCCACTATAACATTGCAAATGCAATTCATTGTACTGAATCAATTTGTTCTTGCTATCAGAAAAGTTTTAGTAATTTGGAATAAAAGTTCAACATGAAAGAAGAGTACCAAACGACTAAGCAAAGCATTATTTATTAAATAGTTAAACATACTGTTAATGTATCTTTTTATTTATATGTAGCAGGGTACGGTATTAGGGGAACTTATACTGCCTTGCTATATGAGCTAGCTTTTATAGAGACGCTGTAGAGTGCCTGCCTGATTTGGAACCAGGAGGTCCCAGGTTTGATCCCCATGGTGGTCGGGGATTTTTCTGGCTGGGTTACATATACAACATTCTTCAACTATTCTGGTTATGAATACATTTAGTAAATTATATAAAAAATGAGCATATAAATTGAATGGAAAACATACTATTTTATGTCAAGAAAAACAAAGCCACCTGTTTTATTTTGAGTTTGATATTGCGATTAGAACATTCAGCATTTTCAGTATCTACTGATAAATAAATATATGAAAGTGCCAAATGTCCATGATACCATGACGTCCTCCTCCAAATGTTAAATCCATCAACTTCCATTTTATTTCATCCCTAAATAATCCTCTCACACATTACATGTATGTAAGATTCCTTGCAATGTTCACAGCGTTTAGTTTGAATCGATGACGTCCTCAAAATTCAGCAGGTATAAAATTGTAAATATTTATTATTTCGAAGATAACAGTCATTGCAACGTGTTTAGTGAATATTACTTTGATAGGCTGGCATGAAAAGTGGCTCCTTTTGAAGCACAAACTGCATCCAAGAATATATCATAGCTGACCCAATTTGATGAGGCCTGTTTTTGATAATAATTAATTACTATTTTTACTTCTGTGTTCATAATGTTTACGTGCGCCATGCTGGAAATAGTCCGTTTCCCACAATGCTTAGCGCGCATTCACGCAGATCTCAAAGATCGCTGACACAATGCTAAAACAAATGTTCTCATACAAGCAAATACATTTTGGCAGGGATTTGGCAGGACTTTGACAAACTCTTGTTGAAGTTGTTTTCATCTCATCTTCACCAAACGTGGTCAGAAGTTGTATCTAGATGATGTCTAGGTCAAGTTTGAATATGAGTAATTCCGGGTCAAAAACTCGGTCACAAGGTCACTTAGTGCGCTTTTTAACATTCAGCATGGTGTCGGCTCTCTAATTCAAGTAGTTTTCATCCGATCTTCACCGAACTTGGCTTGAAGTTTTATCTAGATGATCTTAATGCTAAGTTTTAACATGGGCCTGGCCGGGTCAAAAACTAGGTCATGGGGTCACTGAGTGCATTTTAAACATTGAGAATGGTGTCTTCTCTCTAATTGAAGTAGTTTATTCCTGATCGTAACCAAACTTGGTGAGAAGTTTTATCTAGATGATCTCTAGGCCTTGTTTGAACATGGGCCATGCGGGGCCAAAAACTAGGTCACAGGGTCACTTTATTCGTTTTACACATTCAATGTGGTGTCTGCTCTCTATTTCAAGTACTTATCATCCGCTCTTCAACAAACTTGGTCAGAGGTTTTATCTAGATGATCTCTAGGAAATGCTCTAACATGAGCCATGCTGGGCCAATAAATAGGTCACGGCGTCACTTAGTGCGTTGTACACATTCAGCATGATGTTCCCTATTTCATATACTTTTTATCCGCTCTTCATGTGGGGGTATTCATCACGTCTGTGACAAAGCTCTAGTTCTATTTCAAGGAGCAGGAGGGGATATGGAAAGCAGCGTAAGAGATGTGAAGCCCAATGCAGGGGAGACGGACAAGCCTGCGCAGGAAGGTAAGGCTAACAATGATGGTGCAAGCAAGGAGAGGAAAGTACCTTCGAGAACTGAGTCAACACGCAGCAGTCAGAGAATGTTTAGTTCAGGACCTCGGGCCCCTCCGTTCAGGATTCCAGAGTTCAGGTGGTCCTATCTCCACCAGAAACTGCTATCAGATCTCCTTTTCTCGATTGAAACAGATGTCCAAGTTTGGAAGAGGTAATTGGTGTATAATTGGTGGGGGTTTTTGTGTTTTTTTAGCTCACCTTATTGCTCAGGTGAGCTTTCGGGATCAGTCTTTGTCCGTCGTATGTCCGTCCGTCCATATTTGGTTGTAAACACTCTAGAGCCACATTTCTTGTGCTATCTTCATGAAACTTGGTCAGAAGATTTGTCCCATTGAAATCTCGATCATGTTCGAATCTGGGTCATGCTGGGTCAAAAACTAGGTCACTAGGTAAAAAAAAACAAAAAACTTGTAAACACTGTAGAAGTCACATTTCATGCCCAATCTTCATGTTACTTTGTCAAAATGTTTGTCTTAATGATATGTTGGTTGATTTAAAAAGTGGTTCCGGTACGTTGAAAAACATGACCGCCAGTGGGCGGGGCAGTTTTCCTTATTTGGCTATAGAGAAACCTTGTAAATTCTCAAGAAGTCGCAATTTTTGCCCAATCATCATGAAACTTGGTCAAAACATTGATTTTATTGATATCTTGGACAAGATCGAAAATGGTCCAGATTGGTGAAAAAACATTGCCACCAAGGGGCGGGGCAGTTTTCGCTTTATGTATTTAGTGAAAACATGTCAACACTCTAGAAGTCACATTTTTGGTCCAATCTTCATGAAATTTGGTCAGTACATTTGTTTCCTAGATACGCGAGTTAAGTTTGAAAATAGTTCTGGTCCGTTGAAAAACATGGCTGCCAGGGGGAAGGGGCAGTTTTCCTTAAATTTATATTGTGAAAAGGTTTGTGAACAGAAGTCACATTTTTTGCCCAATCATCATAAAACTTGGTCAAAACATTGGTTTTATTAATATCTCGGACAAGTTAAAAAATGGTCCGAAAATGGTCGGTGAAAAAACATGGCCGCCAGTGGGTGGGGCAGTTTTCTCTATATGTTTATAATGAAAACATTTGAACACTCAAGAAGTAATATTTTTGGCTCAAGTTTCATGAAATATGGTCAGAACATTTGTTTCCGGTCCGTTGAAAAACATGGCTGCCAGGGGGGGAGCGCATTTTTCTTATATTTATATAGTAAAAAAGCTTGTGAACACTCTAGAAGTCACCTTTTTTTCCCAATCATCATGAAACTTGGTGAAAAGATCGGTTTTATTTATATCTCAGATAAGTTTTAAAATGGTCCCGATGGGTCAAAACACATGGCCATCAGGGGTGGGTGGGGCAGTTTCCTTATATGACTATATAGAAACCTTGTGAACACTCTAGAAGTCATATTTTTGCTTAATCATCGTGAAACTTAGACAATACATTGGTTTGATTGATATCTCGGATAAGTTGGGAAATGGCTCAGATCGGTGAAAAAAACACTTTTTAGCTCACCTGATTGCTCAGGTGAGGTTTTAGGGTTGGTCTTTGTCCGCTGCTGTCCTTACTTCCACATTTGGTTTGTTAATACTCTGTCATTCATATTTCTCAAGCATTCTTTATCAAAGTTGCTGAGAAGCTATATGGCCACAAGATCTCAGTTAAGTTTGATAATGAGCAAAATCACATAATAAAGGACAAAATTATTGCCTTTAGATTGTCAAAATTTTCATGATTTATACAAAATCCCTGAAAACACTCACAGAGGTCACAATTTTGTTTCAGATTTTATGAATATTGGTCATAATATTTATTTTTTTAATCAAAGTTTGATGTTTGGACATGAGGGGAAAAAATATACACTGTAACTCCAATATAATGCGGATGACGGGGTCCAAGCCACGCAACAGTGTTATAAACGGATCCGCGTTATAAGTTTTGAGCTCATTTATTGCAGGTGGCTATAAGAACAGGTATAGTATAGCTTATAATATAGGTCCTGTGTATAGCCATGCTGTGACCCTGTGTTGTCATCCGCAAATACATGCATATAAACCGAATCGTATCGATAACAGTATACATACCGCTTTTCTAATGTGCACATTTATCTGATAATCCAATCAAGTTACAACATCACTTAAAAAAATTAATCTTGAACATTTATGACGATAAATATGTTTATGAATTTCACAAACACAACTATAAGCATACGCCATTTTCAGAAGTGTAAAGAGAACAGTGCATCATAGGGCAGAGCTTTCATTGGATGAGCGAATTTAAATTTAGATTGAATGCAATACAATACATGTACAAATATTTTTTTATTGCGTCATACACCGTCATGCAAAAAACGTGCTTTAGGGGGACTTTCTGATACCGGGAAAAAATGAAAGTAAATCTCTGTTAACAATTACACTGCGTTAGCATGTATATAAATCGTCTGGATTATTTAATTAATTTCTCGTACACGAACTGAAAGATTAAATGACTTAATACTAGAATGATAATGAAATGACAGAAAAACTTGTTTTATACTGTGCGCAGTCTAGCCGCTCCTTTAATATAGTCAAACTGCAATCATATCAAAGTAAGAATGTTTTTATAGTTTTGAATGACTTGAATTTTATAATTATCCCGCTTGCACTTATCTTATTGAAATTAGCGCACCGAACCGCTCTGATAGGGAATACATGTAATAAACACGCGAGTTGTTCACACCTTTATTGACATTACACAACAGATTAACACCAATTAGCCGTTGGTGTTGTTTAACCCTCGAAGCGATTAAAATCGGTTCAACGGACGGTTAAAAAAAGCAATCAAGATGTGATTGCCGCCATCTTTGAGTTGTCCGAAAATACATAAAGTTGCATAACATGGATTTGAATCAGAAATGGAAGGTTGGAGAAAAAACGGGATCCAAGACCCACCCGCGTTGTATTTGATTCAGTGTTATAACGGAGAGCGTTATATTGGAGTTACAGTGTATGTCAACAGGTCAAATCTTACAAAAACCTTGTAAACACTCCATACGCCAGAGTTTTGGATGAATAATGATGAAACTTGACCAGGATGTTTGTCTGGACAATATCTAGGTCAAGTTTGACGTTTGGTAAAGATTGAATGAACCGACTCCTCTCAGGTGAGCGAATTAGGGCCATCTTGGCCCTCTTGTTATTTTTATGTCTCCCACCACTATAGTGGGGGACATATTGTTTTTGCCCTGTCTGTTGGTTTTTTGGTTGGTTAGTTTGGTTGGTCAAACTTTAACATTTTGTAATAACTTTTGCAATATTGAAGATAGTAACTTGATATTTGGCATGCATGTGTATCTCATGGAGCTGCACATTTTGAGTAGTGAAAGGTTAAGGTCAAGGTCATCCTTCAAGGTCAAAGGTCAAATATATAGCTTCAAAGCGGCACAAAAGGGGACATAGTGTTTCTGACAAACACATATCTTGTTCTTTTAAATTTTAAAGGGAAATTTCAAAGTTGGATTTCTTTTGTATTCAAATGATTTAATAATTGTAACTTATCTGGGAGAAATTTAAAATAATTTAAAGGAAACATCTGTAATTATTATTGTAAAAAACCCTAACTATTGATTATAATATTGTTTTGTATGAAAATATTCCTCATCAGATCAAAATGTTTACCAGAACTGCATTCTTCTACAACAACTATACATATCTAGATCAAAATGCAAGCAACACTTAAGATGTATTCTATTATTCACCAGTATCCACACATCCAAAACCTACATAACATTAGGA
The DNA here is from genome assembly GCF_020536995.1 of Dreissena polymorpha. NCBI lineage: Eukaryota > Metazoa > Mollusca > Bivalvia > Myida > Dreissenidae > Dreissena > Dreissena polymorpha. The sequence goes on along the minus strand of NC_068362.1, from coordinate 17,835,337 downwards.
TCAATATTTATACCAGTAATACACATTAAGAATTTGAGCCGCGTTCTGAGAAAACTGGGCATAATGCATGTGCGTAAAGTGCCTTCCCAGATTAGCCTGTGCAGTCCGCACAGGCTAATCAGGGACGACACTTTCGCTTTTATGACATTTTTCGTTTAAATGAAGTCTCTTCTTACCAAAAATCCAATTTAGGCGGAAAGTGTCGTCCCTGATTAGCCTGTGCGGACTGCACAGGCTAATCTGGGACAACACTTTACGCACATGCATTAAGCCCGGTTTTCTCAGAACACGACTCATTTTTAAAAAGTGTACGTATCTCTCTCCTTTCAGCCACACGACCAAGACGGTGATAGACTTTGTGAACGCAAGTGAGAACAACATCTACGTGGTGAACGTGACTCACATGATCTCCCAGCTGGCTGATAACCTCATCACTTCCTGTGGCGGCCTCCTGCCTCTACTGGCAGCAGCCACGTCCTCCAGTGTAAGCAACAGAATGTGGCCTTGATGCATGAGCGTAAAGTGTTCTCCCAGATTAGCCTGTGCAGACAGAATAATGTGTCCTCCCAGATTAGCCTGTGGGGATAGAATAAAGTGTCCTCCCAGATTAGTCTGTGTGGACAGAATAAAGCGTACTACCAGATTAGCCTGTGCGGACAGAACGACACTTTCTGCCTAAACTGGATTTTGGTTTAGAAGAGAGAAAAAGTCATCCCTGATTAGCCTGTGCAAACTGCTCAGGCTTATCTGGAACAGCACTTTGCCCACTTGCATCTATCTCAATCTTCCCAGAACAAGGCTGCTATATAGACAACTTATAGATGACAATGCCTAAAGGCTCGTCCAATATGACGTCAAACTGTGTGCTTGTCCAAATATATCTCCGTATTGTACAGTGAAACGTCTAATAACCTATAATTATTTCATGAGTGGTCAAATTAAATGTGTGTGTGTAATTAAGCATTTAAACATGTCATCTTCACATCTTCACGCCTACATTAAGTACGGACATGTGGTCAATAAAATATTTTCAGAAATAGCTTTAATACCTGGTACCTCAATATTTTTCACATATCATATACTACTAGATTTCTTATAATGGTTTGCTTGTTTTGTAGATAGTAGTTGTATTAAAACCATTAGCTTACTTTGTAACCGAAAGCACATTTTTGTTGTTCCCTCTGATAAAAATTTACCCATATAATAACCTCCCTTTTTGCCGCTGGTTACAGGGAGAAGTGGAGATCCTGGAGCCCACTCAAGGCCTAAGCATTGAGCAGGCAGTGTCCATCCTGCTGAGAATCATGAACCTCACAGACATCCTTGTGTTTGCAAGCTCGACAAACTTCGCTGAGCTAGAGCAAGAGAAAAACATGCCGTCTGGTGGAATCCTCAGACAGTGTCTTAGACTGGGTATGCTGTTTAGGACTGACCTTTTAAGTTATTTGATGCTGCAATTTAAAATCCTTACCAGCTATCGTTGATAGATTATTAGCTTGGCTGATTTCGGAGAAAACCCAAGGTATTGTCATAGCCAGCTCGTAGTGTTGTCCGCTGTCTGCCGGCGTCGTTATAAAGCCTTTACATTTGCTCTAAAGTCTAAGTGCTTCCACCTACAACTTTGAAACTTCCTATGTAGGTGCACCATGATGAGTTCTACACATCACACCCATTCTTGGGTCACTAGGTCAAAGGTCAAGGTCACTGTGACCTCTAAAAAAAATTATTTCTGACAAGCTTTCATTTATTATGCTCCCCCAAAATTTATTTTGGGGGGAGCATATAATCCCTGCTTCGTCTGTCCGTCCGTCCGTGCACAATTTTTGTCCGGGCTATTTCTCAGCAACTAATGACTGGAATTCAATGAAACTTTATGGGAAGCTTCACTGCCAAGAGGAGATGTGCATATTATCAGCGGGTTCTGGTAGGATGATTTTTCACAGAGTTATGTCCCTTTGAAATTTTCCATTAACTGTACATATAGTGCAATTCTTGTCCGGACTATTTCTCAGCAACTTATGACCGTAATTCAATGAAACTTTATGGGAAGCTTCACTACCAAGAGGAGATGTGCATATTATCAGCGGGTTCTGGTCTGATGATTTTTCACAGAGTTATGGCCCTTTGAAATTTTCCATTAACTGTACATATAGTGCAATTCTTGTCCGGACTATTTCTCAGCAACTAATGACCGGAATTCAATCAAACTTTATGGGAAGCTTTACTACCAAGAGGAGATGTGCATATTATCAGCGGGTTCTGGTCGGATGATTTTTCAAAGAGTTATGGCCCTTTGAAATTTTCTATAAACAATTCTTGTCCACCCAACTACTGTGCCCTCAAGACGTTATCTTTTATCTGAGTATATAGTGCAATATTGTGACAAAAAAACCTTTGGAGAGCATCACCCATCTCCGACGGTTTCTTGTTCAAAACTGCACCCGCAGCAGAGCGTTGGCACCCGTTATGCGATGCTCTTGTTTAAATTCCCTTGCAAAACCTAAAGGGGATGAAGCAATGGCCTTCGTCTGTTCATCTCTCTTATATCTCATTCATGATTTGCTTAGCTTTAATGTTTAGGTTATTTAGACTCTGTGCACATGGCTTAAGTCACACCAGCTAAAGGTTAAGACCTCACTGTAGGGTTGAAAGCTTGAGTCTTCATAGTTGTGTCAGTTGCATATCTTCCGTTTCATTTAAAAGGGTTTTTATGACACAGGCCTTAAATGTGTATTACATGAAGGCAAGGTGCAGAAGGGAACAGGCATTCACACAATTTCAAGGTCAAGATCAGACTTGGGGTCATGAAGATGACAATGTGAGAAGTATCATGTCCCCACTGTAAAGTATCTATCCTTTGGGACTACCCTGCTTCTCTTCAGTCTTTATCAAAGTATTTTGCAATGTTATATTTTTTATGAATTATTTTTACTACAATTTAAAACTTGATATTTGATAAAATCAATAATTTAAAACACTAGCTAATCTTGCATATGGTTGATATTTGTGACAATGTCAACTACCTCGTGACCTTCAGTTTAATATTACTCTTGACTGTGATGTTTAAGTCTTTAAAGACTCCATTGTGCTACAGGTATTGTCTCAGTTGATGCCCAATTTAAACATCCACTGTCAAGCACATATATCCTCTAGCAGATTCAATACATGCATACATGCACTTATATTTATGCCCCCCTTCGAAGAAGAGGGGGTATATTGCTTTGCTCATGTCGGTCTGTCGGTGGGTCGGTCGGTCTGTCCACCAGGTGATTTCCGGATGATAACTCAAGAACGCTTGGGCCTAGGATCATGAAACTTCATAGGTACATTGATCATGACTCGCAGATGACCCCTATTGATTTTGAGGTCACTAGGTCAAAGGTCAAGGTTACGGTGACCCGAAATAGTAAAATGGTTTTTGGATGATAACTCAAGAACGCATAGGCGGCCAACAGGGCGAACTCTAAACAATATAACTGAAGCAACTGGTCTGTAATCCTAAATCTATAATTATCAGTCCAATGAAACATTATCCTTTGAGTAAAATAAAGTGGATCAGTAAAAATATTATCAGAATATGAGATTTTGTGTATATTTTGTATATTAAATATTGTGTTAATGTTTAATTTTGTTGATTAATATAAATATAAGCAGAACAGGGGAGGTAATACACTATTATATCTTTCTTATATACAGGGGAAACAAATGAAATAAGTTTAAATTTCATGTTTAATAAATAGAGGCTATATGTTCATGTCAGTGTGAGATCATTTGTTATTTTTTATGATCACATTTTATTATTTCTTTGACAAAACAACACTTACCTGAATACCTACAATGGATTCCACCCAAACAATACCTCACGCCCCTACCAGAATCCCTTCCCCCTCCCCCAACCTCCCCCATTTTTTTTGTTTTGTTAAATATCATCTAATAAATTACCACACCCCACATTATACCCCCCTCTCACCCCCCGCCCCCCCCCCTACCCTCCCCCATTTTTTTTAAAACATCTAATAAATTATCCCACCCCACATTATACCCCCCTCTCACCCCCCACCCCTCTACCCCCCCCCCCCCACCGCCCCCCCACCCAAAAATATTTTTCTTTAAACATCTAATAAATTACCACCCCCCACATTATACCCCCTCTAACCCCCCCCCCTACCCCCAAACCCCCCCCCCCCCCCGATTTTTTTTTAAACATCTTATAAATTACCCCACCCCACATTATACCCCCCTACCCCCCCCCCCCCCAGCCCCCACCCCCCCAAATATTTTTTTAAACATCTAACAAATTACCACACACCACATTATACCCCCCTCTCACTCCCCCCTATCCACCTACCCCCCACCCCCAAAAAAAAACACATAAAATATTTTTTAGCTCATCTATTTTTTGAAAAAAAATTATGAGCTATTGTCATCACCTTGGCGTTGGCGTCGGCGTTGGCGTTGGCGTCGGCGTCCGGTTAAGTTTTGCGTTTAGGTCCACTTTTCTCAAAAAGTATCAATGCTATTGCATTCAAACTTGGTACACTTACTTACTATCATGAGGGGACTGGGCAGGCAAAGTTAGATAACTCTGGCGTGCATTTTGACAGAATTATGTGCCCTTTTTATACTTAGAAAATTGAAAATTTTGGTTAAGTTTTGCGTTTAGGTCCACTTTTCTCAGTAAGTATCAATGCTATTGCATTCAAACTTGGTACACTTACTTACTATCATGAGGGGACTGGGCAGGCAAAGTTAGATAACTCTGGCGTGCATTTTGACAGAATTATGTGCCCTTTTTATACTTAGAAAATTGAAAATTTTGGTTCAGTTTTGTGTTTAGGTCCATTTTATTCCTTAAGCATCAAAGCTATTGCTTTCATACTTGCAACACTTACTAACTATCATAAGGGGACTGTGCAGGCAAAGTAATGTAACTCTGACTGGCATTTTGACAGAATTATGTGCCCTTTTTATACTTAGAAAATTGAAAATTTGATTAAGTTTTGTGGTAGGTCCACTTTATTCCTACAGTATCAAAGCTATTGCTTTCATACTTGCAACACTTAAGAACTATCCTAAGGGGACCGTGCAGGCAAAGTTATGTAACTCTGACTGGCATTTGGACGGAATTATGGGCCCTTTATACTTAGAAAATTGAAAATTTGGTTAAGATTTATGTTTTGGTCCACTTTACCCCTAAAGTATCATAGATATTGCTTTCATACTTGGAACACTCACAAACTATCATAAGGGTACAGTAAAAGGACAAGTTGCATAACTCTGGTTGTCATTGTTACGGAATTATGGCCCTTTTTTGACTTAGTAACTTTTAATATATGGTTAAATTTTGTGTTTTGATCCACTTTACTTCTTAAGTATCAAGGCTATTGCTTTCAAACTTCAAATACTTTCATGCTATCATGAGGTTACTGTACCTGGCAAGTTGAATTTTACCTTGACCTTTAAATGACCTTGACTCTCAAGGTCAAATTATTAAATTTTGCTAAAATTTTAAGATCATCTCACAAATTACCACCACACCCTCACACTATAATACCCCCCCCCCATTTTTTTAAAAAACGGTTATGTTTGAAATACCGTCAAACCATCGCACCTAAAAAATACCACCCCCCCCCCCATCGCCCCCCCAACCCCCCCCCCCCCCCCCCCCCCGATCGAATTTTTTTTTTTTTTTTTTTTTTTCGCTTTTTTGGAAGATAATGTAATAAATGTCCACAACCCAACACTATAACACCCCTCTTCACTCCACCCCTACCTCCTTTGTGATTGAAAATGAGAGTCCCTTCACCTTTAAAAAGAAAATAGATGAGCGGTCTGGCACCCGCAAGGCGGTGCTCTTGTTTTAAACATCTAATAAATTACCACACACCCCACATTATACCCCCCTCTCACCCCCACCTCCAACTCCCCCACCCCCCCCCCAATTTTTTTTTAAACTTCTTATAAATTACCACACCCCACATTATACTTCCCTCTCACCCCCTACAACCCCACCACCACCACCCCCTACACCCCCCCCCCCACCCCCCCATTTTTTTTAAACATTAATAAATTACCACACACCACATTATACCCCCCTCTCACTCCCCCCTTACCCCCCTACCCCCCACCCCCCCCCCCCCCCCCATTTTTTAAACATCTAATAAATTACCACACCCCACATTATACCCCCCTCTCACCCCCACCTCCCCTATTCCACCCATCCCTCCATACCCCCACCCCCCCCAAAAAAAAACGTTTTTTTAACATCTTATAATTTCCCCATCCCACATTATACCCCCCTCTCACCCCCACCCCCCCCACCCCCCCCCCACCCCCCCACCCCCCCCCCCCCCCAAATTTTATTTTTATTTTTAAACATCTAATAAATTACCACAACATCACACATTATGACCCCCCTCTCACTCCCCCGACCCCCCCTACCCCCCCGCCCACCCCCCATTTTTTTTAAACATCTAATAAATTACCACATTATATCCCCCTCTCACCCCCCTACCCCCCACCCACCCCTATTTTTTTAAAACATCTTATAAATTACCACACACCACATTATAAACCCCCCACCCCCCCCCCCAATTTTTTTTATTTTTTAAACATCTAATAAATTACAACACACCACATTATACCCCCCCTTCACTCCCCCCTACCCCCCCCCCCCCCTACCCCCCCCCCCTCCCCCACCCCCGCCCAAATTTTTTTTTTTTTTTAAACATCTTATAAATTACCAAACCCCACATTATACCCCCTCTCACCCTCCCAACCCCCCTACCTCCCCGGCGCCCCCAATTTTTTTTTAAACATCTCATAAATTACCACACCCCACATTATACCCCCCTCTCACTCCCCCCTACCACCCCCTACCCCCCCCCCTCCCCAGCCCCCCCCCCCAATTTGTTTTTGTTTTTTTAAACATCTAATAGATTACCACACCCCACATTATACCCCCTCGCTCACTCCCCCCTTGATCATGACTTGCAGATGACCCCTATTGATTTTCAGGTCACTAGGTCAAAGGTCAAGGTCACAGTGACTCGAAATTTTACAATGGTTTCCGGATGATAACTTACATTAGGTCAAAGGTCAAGGTCACAGTGACAAAAAACGTATCCACACAATGGCTGTCACTACAACTGACAGCCCATATGGGGGGCATGCATGTTTTACAAACAGCCCTTGTATTCATATAATAACTAACCTTGGCCTCTGTCCATTAGAATTATATTTTTATAATAAATAACCTTGGCCTCTGTCCATTAGAATTGTATTCATATAATAACTAACCTTGGCCTCTGTCCATTAGAATTATATTCATATAATAATCATATGAGCCTTGTTCTGGTCCAACTGGTCCAATGTGCTTGTGTTAAGAATCATCCCAGATTAGCTAGTTGCAATAATCCAACTGGTCTCAATGTGCTTGTGTAAAGTGTCATCCCAGATTAGCTAGTTGCAATAATCCAACTGGTCTCAATGTGCTTGTGTAAAGTGTCATCCCAGATTAGCTAGTTGCAATAATTCAACTGGTCTCAATGTGCTTGTGTAAAGTGTCATCCCAGATTAGCTAGTAGCAATAATTCAACTGGTCTCAATGTGCTTGTGTTAAGTGTCATCCCAGATTAGCTAGTTGCAATAATCCAACGGGTCTCCATGTGCTTATGTAAAGTGTCATGCCAGATTAGCTAGTTGCAATAATCCAACTGGTCTCAATGTGCTTGTGTAAAGTGTCATCCCAGATAAGCTAGTTGCAATAATCCAACGGGTCTTGTGCTTGTGTAAAGTGTCATCCCAGATTAGCTAGTTGCAATGGACCAGTCGCCAAATGCGAGATCGCTCCGCCCACTAAGTTGTGTTTTCATAAAATGCTTTATCCATTACTCCGACAGTCTTTGTTTGTCGGACCATGTGGCCGCAATAAACGAAATCTGATTGATTATTTCGTGAGTTTGATTGACAGCTGGCGACTGGTCAATAATCCAACTGGTCTCAATGTGCTTGTGTAAAGTGTCATCCCAGATTAGCTAGTTGCAATAATCCAACGGGTCTTGTGCTTGTGTAAAGAGTCATCCCAGATAAGCTAGTTGCAATAATCCAACAGGTCTTGTGCTAGTGTAAAGTGTCATCCCAGATTAGCTAGTTGCAATTGACCAGTCGCCAAATGCGAGATCGCTCCGCCCACTAAGTTGTGTTTTCATAAAATGCTTTATCCATTACTCCGACAGTCTTTGTTTGTCGGACCATGTGGCCGCAATAAACGAAATCTGATTGATTATTTCGTGAGTTTGATTGACAGCTGGCGACTGGTCAATAATCCAACTGGTCTCAATGTGCTTGTGTAAAGTGTCATCCCAGATTAGCTAGTTGCAATAATCCAACTGGTCTCCATGTGCTTGTGTAAAGTGTCATCCCAGATTAGCTAGTTGCAATAATCCAACTCCCAGCTATTGACCCTCCGGGTCGCTGGAAGTTGCACTGATTACACGTTTATTCATGTAAAGATGCCGCCAGGAATCTAGTCTGGACTTAACTTGGAAATATTAGCCACAAATACTATTTTCTGGCACAAATAAACACAAATTGATCGTAAATATATCCATAATGCGCAAATTAAAACAACTTACATAATATGGTATGCTGGCATAATATTGATATTATTCCAAAGTTTCAAACATGTCAACGGTTCATTTAAATGTGTATGTTTTTGCAATGGACAAAGCTGAGTATTCCGAATTTGAAAATACCCATCGTCTATCTCCTGAATCCTCGAAGAGATATATCCCTTGTCTAATCAACAAATTGTTATATACCGACTATCTCCGGAACATCCGTTAGATAGATTGAATCGTCAATTCAAAACTCCGGCTTTCGTTTTATTAAAAAGGTTTTTGTATAAAGTTTTTGGTTTAAGTATTTCACCATTTCTCCACAAATCACTCGCAAATTGATGTTGGTGATAGCATATATTGTGTTTGTTACGATGTATCAGGTTGATTGAACTCGATTTCATAGATATATGTGAGACATAAAAAAAATTACATTAAAAAATAGGTTAACAAGAAGAACTCTGAGCTGTACGTATGTAGTTATTAAAGCTAAGAGCATTCAAGAAGAACTACCAGATTAGCCACTGTGCATCTAATGGAAGGCTCTTTTAGACAAGTTTATGCGGAAACTGTCATTCCTGATAAGCCTGTGAAATTGCATAGGCTGAATCAGTGAAGACATTTAACCCTTTCAGTGCTGGAACCGAATTTTGAAGGCCTTTGCAAACAGTTTGGATCCAGATGAGACGCCACAGAACGTGGCGTCTCATCAGGATCCAAACTGTTTGCTAGTCTGATAGTATTCTTTGAAAAAAAATTGAAGAAAATGCTAACTTTAGAAATTCAGCAGACGACATTTTAGCAGACGACAAATTTCCAAGCATGCAAAGGGTTAACTCACATGCATTAAGACCATTTTTCCTAGACTGAGGCTGATATCATTGGCCCCTTTACAGTTTCTGAACCTTCTTCAATAAGTTGCAACTTATGTCATTATTGATGGAAGACAACCAGAGCATAAGTGGTTGTTCCACTTTTAAGCTCAGACAAATTCATTGCCGTTATGATTTACTGAGAGATTGCATGCATTGTAAGTCAGAATTTCACATAATGCTTGTTACACTTGCGTGTTAAGATGGTCTTGGAATTATAAAATAAAAAATGAATGATTTAAACATTGTATACCTTGATTTGAAACAATTTATATTTGATTGTCAGAGGAAAATCAGAAGTCCTTCTAAATTTGGACTAGCATGAAACAAACTTTTGACATATATGACACCATAATAAAAATAGATTAAGATTTCAGGACCTAGTTCCATCTCAAAATATTTACAGATGCCTCTAAATAGGGACATTATTTATCATAAAACGTAATATAAATTGTTGTAAGTGTTTGCATCAATCTCAATCAATGATCATAATCGATTAATTGCCTGCAAAATATTAAATAAAATAAATGGATGATGTAAATAAGTTGCTAAGATTGCTTTTGTCTGTCATAATTAAGATTAATTTCAGACATGCTTACTGATGTTTGCAGCAATTATGCATGCTTGTGCATAACTAATGAATTGGTTGCACTTTTAGGTGATGTGAATGCTCTCTTAACCCTTTAGCACTTAGATAGGTTTTTTGACGTATTTGTAGTCCCTTAGAAAGTTAAATTGAATTTAAGACCATTCTTACTAGATTCAAGTTTTAAAAGCTTAATTGTCAACCCTTAGATACTGATGAGCAGCAAACAGCATAAAACCTGGACAGACTGCAAGTTACTCGCAGGCTGTTCTGGTTTTATGCTGGTTGCAAAAGCCATTTTCACTTTGCTTCTGAGTGGGAAAAGGTTAAAGAGATTTGATTCCAAGAAATTAGGATCGTAAACAACTGTTCCATGAAAACAGTCATAATCCTTGCAAGCAAAACATGGTCTCTGAAGGAAACATATAGCCTTGCAAGCAAAACATGGTCTCTGAAGGAAACATATAGCCTTACACATGCTTATCAAGGACAACACTTTTCACTTTTATAGAATTTTTTGTTTAAAGGAAGTCTTTTTATGCCCCTGGTAGGGTGGCATTAAGCATTTGAACTGCCTGTCAGTCAGTCCGTTCGTCCGAAAACTTTAACATTGCCCATAACTTTTGCAATATTGAAGATAGCAACTTGATATCTGGCATGCATGTGTATCTCATTAACCTGCACATTTTGAGTGGTGAAAGGTCAAGGTCATCATTCAAGGTCATAGATCAAATATATGGCTTCAAAGCGGCACAATAGGGGGCATTGTGTTTCTGACAAACACATCTCTTGTTTTAGTATAAATAATTTCAAAGGTCGATATGATATATATGTAAAGCAAACCATATAATAAGGTGCTTGTATTCTTTCAGTCTGTACAGCAGCAGTGCGTAACAGTCTGGAGGTGCGTCAACGTGCCATGCCACGAACACCACCGACTCCCTCTAGCTCCGCCCATCCTCTCGCCTTTCGCAGTGACAGCCGGACGGCAAATGGCACCACGGACCCAATACAGGCGCTAATTGACGGATCTCATCCTACACAGAGGGTAGGCTTAATGGTTTGCATTTATTGATGGTATTTTCTCTGTGTTCTAATTTTTTGCCTTATAAAATTATACAGACTTTGTTCCGGTCAGGGTGTTATTTCAACGCTTGTGGATTGACCCTTAAACATTGTTTTAGGGGAAAGTATTATCGCTTTTAGATTTGGGAAGAGAAATAAGATATGGAAATGAAACATACTGGTTAAGATCAGGTTAATTGGAATATTTAATGTTTTGAAAGAATTTCTTAGATTGTATGTTACCTTGAAATTTTAGCTGATGTCCCCTATGTTAAGGAAAAACAGCCCTGCAGGTTGATATGGACAGTTTTTTCAATAAATCAATCATGCTTTCACAATATGCTGGTGTATCTTAATACCAGTTAACTCCTAGAATCTCTTCATCAGAACAATATGTCATCGTTTTGAAGATGAAAAGGCCCAATCAAACATACGTTAGTTGGCACATTGGTGTACACTAAGATGGTCATGAAGATTGATATTTAGCTTGTTTTGTTTCAATTAAATTTACGTGCTATTTTGTTAAGAAATTACTCTCGTCGAGCCCATCCCATATTATGTATTTAACAATAAGTTGTTCACAGATAAGATAAGTATTTTAATGTTATTTCAGAACATTGTAGAAAACCTCAATGAAGCTGTATCGCCAGTGAAGGATTTTGACAAGCTTCTCCAAGACATGGATATCAACAGACTGAGAGCCGTTGTTTACCGAGATGTGGTCTGTATCATTTGAACCTTGGTCTCAGAAAACTGGTCCAAGTGCATGTGGGTAGAGTCGTCCCAGATTAGCCTGTGCTGTCTGCACAGGCTAATCAAGGACGACACTTTCTGCTTTTATGGTATTTTTCATGTAAGGAAGGAGTCGGTGGAAAATGTTGTCCCTGATAAGCCTGTGTTGACTACGCAGCCTAATCTGGGAAGACATTTTTAGCAGATAAGTTAAGCCCAGTATTCAAAAACAAGGCACATTAAATTACCATCTTTATAAGCATGATGTTTATGTTGATTTTCTGGAAAAATATTTTTATGTCCCCCACTATAGTAGTGGGGGATATTTTTTTTTTTTCCCTGTCTGTTTGTCTGTTGGTTGGTTGGTCTGTTGGTTGGTTGGTTGGTTGGTTTGCGCCAACTTTAACATTTGCAATAACTTTTGCAATATTGAAGATAGGAACTTGATATTTGGCATGCATATGTATCTTACGGAGCTGCACATTTTGAGTGGTGAAAGGTCAAGGTCAAGGTCATCCTTCAAGGTCAAAGGGCAAATATATGGGTCAAAATCGCTCATTTAATGTACACTTTTGCAGTATTTCAATATTTAAGATAGCAACTTGATATTTGGCATGCATGTGTATCTCATGGAGCTGCACATTTTGAGTGGTGAAAGGTCAAGGTCAAGGTCATCCTTCAAAGTCAGATGTCAAATATATGTGGCCAAAATCGCTCATTTTATGAGTACTTTTGCAATATTGAAGATAGCAACTTGATATTTGGCATGCATGTGTATCTCATGGAGCTGCACATTTTGAGCGGTGAAAGGTCAAGGTCATCCTTCAAGGTCAGAGGTCAAATATATGTGGCCCAAATCGCTAATTTTATGAATATTTTTGCAATATTGAAGATAGCAACTTGATATTCGGCATGCATGTGTATCTCATGGAGCTGCACATTTTGAGTGGTGAAAGGTCAAGGTCAAGGTCATCCTTCAAGGTCAAATATATGGGTCAAAATTGCTCATGTAATATCACTTCTGCAATATTGAAGCTAGCAATTTTATATTTGAAATGCATGTGTATCTCATGGAGCTGCACATTTTGAGTGGTAAAGGGTCAAGGTCATCCTACAAGGTCAAACGTCATATAGGGGGACATTGTGTTTCACAAACACATCTTGTTGCAGTTGAAATGGGACTTACATTTGATTATGCTCAGCTAAACTTCCGGCAGTAAATGTTAACGCCACTGTAGTTGATAGAAATGTATTTCATATAATTTTTAGCTTGGCTGTTTTAGGAGAAAACTCAAGGTATTGTCAGAGCCAACTCGTTGTCCGCTGTTCGGCGTCCGCTGTTAAAACCTTAACATTGGCTCTATAATCAAAGTGCTTCCACCTACAACTTTAAATTTTCATAGGTAGATGCTCCTTGATGAGTTCTACACGCCACACCCATTTTTGGGTCTCTTGGTCAAAGGTCCAGGTCACTGTGACCCCTTAAAAAAAAAAAAAATTCTGACATGCTTTCATTTATTCAAAACTGCGCCCGCAGCCGAGTGTTGGCACCTGTTTTGTGGTGCTCTTGTTTCTCTTTCACACAAAACTTAAAATGTCTTGTTAAACAATATTAAAGTAAAAAAGTGTCACTGGGCCTTTCTCAACCTTTGCTCTTGAATTAAACTTCAGTTGTAGAGTGACATTTTAAGCAATGCTGAAGTGTTAAATTGTAACTGGCCTTTTTCTAAATCTCTACTGTTGACCTAACACTTCAGGAGGAGACTAAGCATGCCCAGTTCCTGGCCCTAGCCATTGTGTACTTCACCTCTGTGCTGATGGTGTCCAAGTACCGGGACATACTCGAGCCCCCAAGCCCTGCACAGACCCCAAACCAGGCCTCTCGCCGGAGCTCAAGTCACACACCCTCAGGTAGGAAGGAGATTCATGGCGTTATTGGAGCCTCGTTGTAGGGAAACTCTGCTCATGTGCGTAATGTGTCAACCCAGATTAGCCTGTGCAATGCATGAAAGCAGCAAGTGTTGTCACAGAGAAGTCTGTACCGACTGCACATGGTAATCTTGGATGACATTGTACATGGAAAGCAATTGCATTTAGCCCAGTTTTTGCAGAAAAGGCTCCTTGATACTGTTGGTTTCTTTGTACGAGGATCATGTGTTCCATTAATAAGGCTCCTTGATATGTTGGTTTCTTTGTACGAGGATCATGTGTTCCGTTAATAAGGCTCCTTGATATGTTGGTTTCTTTGTACAAGGATCATGTGTTCCATAAATAAGGCTCCTTGATATGTTGGTTTCTTTGTACGAGGATCATGTGTTCCATTTATAAGGCTCCTTTATACGTTGGTTTCTTTGTACGAGGATCATGTGTTCCATTAATAAGGCTCCTTGATACGTTGGTTTCTTTGTACGAGGATCATGTGTTCCATGAATAAGGCTCCTTTATACGTTGGTTTCTTTGTACGAGGATCATGTGTTCCATTAATAAGGCTCCTTGATACGTTGGTTTCTTTGTACGAGGATCATGTGTTCCATTAATAAGGCTCCTTGATATGTTGGTTTCTTTGTACGAGGATCATGTGTTCCATTAATAAGGCTCCTTGATATGTTGGTTTCTTTGTACGAGGATCATGTGTTCCATTTATAAGGCTCCTTTATACGTTGGTTTCTTTGTACGAGGATCATGTGTTTCATTAATAAGGCTCCTTGATACGTTGGTTTCTTTGTACGAGGATCATGTGTTCCATTAATAAGTCTCCTTGATATGTTGGTTTCTTTGTACGAGGATCATGTGTTCCATTAATAAGGCTCCTTGATATGTTGATTTCTTTGTACCAGGATCATGTGTTCCATTAATAAGGCTCCTTGATACGTTGGTTTCTTTGTACAAGGATCATGTGTTCCATTAATAAGGCTCCTTGATACGTTGGAGGATCATGTGTTCCATTAATAAGGCTCCTTGATACGTTGGTTTCTTTGTATGAGGTTCGTGTGTTCCATTAATAAGGCTCCTTGATACTGTTGGTTTCTTCGTATGAGGTTCGTGTGTTCCATTAATAAGGCTCCTTGATACTGTTGGTTTCTTTGTATGAGGTTCGTGTGTTCCATCAATAAGTCTCCTTGATACGTTAGTTTCTTTGTACGAGGATCATGTATTCCATTAATAAGGCTCCTTAATATGTTGGTTTCTTTGTACGAGGGTCATGTGTTCCATTAATAAGGCTCCTTGATATGTTGGTTTCTTTGTACGAGGATCATGTGTTCCATCAATAAGACTCCTTGATATGTTGGTTTCTTTGTACGAGGATCATGTGTTCCATTAATAAGACTCCTTGATATGTTGGTTTCTTTGTACGAGGATCATGTGTTCCATTAATAAGGCTCCTTGATACGTTGGTTCCTTTGTACGAGGATCATGTGTTCCATTAATAAGGCTCCTTGATATGTTGGTTTCTTTGTACGAGGATCATGTGTTCCATTAATAAGGCTCCTTGATACCTTGGTTCCTTTGTACGAGGATCATGTGTTCCATTAATAAGGCTCCTTGATACCTTGGTTCCTTTGTACGAGGATCATGTGTTCCATTAATAAGGCTCCTTGATACGTTGGTTCCTTTGTACGAGGATCATGTGTTCCATTAATAAGGCTCCTCGATACGTTGGTTCCTTTGTACGAGGATCATGTGTTCCATTAATAAGGCTCCTTGATACGTTGGAGGATCATGTGTTCCATTAATAAGGCTCCTTGATACGTTGGTTTCTTTGTACGAGGATCATGTGTTCCATTAATAAGGCTCCTTGATACGTTGGTTTCTTTGTACGAGGATCATGTGTTCCATTAATAAGGCTCCTCGATACATTGGTTTCTTTGTAAGAGGATCATGTGTTCCATTAATAAGACTCCTTGATACGTTGGTTTCTTTGTACGAGGATCATGTGTTCCATTAATAAGGCTCCTCGATACGTTGGTTCCTTTGTACGAGGATCATGTGTTCCATTAATAAGGCTCCTTGATACGTTGGTTTCTTTGTACGAGGATCATGTGTTCCATTAATAAGGCTCCTTGATATGTTGGTTTCTTTGTACGAGGATCATGTATTCCATTAATAAGGTTCCTTGATATGTTGGTTTCTTTGTACGAGGATCATGTGTTTCATTAATAAGGCTCCTCGATACGTTGGTTTCTTTGTACGAGGATCATGTGTTCCATTAATAAGGCTCCTCGATACGTTGGTTTCTTTGTACGAGGATCATGTGTTCCATTAATAAGGCTCCTCGATACGTTGGTTTCTTTGTACGAGGATCATGTGTTTCATTAATAAGGCTCCTTGATACGTTGGTTTTTTGTACGAGGATCATGTGTTCCATTAATTGCCGCTTTTATTGTGTGGGGTTTGGTCATGAGATTCATTCTTTACCCATTCACCTCTTATCTCTAATTCAAGTTGTGCAGTTGTCAGTTACTGGTATAAGTGCAATTTGTACTGGTAAACAAGCCAATCCAGGAAAAGTTTTAGTTGGTTAACTTACTGCTGCATTATGACTGAGAATGGGTATACATCCTAGTAAAGAAAGAAAGAAACAAACAATCAAACAGACTGTATTATTGAATCTCATGATTACAGAGATTGTATTACGAAAATAACAATAGGAAGACTGCATTGGTTTGTGGTTTTAATAACTATATGACATGTTTTAGCTATGCCTTTTTAATTCCTTACTGCTGTGTCTGACATTGTAGGCTCTGCTCTATCAGCCTTCTTACCTTGTCTGTAGTGTGCTCTCACCATTTGAAATGTACATCAGTAATATATTCACCTCACATTAATTATAATTATGGCCTAAGCATTATCTTAGAGTTTTGCCATATTTTGGTTTATCTGTTGAATAGACAACAGTGTAACCATAAGCCTGTAGGTCTTTTAAGAAAGCTGGGTTTTGCATATAAATTTTATAGAATATAAGTAACAATACGCTTTGTTTACATCACTTGCTTGTAATTGTGTGAATGAGAATGCTTTACTGTGTTAATACCATGTTGCTACTTTTTTATCATTAATAAGCTGCTAAATACTGGCACAATTTGAGACCTACCATGTCATTGCTAGTGGATGGAACAACAATTGAAAACATCACATATCATAACCTCAGTGACAGTAAAAGTGAGGATGGTTCTACACATTCAGCTGAGGATAAAAAGATTGCTGAAATTGGAAAAGTGAAAGAAAATCACACTGTAGCTACTGTTGAGTTATCAGTGGATGCTATAAAGGAATATGCTAATGTTCAAGGCACAAACAGAACAAATATTGAAGGGCAAATTGACACAGATGAAGAATCAGTTGCTGATGAAAAAGATAATTGTAAGGCAAACGTAGAGTCTTTTAAAAAAGATGACAATGAAACTGTGAGTAATGATGAGAACCATGACACTGAGGAGCAGCAAGAAAATGACCAACCTAAAACTGAATCTGGCAGTACAGATGAAAATACAACTGAAACCATGAACAATGATAATGGTGAACCAGAGATAAAAGATCATCATCATGTTACCAGTATGGAAGAAACAGAACCACCTAAAAGCAATCTAGATCCCCAAAATAATGAGCAAAATGAAACAAGAACTGATGTTGAAATAAACAAAGTGGACATACAGTGTGAACATTATGACATGATAAAAGAAAACACATGTTCGGAAGAGAAGGATTCTGATGTTGCAAATACAAAGAATGAAGTTGAAAATGCATGCAATAATGAAAGTCCTGAAAACAAAGAATCTGAAGAAGATGACAGTGAAAGCAGCGATAGCAGTGGGGAGGAGTTGACAGATTCACCATCAGATGGGAGTGAGGATGTGGAAGAAGATGAAAAACAGCTTGAGGGACAAGAAGAAGACGTCAAAAATGATATGGAAGAGGAGACAGAAGATAGAGCAGGGACAGAGAACAGAACAGAAAAGGCGGAAGAAGATGGAAAAGAGCAGGAGGGACTAGAGGCTGAAAATTATTTGGAAGAGTCAGCAAAAGATAGATCAGGGACAGAGAAAGAAAGCAGAAAGGAGGAAGAATGTTATGAAGGTTCATTTATATTGTTTGTTGATAGATGATAGAACATCATTTGCCATTAAGTATGTTACCCCCTTTGTGTTTGTGTGTTGTTGTTTTTGTCTCAGTGTATTTGTGTTTTAAGTGCTTGCATGTTTAAAAATTAACATATAAAAGGAGTTGTTAATTCTACTCAATTATAAGATTAATATCACAAAGATTCAAAGATTGTCAAACAAAAATGATATTCTGCTACAGGTTATAAATAAAATGAACTTTGCTTTTTGAAAATAAAATAGCATACATTTATTTATTATAATATTTATATTATCTTGACATTGTGTTTGTGTTTGTTTCTTTTATTTTATTCTCTTTAGCAAAAATATAGGGAAACATGTGTTGCTTCCCTTTGATTGTTTTGGCATAGTGTGTGCACATGTGTGTTGACTGCTTTTCATGTATTTGTATAGGTTGTGCTTCTTGTTCAAGTTTTCTTAAAACGGTTTTCAGATGTGTTGTTTAATAAACTAGTAAGAGTAAAAAATGATATAAACATTTGCCAAATTTTATATATACAAAAACAACTAAACAGTTGAGCTATATCAGTATTTAGTAAAGCAAATGTTGTGTATTTTCATTATTTTCCACACTTTCATGAGTCTTTGAATTTTGTTATTTGTTAGTCTGACACTTTTAAAAGTCAAAATATTTTTAGTAGAAGGTTTCAAACCATACAATATGTTCTATTTAAAACTGCTTAAGTTCAGTGAGATTCAGATTGTGGATTATTTTGAAATTTGGATAACTAAATAAATAAGTCTTTAGGATTGATATGGCTTTGAAGTGCTTGACATTATATTGAATGCAACTGCATTCTTGTTCCTCTATCTCGCTAAACATTTACTTGAGGAAGTGCAATAAGGAGCATCCAACAAATTTACTGATAACCTTGTTCTATATGTTTCCAGAAAATTTCAAATACAATGTGTATTAGTTTGGATTGGTAGAAAAGCTACATGTTGGTTGCAGAAGGGCATGCATATTTCTCCAACAGTGGGATCTAAAAAAATATTTGTGTATTTCTCAAACCATTCTTTAACAGGATAATAATTTAGGAGTAGAGTGGTGTGACTGTTTTCAGTCAGAAAACATTCAAAATGATCTAAAATGTGACGAACAGAAAACATTTAAAATACTTCTTAAATGTGACAAATATGTATTTCTTTGAAAACAATTTTTGCTTCAAACTACACTGCAGTTTTGTGTTTGTTTTTTAGCTCACCTGATTGCTCAGGTGAGCTTTTGTGACCTGTCTTTGTCTGTTGTACGTTCTTCCGTCCGTTAACATTTGTTTGTAAACACTCTAGAGGCCACATTTATTGTCCGATCTTCATGAAACTTGGTCAAAAGCCTCGTCCCAATGAAATCTCGGTTAAGTTCGAAACTGGGTCGTGCAGGGTCAAATACTAGGTCACTAGGTTAAAAAAAGAAGAAAAAACTTGTAAACACTGTAGAAGTCACATTTCATGCCTAATCTTCATGTAACTTTGTCAAAATGTTTGTCTTAATGATATGTTGGTTGAGTTCAAAAGTGGTTCCGGTCCGTTGAAAAACATGGCCGCCAGTGGGCGGGGCAGTTTTCCTTATTTGGCTATAGATAAACACTGTTGAAGTCACAATTTTTGCCCAATCATCATGAAAGTTGGTCAAAACATTGGTTTTATTGATACGTCCGACGAGTTCGAAAATGGTGCAGATCGGTGACAAAAAATGGCTGCCAGTGGGCGGGGCAATTTTCTCTATATGTATATAGTGAAAACATGTCAACACTCTAAAAATCACATTTTTGGCCAAATTTTCATGAAATTTTGTCAGAACTTTTGTTTCCTAGATATGTGAGTTAAGTTTGAAAATGGTTCTGGTCTGTTGAAAAACATGGTTGCCAGGGGGATTGGGCAGTTTTCCTTATTTTTATATAGTAAAAAGGCTTGCAAACAATCATGAATTAAGGTCATGTAACATGCGAGACAACTCTTCTAAATATTGCATTTAAGTTTACAGTAGTAACTCCCCTTTGATTATTAATGTTTTCATAAGAATACAGTGTAGTTGTTTTTCATTTATGTGTTGATTGTTATTTGGGGTTGGATGTTTTTATGCCCCCGAGTAAGGGGGCATATAGTGATCGGACTGTCAATCTGTCTGTCCGTCTGTCTGTCTGTCCGTCCGTCTGTCCGTCTTTCCATCACACTTTGCATTTAGGTTTCCAAAAATGCTCATAACTTCTATGTCCCTTGAGATATAACCTTCATATTTGGTATGCATGTGTATATGGACAAGGCCTTTCCATACGCACACATTTTTTCACCCCTGTGACCTTGACCTTGAACTTAGGGTCTGCGTTTAGGTTTCGAAATCTGCGTTTAGGTTTCGAAAAATGCTCATAACTTGTATGTCCCTTGAGATATAAGTTTCATATTTGGTATGCATGTGCATATGGACAAGGCCTATCCATACGCACACAAATTTTGACCCCTGTGACCTTGACCTTGAACTTAAGGTCCGCGTTTAGGTTTCAAAAGCTGCGTTAAGGTTTCGAAATCTGCGTTAAGGTTTCGAAAAATGCTCACTACTTCTATGTCCTTTGAGATATAACCTTCGTATTTGGTATGCATGTGTATATGGACAAGGCCTTTCCATACACACACAATATTTAACCCCTGTGACCTTGACCTTGAACTTAGGGTCCGCGTTTAGGTTTCGAAATCTGTGTTTAGGTTTTGAAAAATGCTCATAACTTCTATTTCCCTTGAGATATAACCTTCATATTTGGTATGCATGTTTATATGGACAAGGCCTTTTCATACGCACACAAATTTTAACCCCTGTGACCTTTACATTGAACTTAGGGTCCGCGTTAAGGTTTTGAAATCTGCGTTTAGGTTTCGAAAAATGCTATAACTTCTATCAAAGCGTTTATAGGGGGCATATGTCATCCTATGGTGACAGCTCTTGTTTTTAGCTCACCTGATTGCTCAGGTGATCTTTTGTGACTGGTCTTTGTCCGTCGTCCGTCCGTCCTTATTTGTTCGTAAACACTCTAGAGGCCACATTCATTGTCCGATCTTCATGAAACTTGGTCAGAAGATTTGTCCCAACGATAACTCGATCCAGTTTGAAACTGGGTCATGCTGGGTCAAAAACTAGGTCACTAGGTAAAAAAAAAAGCAAAAGCTTGTAAACACTGTAGAAGTCACATTTAATGCCCAATCTTCATGTAACTTTGTCTATATGTTTGTCTTAATGATATGTTGGTTGAGTTCAAAAGTGGTTCCGGTCCATTGAAAAACATGGCTGCCAGTGGGTGGGGCAGTTTTCCTTATATGGCTATAGAGAAACCTTGTAAACACTCTAGAAGTCACAATTGTGGCCCAATCATCATGAAAGTTAATCAAAACATTGGTTTAATTGATATGTTGGACGAGTTCGAAAATGGTGCAGATCGGTGAAAAAACATGCCGCCAGTGGGCAGGACATTTTTCTCTATATGTATATAATGAAAACATGTGAACACTTTAGAAGTCACATTTTTGCCCAATTTACATGAAATTTGGTCAGAACATTTGTTTCCTTGATACGAGAATTGAGTTTGAAAATGGTTCCGGTCAGTTGAATAACATGGCTGCCGGGGAGGGGGGGGGGGCAGTTTTCTTATATTTATATAGTAAAAAAAAGCTTGTGAACACTCTAGAAGTCACATTTTTTTGCCCAATCATCATGAAACTTGATGAATATATTTGTTTTATATATATCTCAGATGAGTTTGCAAATGGTCCCGATGGGTCAATGAACATGGCTGCCAGGGGGATGGGGCAGTTTTCCTTATGTGACTATATAGAGAGAAACCTTGTGATCGAACACTACAGAAGTCACATTTTTTGCCTAATCATCGTGAAACTTAGTCAATACATTGGTTTTATTGATTTCTAGGACAAGTTGGAAAATGGCTTAGATCGGTGAAACACATTTTTTAGCTCACCTGATTGCTCAGGTGAGGTTTTAGGATTGGTCTTTGTCTACTGTCTGTCCGTCCACATTTGGTTTGTAAACATTCTAGCATTCACATTTCTCAAGCATTCTTTATCAAAGTTGCTGGAAGATCTCAGTCAAGTTTGATGATGAGCAAAATCACATAATTAATGCCATAATTATTGCCCTTAGATTGTCCAAATTTTCATTATATGATACAAAATCCATGTAAGCAAATTTTAATGTTTAGTAAGGGGGGTCAACTCAAAATATAGGTCACCATTTCAAATCTTACAAAAACCAAAACACTCCCTACGCCAGAGTTTTGGTTCAATAATGATGAAACTTGACCAGGATGTTTGTCTGGTCAATATCTAGGTCAAGTTTGACATTAGGAAAAGATTGAATGAACCGACTCCTATCAGGTGAGCGAACTAAGGCCATCTTGGCCCTCTTGTTTTCTTTGCTGGAGGTAGGTCAATTTGTCAGAAAAATACATTTTAGCAACGCTCTCTGACAAAAGGTTTAAATGCATGTGCGAAAAGTGTCTTCCTAGAATAGCCTCTGCAGTCTGCACAAGCTAATCAGGGACAGGACTTTCCACCTAAACTGGAGTATCACTAAGGAGAGACTTGGTTTTAACAAAAACTACCATAGTGCACAGGCTATGATATGATGACGGTTACGCACATGCTTTGCCAGAGAGATGTTCATTTGTTGTTTTGGCCATATCAACAGAATTCTCTGTCCTAACAGGCCAGCAGGGCAGCGGGAGTGAGTCAGAGGACAATGTCAGTGAGAACCAGTCTGGGGCAGGTGCCAGTGAGACGGATGACCCCATCACTTCACAAATAAGTGTACCAGTCGATGTCCATGCACCAGACTCCACGAAGGGTAGGTCACGATTGAGAGAATTTTTGTATTTACTGTTCCAAGGCAGTGACCATAGCTTAAATAATCATGTGTCGAATCTGCTTGTAGAAAGTTCTATATAGAAGTCACAGTGGTTGAGTTGATGTGCACAATTGCGTTTGCAAGTCCATCCTAGCTCGTAAGACTGTATTGTGTCATTCATCATACAATTTTATGTTAATGGTATATCATAAATTTCCAACGTGAGAACAAGTGTTGTGTGTATCACCCGTCTCCATGGCTCACAGGTCAAGCTCACACTTAAAGGTTGCATGTCAATTTTGGCATAATACAGCTTGCTTTACTGTAACTATGTCATTATTTTAAAATTACTTACCAAAAATGCTTGTGATGTGGAGAGATTGTGTCAAGGGGGTAACTTCCTTAGGTCTTTTGACAATCTGCGGACATATGAATGTGTGTAAATAGAATGTGTAAAGTTAAAAAATGGTTCTGGAGCAATAAGAAAACATGGTCCCCTGGGTATTTTTGTCCCCTACCGGTTTCACCGGAGGGAACTTATGGTTTGGGCTCTGTCTGTCAGTCGGTCAGTCAGTCACACTTTTCTGGATCCTGCGATAACTTTCAAAGTTCTTAATATTTTTTCATGAAACTTGAAACATGGATAGATGGCAATATGGACATTATGCACTTCATTTCATTTTGTTCCTACGTCAAAATTCCTGGTTGCTATGGCAACAAATAGACTAGAATTACTGCTGAAAATGGTGGTGTTCTGGATCCTGCGATAACTTAAAAAGTTCTTTATATTTTTTCATGAAACTTGAAACATGGATAGATGGCAATATGGACATTATGCACGTCATTTCATTTTGTTCCTACATCAAAAATTCTGATTGCTATGGCAACAACAAAAATTCTGACTGTGGAATTTCTGACAATGGTGGAGCCGGTAGGAGACTATATTGCTTGGCTAGTCTTGTCATTTATGTGAAAGCTTGTGAATGCTATATGTGTCACATTGTCTGCCCATAATCTTGAAACTTGGGAAGAATATTTATTGTAACAATATCTCATCCAATGTGAAACAATTGCTATGGTCTGTTGAAAAATATGGATGGGGAGGGGGATAAAACAGGATTCCTAATAAGGCTATAGTAAAGCCTTGTCAACGTTCTAGAAGTTACATTTTTTACTCAATCATCATGAAAATTGCTCAGGCCAGTTATGTCAGCTAAATTCAAAAATATTTTTGGTCTGTTAAAAAAAGTTGGCCACCAGAAGGCAGTGCAATTTTCATTTTATTACCATATTGAAACCTTGTGAAGACCCTATGAAGATCCTTGATGTTTTTTGTTATCAAATCATTATGATACTTGTCCATTCAAATAAATTAGTATATACCTGTAACTCATACATGCCATACGTCCCGGATTGTCCGGGACAGTCCCGGAAATGAAGTACTTGTCCCGCTGTCCCGGAAATCTGTCAAATGTCCCGGAATTTACAAAATCCATATATACATGTACCTTATCTTATGCTTAACTGCACCTCGAATCTGTGTATGTATGCAGCGTCTCCATGACAATGCCTACCCGAATAGGCAGACTACGCTACGTGTCAAAATCGATCAATTAACAGGGGTCCTGTTATCATATCGATTGTCTCACGTTCGCGGTCAAACCGAAAAGGCGCCATTGTTTAATGTGGTTGTTAATTGACTTTAATCGACTACGTCATTATTCCCCACTGCGTACGGGCAAAGGATAGTTGTTCACACATCTGAAGTCTAACTTCGCGGAGTAAAAAATTAATTGTGATTGGTTGTATGTATAGTGAATTGATTTGAGTTGACGATCTAACGGTACTGTATTGTTGTATTTTTTATTATATAAAATGTTATAAATGAATAAAGGCGTATCAACAACTACGCGTTACACACCGGTCTTAATACAATTACGCAGTGACGTCACCATCTATGTTTAGAACGCTTACACTGAAAACACGTGGCTTGTATCTAGTAACGGAAGTAGTAATGTTTAATTTGAAGTTAATAGATCAATTGTATTTCGGATAGGCATTTGAACTTTTGCAATTAACGATGCGAAACAAAAAAAAACGTACCAAAAATGCATATGTCTATAAATATCGCTACATTTTATACATGTCTCGGAAAATCGGCAAAAGTCCCGGACAATTTAACTCAATGTCCCGGAATTGGTCTGAAAAATTATGGCATGTATGTGTAACTAGACCATCAGCGCCTCAATAAAACTAGAAAGCTTGTTATTTCTTCAAAGCAATTAATGTCATTTACATGCATGCACTCAATGATCATCTTTTTTTCCTGTTCATAGAAGCAGCTGAACAACTGTCGCCACAGAGACCTGAAACAGAGGGTGAGGAGGAGGAAGAACACGGTATGCCACTTCCTGTGAAGTTCTCATTGATTGTTAAGGTAGTGGGGAGTCGGATATTAAGACCAAAGCCTATTGTAAACTGTCACCCAATCTTTACATTAACATTAACTTTGTTTAGAAAATGGTTTTGTAGCACCAATTAGGTCTATTGTTTACAGTTTTTGTTAACAAAATAAGAAATGCAATGAAAGAAAGGCTTCAGTTTAAACCGTATATCTGTATCATTTAAAGCATAGTTATTTTTTTAATTACATTCTTTGTACTTGGTGGTCCATGTTGTATGTTTTTATAGAGCAAAATCAAATTAATTGAAAACATATTGTAACATAATAAATACTGTATTACATGTTTTTTTACAAGCACATGCTATTGTTCATCAATACCATTTGAACTAACTGTCCGTCCCTCCGTCCGTCTGAAAACTTTAACATTGGTCATAACTATTGCAATATTGAAGATAGCAACTTGATATTTGGCATGCATGTGTATCTCATGGAGCTGCACATTTTAGTGGTGAAAGGTCAAGGTCATCCTTCAAGGTCAAAGGTCAAAAAACTAAATCCAAGGGAAGTAACAAGCTTTAAAGGGAGATAATTTCTATTTTATATCATTTGGCAGGTGCAGATCATTTTCACAAGGGAAGTACAAAAAATTAAAGAATATAATCAGAAACAAATTTTAAGGTCAAGGTCATCC
The DNA here is from genome assembly GCF_020536995.1 of Dreissena polymorpha. NCBI lineage: Eukaryota > Metazoa > Mollusca > Bivalvia > Myida > Dreissenidae > Dreissena > Dreissena polymorpha. Next base: position 17,809,404 of record NC_068362.1, on the reverse strand, counting down.
TTTAAGGTCAAAAGTAAAAATATACAATCCAATGGAAGTAATAAGCTATAAAAGGGAGATAATTTCTAACCCTGCCAAATGATATATTGAAATTTTATTTCAAAGTGGGGCAATAGGGGGCATTGTGTTTCTGACAAACACATCTCTTGTTTAACACAAGAATAATGTTGGTGTCTCTTAATTGTCGAAAAACTAAATTTTGAGGAAAGTGTATCAATTTTTTTTGAAAACTATGAGTTAATATGGTATTTTGCAACCCAACCATTAGATGATGCAGATGAGGATCAGAAGACAGAAGGTGATGGAGAGGAAAACCTTGATTCAGAAAATAAACCTGGTGATGATGAAAGTGAAGCAGATGATCAGGCTACAGGTAGCATACATAGCCAGAACATCTAGTTATTGTGCATATGTCTTAACCATAAGCAAATCTTTTTGCAATGCTTTAAAATTGTAATATATTTTATGACACTATTTTGGTTTTTAGAAATGTTGCTCAGTTGTCATTGTATTACTTTTGTATAATAAAAGTTGTTTGATTGAATTAATTCATAGTTTTAATTCTGAAAGTTGACAGTATTTTTCCTTAACTTTATGATTGTGTATTTTGAATCTTTTGCAGTGACATATTCTTGTGTAGTTTTAATTTGTGTCAATTTGTTTGTTTTTTCAAAGGAAGTGATAATTCCTTTGTTGCTGAAAAGAAAGAAGACCAGATTGTGGAACAAACTGATGAACAAACAAGTGAAGAAGTAAATAGCAAAACTGCAGGAAAATCAAAGAAAACTAAACATCAAGATGAGTTAAGAAATGAAGAAATTGAAGAAGTATCAGATAATACAGAAAGCCAAGAAAGGGTGGAGGACAATACAAATGAGCAGGATATAAAAGAAAAATTAAATGACATTCAAAGCTCAGAGAAAGCAGAAGGGCAAAATGTTGAAAACAATGTAAAAGATGTTTATGTTGCAGATGAAGAGGTAAAGAAAGATGTTGATAAAGGGGTAAAGGGAGATGATGATGTGGAGGAAGCTTTTGAAGCAGAACCAGCAGTATTGACCAATGGTGATGCTGAAGATAAGGATGGAGATGATGCTACTAGTGAGGGTGCTGATTTTAATGAAGACAACGAAGAAGATGAACCAGTTCATACTATATCATCAATTTCTGGTGGTGCTGGGAAACACAATGAAAGTACAGATAGTAAGAAGCCAGAGAAGCTAGAGTTGAAGAATACACCAATTCCAGCTCCAGTCAATCTGTCAATGCTGGATTCTGGAAACTTGACTGAGCGCCTTGAAAAGGCTTTGGGCTCAGTGGCACCACTTTTGAGGGAGATCTTTGTGGACTTTGCATCGTACCTGTCTAAAACTTTGATTGGTTCCCATGGACAAGAACTTCTTATTGGAGGTATGTACATGTACTGAAAATAACACTCAATTAAGATCTGGTATTTATCTATTTCTACGTCTACAAAATATTACTTTGTAAATAACAATATTATTCTTTTAAAGAATGTCCATTGATGAATACAATAAGTTATATCATAATTTTGTTGACAATTGTGTCAGTAATCTAAATTTATCTTATTATCATTATGAATTTTTCATGTGGAATAGTAACTTTCTGGACAAGTATCTTTTTATTGTGAAAACAAACAGTAATTGTGTAAAGGAAATCTTATTTGATCAGAGAATGTTTAATAATTATTTGTTGTTGCATGAATAACATGCTACATTGTTTAGAAGGCAAAAAACATCCTTTAATGAGTTAGTATAGTTTCTGCCGTCTTTAAGGACAGGATTTATTTAGAAAACTGATAAAATGAAATAAATTGACACTTGTCTTGAGGTGTGTTTACCTTTCTGGTTAGGTGAAACATTGTGCAAATTTCCTCACTGAAAAAAGTTGAATTTAAGTGATTTTTTTAAAAGAAAATATCATTTTGTTAATGTGTATCTGTTTTTAAGCTTGTAATACTATTTATACATGATCAAGCAAGTGACATAAGGAATTCAATGATTTAAGGCATGTCCTAGCTTTGTGACTACAGGCGCTGACAGTGTTGCTGCATGTTGCAGGTCTGGTGACGTTGAAGCAGAGTACGTCGGTGGTGGAGCTGGTGATGCTGCTGTGTTCCCAGGAGTGGCAGAACTCCCTGCAGAAGAACGCTGGCCTGGCCTTCATAGAGCTTGTCAACGAAGGGAGGTGAGCATGTGACTGAGTAGCTAAGGAAATTAGAAGATTGCTGTTCTGGGAAAATTGGGCTCCATGCAAGTGCTCAAAGTGTTGTTCCAGATAAGCCAGTGTAGTCTGCACAGGTTAATCACCGACGACATTACAGCTTGGACTGGAATTTTGTAAATGAGGGAGTTTCTTTAAACAAAAAAATCCTTAAAAGTGAAGTGTTGTCCCTAACTGTACAGTCTAGTCTGGGACTACATTTTACGCATGGATTAACCACACTTTACCCACAATAGTTGTCATTCGTTATGCTCCCTCACAGTTGGTGGCATTTAGCATTGAACTTGTCTGTCCATATGTATGTTCTTTTGCATTAGTTTGTCCATGCGATCGTCTTGTACATACTTATTGATTCTGACTTTAATGGGTATATGATCGTACATAAAGGAATTTAGGCTGCACAATATTTGGGTAGAATTATAGCCCTTTGTTTGCTTTTATACTTTAGGTTTATACTTCTTAAAGTTTTAAATCAACAAAAACACTATTACATATACTTATACTTCATTTATATACAGTATTTATAATATAATTTTAACATGCATTTCGGTAATGTTTTTCCTTCTTTTATATTAAATGATGTCCATGTCAGGTTGCTGGCTCATGCCACACGGGACCACATCGTGCGGGTAGCCAATGAGGCGGACTTCATTCTGAACAGGATGAGGGCAGAGGATGTACAGAGGCACGCTGAGTTTGAAGTATGGAAGACATTTGTGTTTACCCTTTCCCGCTCAGAAGCAAAGTGAAAATGGCTAAATGCAAACAGCATTAAACCAGAACAGCCTGCAAGTAACGGTTCAGGTTTTATGGTGTTTTCTGCTTATCAGTGTGTTATGGTTGGAAAAGAAGCTTTTAAAACTTGACTTTATTATGAGGTCATCTTCCTCTAAACGTAGTTAGGATATGTTTTGAATTGTAGTTGTCACTCAACAATTTGTTACAATTTGGTTAAAGCAAACCAGTATTGCTATAAGTTTTTGTTTATAAAATAACGCATGCAGTGGTAAACACTAGTTAAAATATTCTTTGAGGTGTTAAAAATAAATGGACAATTTTTAGATGAAAATTTGATGAGAAAATTTAAAGCATCTGTTTTTTTATTTTGTATATGACCATCAGATTGATGTTGGTTTTCTTGTTTGAGGATGAATGCGTATCAGCCAATGGTAAAGCTTTTTTTAAATTATCTCTGTCAAGTGCAATAACCAACCAGAGGGTATTAAACACTGCAGAACTATGGCTCCTGAACTATAAAAAGTTGCAAACATAAACCTTGTACACTTTGTTTCTCAAACAGTTTTAATAATATTTTCTTGAAACTTGTTTTCAATGATAATGGGCTTAATATCTAAAGTAGAACCTATTTGATTTGGGGCTCATCAGATCAAGGTGAAGGTGATTGTTATAAAAAGAAGATAAACTGTTTCTGCTGAATGGAGGTTTGCATTCACACTGTGTATGTGGGTAACAGTAACTTGAGTGGAGACCTTTCTTGAAATTGCATTTTGGGGCGAGTAGGGTCAAGGTCAATTTTACTTGAAGTAGAAAAATTGTCAATAACCTTTTTTGGAACATGGTATTACGTGGAAATTGTGTGTGTAGGTAGGTGATCTGCTTACCTTGCTTGTGGATTGCATTTTGGGCCAGTCAGTTTATGGTCAAGGTCAAACGTTACTAGAAAAGAAAATGTTTCCCCTAAAACTAACTAGAGTTTGGATGGAGGTATTGCACTGAAAATTTGAGCGAAGGCTTCTTGTTATATGTCAAACTCACTTGGGATTTCTATGGGCCTGTCAGATAGAGGTCAAGGTCACTGTTGTTTAAAAAAGAGGAACAGTTTCTGCTCAGTAACGTTAGTTGGGATTGAGGTATAATGCTTTATGTTTTTGTGTAAGGAGCTTTCATGCTTACCTAGCAATTGATTCCTTTTGGAGAAGTTTGGGTAATTGTCACTTTCTATAAATAGAGCAGTGTTTATCACTCAATAACTTGTAGAATTATGCTGAAATTGTGCCTTAGCTGCTAACAACATGCAAACCTAGCTTGGAACTTCATATTTTGGGCCTATCAGGTCAAGGGCAAATAAACTGTTAAGTAAAGTAGAAAAAGTATTTATTGTAAAAAAACTTGGTTTGGGTAGAGGCATTGCGCTGACATTTTGGGCATAGGTATCTTGCATGCAGAATTTAATCAAGATGCTCACATTTTGTAAAAATTAAATAAGATTATTGTCCACTACCGGTGAAACCGGAGGGGACTTATGGTTTGTGCTCCGTCTGTCAGTCTGTCTGTCTGTCCGTCATACTTTTCTGGATCCTGCGATAACTTTAAAAGTTCTTCATATGTTTTCGTGAAACTTGAAACATGGATATATGGCAATATGGAGATTATGCACATCATTTCATTTTGTTCATACGTCAAGAAATCTGGCTGCTATGGCAAAAAAAAATTAAAATGGTGGAGTTTCACCGGTAGGGGACAATATTGCTTGGCAATCTCTTGTTATATTAAATATTTAATACATCAAGGACAACACTTTCAACCTAGACTGTTGTTTATTTTAGAAGAGACTTCCTTTAAAAATAGCAGAAACTGACATCCCTGATTTGTGAGTGCACATGGCATCTAGCCCAGTTTTCCCAGACTGCAGCTCATACAGTAACCCCCTTCCTGTTACAGTCACTGTGTGCCCAGATGATGCTGGACCGTCGGGAGGAAGAGAAGCTGTGTGACCACCTGATCACGTCAGCCAAGAGGCGCGACTACACGGTCGCCCTGAGGCTGCGAGACAAGGTCCTCAACATCCTCGACAACAAGCATGGGCCCTGGGGCGAACCAGGACAAGAGTGCGTGAATATATGAATGTTGATTTGGGAATCCCAGATTAGCCTGTAATGTCTGCACAGGCTGTTCTGGAACGACACTTTCCGCCTAAATGAAATATTATCTATTTCTTTAGAGGAAAAAAACTTTAAAAGCAGAAAGTATTGTCCGTGATAAGCCTGTGAATAATTATTCTAAAGGCTTATCTGGGATGAAACTTACAACCCATTAGACCTGGTATTTCTGGAGCGCAGCTCATACATGTATGTGTTTTTTGTTGCCGTTTTGAACGGCCTCTTGGTGCGAGTGCTGAGATTGCACATTTTTGAGGTTCAGTGTGATTCTTTGTTATCATGTGCAGAAAGTGTACTGCAAATAAAAATTTGTTGTACTCAACACTTGATTTCGAAGTTAGGTTTGGTATTGTTTAAATTTTTCCAATATATAACTTTTAGCTTTGGTTGGGTAACAATATGTATTCTAGCTATGGCAAATAATGATTGAATTATAAATTTGAATCTTTTTCCAGGTTTTAGTTATTGTCATCAAGTATACATAGCAATTTGATGAAAGTCCTGAAATTCTCCTGAGATCAAATGAACAGAAAACTGTTCTGCTTCTAATGTAGGAAACTGGAGTTTTGGAAGTTGGATGTTTGGGAGGATGACAGCCGGCGCCGACGGAGGTTCATCAAGAATGCTATAGGCTCCTCCCACCCGGAGGCCACTCTGAAGGCAGCCATTGAACATGGTCTGTACTTAAGTCTCATTAACCCTTTTCTGCTCAGAGGCAAAGAAGAAATGGCTATAGGCAAACAGATTAAAACAAGAACAGCTTGCAAGTTACTCACAGGCTGTTCAGGTTTTATGCTGTTTGCTGCTCATCAGTATCTTTTGGTCGAAATGACACCATAAAGCCTTGAAAACTTGAATATAGTAAGAAAGGTCTTAAATTTTATTTAAATTGTTAATAGACTCTTAATGCATTGAAGTGCATATCTGAGTTGTTAAGGGTTCATCAGCAGTGTCTTCTAGTATATGATAATGTTGTGTGTACACAATGAGTGTGTTCCAATTTGCAACTTGGTGAATTATATATGCTATTTGTTAATTGGGTAAAAATATGAGGGATTGTGCCAGATCATTAAATGCCCCATTCAAATGACAACCTTGTATCATTTAGTTATGGTGGTGGTGGTAGAGTATTATGTTCACTGAAAGTGACTTGTCATATTAAGTAAGAATGAGGGCTTTAAGATCTGTCTTTGTACTTTGGCTGGCAAATATATTTGTGAAAATTTTGCTTGGATTCCTTAAAAATCCTTACAACATAGAAATAAAGAGTGGGCAGAAATAAATAAGATATGTTCTGGGAAAAACGGACTTAATGCATGTGCTTAAAGTGTCATCCCATATTAGCCTGTGTAGTCCCAACAGGCTTATCAGGGATGACACTTTAAATGAAAAAAGTCTCTTGTAACAAAAATCAAGTCTATGCAAGAAGTTTTGTCACTGATGAGCTGACTGCATATGTTAATATAGAACGACACTTTACGCACATGCATTTAGCCACATTTTCAGACTGAGGCTCAAATGTAGCCATGTTTATTTACTACGCAGGTGCGACTGAGGACGCCATTAATCAGGCCCGTGATGCGTTCCATGCAGAGTTGGCCAGCAAGAAGGTTCAGTCCAGCCTTCAACCAGACTACACAGACGAGCAGCTTCTGATGGAGGACAATGGAGACTACGACTTTGAAATGGAGTACTCTGGTAGGACAGGGAAATTTGTATGGGGACTAAACAAAACAAATTCAACTTGCCTCTTAAATGTGTATTGATATTGCATATTCTAAAAAGTATAGTTATTGGTTTTATGTATTTTAGTTGCTATGTGTTTATGGGTCTACCAAGTATAGAGTGTGAATCTTGGTGTTGATTTGTGCAGGTCCTGTTGCCATGTCTACCACGTGCAAGCTGATAGCCCCCGGGGTTGCCATTAACGGGCTCATGTCCGTCACGAAGACAGACCTCTACTATGAGATGGACGAGGAAGATGCCGAGAACAAGAAAATAGACCCACAGGTAGGTGTTGTGTGCTGCATTGGTGGTGGGCTAGTGGGGAAATAGGGGACTGTTAATGTTGCAGAGACCCAAGTATTGTTATAATACTCCAATACTAAGAATTGACCTGCTGTGTAAAGTGTAGTCACATATTAGTCTGTGCAGTCTGCATAGGCTTTTCAGGGACGACACTTTCCGCCTGTAATGGATTTTATCTAAGATTAAACTCACTTTAAACGAAAAATGTCATTAAAGCTGAAAATGCTGTCCCTGATTAGCCTGCATGGACTGCACAGGCTTATCTGGAACGACAATGCCATCATAAATTAGAAAATGTCACACTTGAGTTACATGTCTTTCAACTTCATTAAGGTCGCATTCATTTAAACTGTTCTGTCCATCATGTCATTGGCCTGCACTCAGGAGAAAACATGTAGCAGTCGCTCCAATTATCAACACGTTTATAAAACAAAGGGAAACTACACGGGTAGAGTTTTCAGACAGTATGTATTACGTACCGTGGTGTTCACTCAAAGAAGTCCCTCAGGTAAGTGGCAGACTGCGTGTTTTATGTCACAATTTTCTGTCATTTTGTGCCGTATATTAACCAAAATATCCCCGAATTGTGGTGCGCAGATGCGTCTGCTTGAACATCACAGTCACATAGGGTCCATTATTCCTTTGGACAGAATGTAATAATGCAACGGACTGAAGAACATGAAGAACAAATCTTGATGATACTCATTTTACAACCATACCAATCCAGCCCACACGCTATTGTTTAGGATCGTCCTTTATGAATGTGTTTGATAAAATTAATGGACGTCTTCGGGAGAACTGGAAGTCCGCAAACTTGACGATACCGGTATTTATAGCAGTCGTAGCGCACACTCACTGATGCATTGCAGTGGATATGTCATTGAACAATACGGCATATGTAACCGAAGACCACTCTAATTACAAAACTGAAAATTTCAATTATAATTTATATAATTCAATTATTTTTTTCCACCGTCTGTCAAATTGCAATACTCAGATGTTGAATTGGATTGGAGAGAATAGATGCATGTATATGAAGTGTAAAACAATGTTACAGAACGCAAATAAACATGGTAAATAAATAACACTACAAAAGTGTCAATTCTGCATGTCAAAATTAGGTATACTTTCAATACACGCACTCTGGGCCATTTCAGAGAAATCGGTTGACAAAACTTCAGTAAAAATAGTAAATGAGTAACAAATAAGAATATAAACGAGCTCCTTAAAACAAAGTGCAGTTCTTTGTCTTGATTGTACGCGAACCGAGGGTGGAACAAACATCTATTCATTGTGACGTTTATACATTAACAAAATGATCAAATTTTGTTAAAAACTCTACTATGACCTGAATGTGTGGTGGTAACTAACATCCTCATCACTTGCAGTAACTCGTGCTCTTTTTAATACACACATGTTTTTTCGTGCATATGTGTGCAGTTGCGGTATATTTTACGGCTGCGTTCAGCTGTTGATTATGTTACGTTGATTTACGTCACATTCCTCGAGGCTTGTTAAAGTGACGCTCGCCTAGTTATCGTGTAAATGAACCAAATATACGCGCCACAGTCCACATAGTATTAGCACATCAAAGTGTTAGGCGTTCCCAATAAGTTCCGTTCCGACGGCACACTGTAACTCGCCGTCAAGCGAGAGATTTATGAAACGAGCCGGAACGTTCCAAATGTTCATCGGTTACCAAAGTTATTGTCGAATGTATCAGACATGTTCCGCTCCAAGTGTGACGGTATTTATTCGTGGGCCTCGTAATTCAGGATGACAGAAACACGGGATAGTCAGTCACGGCAACAGACATTGCTTTCGTTTGCTTTGTTTCCTGCCTCTTTGAATACTGCTAACGTGGGGGATGTTCTCTTGTTGCTATCTGGTCGCGACTCGTGCCCCAGATAACCCTCATGTCTGCACTGGCGACTATACTGTATATATGGCGCCTACTACAATACGGAAATCTTTATGTGATAATTAAAATGGGTCTGGTGTCCCCTTTATGCAATTGTGAACATTTCGTAATATGATAGGAACCGCTAAGTCTTTAGCTTATGCGCACAAATTAATCTCGACATTAAGTTATCATTCGTGTTTTACATTATTGCTGAAGTTTTGAAAATCTTCGCGTTGTGTTTGTAAAATAAATTTAGGAATGACAAATAATTTACATCGTTTTCATGATGTGCATCGCAGTTCGTATGCCTATTGTATTAAATAAGTTCGCGGTTTATTATAACAAATGCGAGTCCATAAATTTTAAAACCACTTATACGCCGTAAGCTTAAAAAGCTTCACGTTTCTTAAACGCTACTGTATAATATTGTGTTTTTGAAATGCACATCATTAGAGAATAGCGATGATGACCCACATCTTTAGTACCCTATTCTTACTACTGCTTTCTTTGACATAAGTATTTTTATTGGCTTACAGGTACTATTTTATACTGATATTTGTTGAATTGTAAGGCCACGAATAGAAATCGAATACGCTGTAACTAGCAATTCTTGTTTAAACACTCGATTCGGGTTTCCTCCTACAATTGTTTCCATAAGCCTAATGATTCTAGACTCCCAGCCTTATAATAAACCGTGTATGCAATTATTGTATCATTTTGTGGAAAATTCAATTCACTTTGAGAGTAGACCACCGTGAATATGACCGCAATAAATTTTAATAGACTTTAATGGCATTGTGTGGATCACGGCAATACGGTGTCAGTTGATGCTGTCAACAGCTGGGCAGACCATATATTGTATCAACACTTCTACTCTGGGAGACTCAAATTGAGTCAATAATATATCTTTCCGTTGCGCCGGAATACATATTTTGTTATACGGTGTGGTATAGTAATCTAAATTGTGAAGGCGACAATTAACAGCGAGTTATTGCGGTTTTTAAGTCGGAACATTTACCTTATTTTGGCTTCAGTTATTCCATGAGTGCACTCAAGACGTCACGTGTTTTGAGCAAACCGTATGAAACTTACCAAGAACTGATGATATCTGGGCTGGTTCGAAATGTTAACGGTCCATTAAAAAACATGGCAGCCTTTAGTGCGAACTTGTGAACACTCTTGAATTCATATTTGTGTTCGTTTTGTATAAAACTCAAAACACATGTTCTAGTTATATATCGTTCGATTACGAAAATAGTTTCGATCTGTTGAAAAAAAAAAGCAACCAGGGGCGAGGCAGCTTTTCTTCTTGAGTTATTTTGAAACCTTAACACTATAAAAGCTACATTTTGTGTACAATCGTCATGAAACTTGCTTGCTGAGAATATTTGTTCTAATGATATAGGACAAGTTTGAACATTTTTCCGGTCCGTTGACTACAAGTGTGCCGGCAGTTTTCCTTATATGTTCATAAAGAATCTTGTGAACGCTTTAGGTTTTGACCCCAAAACTTAATTAAAACTTTGTTTCCAATGATAACATAATCTAAGCAGAGTTAAAAAAAAATCCGGATAGAAAGAAAGGTCTGATGCAAGTTTTTTTTATACAAACACGACAAAAGCGGCTTGGAACCGTTTATTTCATTCGGTTCTCATGTAACGACCTATGGCCTCAGGTCCCCTTGTGTTAATTGCTCTCGCACATACATCATCTTTTTTCCATCAATATGTATAATATATATAGGATCTGGCACGAGTTGTCATATCATACCATATTTTATTAAACGAGTTCAGGAATTTTGTTAGTAAGCGAGCCTTTGGCGAGCTTACTAACGAATTTCCTGGACGAGTTTAATTAAATATAGTATGATATAACAACGAGTGTCAGATCTTTTTATGCCCCCCTTCGAAGAAGAGGGGGTATATTGCTTTGCTCATGTCGGTCTGTCGGTCTGTCGGTCCGTCCACCAGGTGGTTGTCAGACGATAACTCAAGAACGCTTGGGCCTAGGATCATGAAACTTCATAGGTACATTGATCATGACTCGCAGATGACCCCTATTGATTTTGAGGTCACTAGGCCAAAGGTCAAGGTCACGGTGACCTGAAATAGTAAAATGGTTTTTGAATGATTACTCAAGAACGCATACGCCTATGATCATGAAACTTCATAGGTAGATTGATCATGACTTTCAGATGACCCCTATTGATTTTGAGGTCACAAGGTCAAAGGTCAAGGTCACGGTGACCCGAAATAGTAAAATGATTTTCGGATGATAACTCAAGAACGCTTTTGCCTAGGATCATGACACTTCATAGGTACATTGATCGTGACCCGCAGATGACCCCTATTGATTTTCAGGTCACTAGGTCAAAGGTCAAGGTCACAGTGACAAAAATCGTATTCACACAATGGCTGCCACGACAACGGACAGCCCACATGGGGGGCATGCATGTTTTACAAACAGCCCTTGTTTATCACATGTTTTAAATGAGCAAATTTAATTAATATTTACGCAAACATAATGATAAATCCCGAAGTTTGTTTACATTTTATGACGTCATTTGACGTTGCAACGTCATTTCAGCAAAATAACAAAATGCGATTGGTCAATAAACGATAACTAAGCCAATGAAAACGCTTAACAATGTTGTATTACACATGTGTAATATAAAAAAATATGTAATGGTTATATTACATGGGAAACAGGGTATGGCATGTTATAAAACCAAGCTATTTTATTAGACAGTTTGAAAATAATGTAAATTAATAGACACCACATTACGCTTTGTTTTTGTATAGTATTTTCTCAATATTCCTCTTTAATTGAACTCAAAACTAATACTCAGTTTAATATCCAGTAGGGATAAAGATATATATTTTATTCCACTTTAACAGCGAATTCGGTTAATTAAAGCCCCATTGAATAAATATCATCTATCATCAACGGCAGGAAATGACGTCAATATTTCGACGAAATGACGTCATAAATCCAGCGAAATTATCCAGTCAAACTAATTTTGTTTAAATAAAAAGGTTTACAAAATAAAAAGTGGGATAAATAGAATAAAAGATAAGTGTTGATTATAGATCAGGTTTATCATGCTCGGCACGAAAACGAAAAAGCACTCGCCAAGGCTCGTGCTTTTTGTTTTCTAAGTCTCGCATGATAAACCTGATCTATAATCAACACTAACCTATTATTCTCTATTTCATGGTAAAAACACTCTTTTTATTCCAATATTTCGCCCAAATGGGCTTAATCAAGATTTACAAATATAAATTTACTACATCTTTTTACTGTCTTGTACATCAATAAAGTAAATGTGTTTTAACGTCAAAATGACAGGAAATGACGTCATCAACATTAAGATACACTGAAATTATTAATAATTAATTAATTATAATAATTCAAATTTCATTCTTTTAATTGAAGTTAAATTATAACGTATCGTGTTAATACATTGTGTTAAGGTCAAAACTAATAGTTACGCAATTAATAAAAGGTGGAACATGCCAGACATGCAGGTGTTGTAATTACAACTTAACGAGCATTTGCAAATTAATTTATTGAAAATGTGTCGCGAGGTCATATGTTTTATACATTATTTTCTCTTTGCCAAGTGAACCTTGATGGTATATTTCAAAATGTTCGCACACTTGGCAGTTAGGCCGGTGGCATGTGTCATTCAAACTTTTCATTTCGTAAGCAGTTAACTTGAAATAAACTGCGCATGTATCCATATATTGCTCTTATAAAACGTCAAAGCCTCCATTATGGCATGTAATAGATATATTAGTATATAATGAACACCCCGTGTTTTGGCCGAAACGCGATTTGTTAAAATGTTTCAAATTATTAGCGGGCCCATCTTTGATTTGCATGGGAAATGTGATAAATGTATCAATTGGAAGTGTTCGCTGTTTATGGACAATATCAGTTTCACCATCAACTCGTTGGTTATAATTTTACTCTGATAAATTACAAGGTACTGTAATCAATTAGTGGTCTACCATTAATTATCCCTTTTTTCTCAATGTCGCGACACCGCTCGAAATTGCCATAGTTTGGACGGGACAGGCAACGGTTGACCTGTATACCGAAACAACTGTATCTCTTCAAATTTTGCTCTTCAGCTAGATCGTTATTGCTTCTTGTTCCTGAAATATAGGTAAACCAATATGCGCTGCATTGCCCATACACCGCCCAAGAAATGCTCAAGTTACTGAGGATTTCAACGTACAGTCGACGTTGTTCAGGTGTTGCTTACATGGTGAATTGCAGGGTCAATCGAGGCGAGTGTGTACAGCCATTAACTGTGCTTTAATGATGTACAAATATGCTCGTAAAATGGGTACTTTGTCATGCTACATTTGGTTTTGTTTCATCAGCGCGAAATATGGAACAGATACTATTTCACGACTTATGACAAAATAGACAACCCTTCAGAGTTAAAGTTCGTGCATAGGTCTTTTGTGTCTGATACATGTGTGCTACTGACGGAAAAACCTTAGTTACATTTCTATAAAAGATACCATGAACATTATTTCAAAGAAAAGTTATATAATTTGTTCGTAACTGGTTTTTATTCGGACTGACTTTATACGGTAGTGATCTTAATGGGTTCCTACTGTACAGTACTGTCACTAAGCGTCTATGTTTTATCGACCTTGAACAGAATGGTTGCGTCGTCGTTGATGGATCTTATGTTATCTTTATAATTTTCTTTGTACACTAATTAAAATAAATGCACGCGTTTACTTAGTTATAGCCAATTAATACACTTAATTTGATATCTGTTTATAAATTAATGTTAAGGTATGCTTGTCATTTTCGGACGAATTTACTGCTTCTCTAATGAAATAATACTATCGCACACAAAGCGTCTGTGTGTTCTCGCGTTGCATGCACGAAAATAATGCTGGTGTTCCGAATTATCGACGGGCAACATGTTGCATTGTAACCGGCGACGCTTGTCTTGGAGAAATGGTATACCAGGGGAAGTGAATGTCGAAGAGCTCTATGGCATTGCTAATAAATGCATGTATGGATAGGGGATATGGCACAATGTACCTCTATATGCAATGTTGATTAAATTCAGTGAACTTGTATTACACGATTGAAAGAATTTACACATTCAGATAATTATATAGAGAATAATAGGTTGGTGACGTGAATGGAGAATGGTTATCTGGCAAGTCGGAGGAATTCGGCTCACCCGATAAGATCCTCCGACGAGCCAGATAACCATTCTCCATCCACGTCACCAACCTTTTATTCGATTTATCCTGTCACATTCGTTGAAATGTTTCTAAAATATCAAGTTTTCGAGTATTTTGTGTTTAAATATTTAATATGGGAAAAAACACGCGCGAACAAAAACATTGTTACGTCACGTCATGCAAAACGCTTAGGCTAGCTTCCATCTTGTTAAACAACACAGAAATCGAGTCAATCGTTATTAATTCAATACACAAAGACGAAATTATGCTGTTAAAATAATAATGTTTCAACAAACAGTGCTTTACATGTATTTTGTTGTTGTTTTTTTAAATTGAAAACAAGTATATTTTATTAATGGAAAATAGTACAGGCGTGCGCATGCGCGGAGAGCAACTGGCGGATATGTGAGGTCACGTGGTCATCTAGCCTAATATCTTTTGGGATATTAGGTTATCTGGTTATCGGGCTGATTTAAAGGCATCTGACAGGATAAATGATGATGTCATAAATGACCAGTTGCCGCGAATAAAACAACCCATGAAATGACCCCACTAACACTCTTTGAGGGTTCATTGAATACATAAAATATACATTTGTTAGAATAGCATGTATACGAACGATAAAGAATACATGTACACATATGCTCGGTGGTGGTGGAATACACAGTCTTCTCAAAGTTACATGAAACATTTTCTAAAATAAAACAAAATATTGCTTAATTATATGGCAAACTCAGTGATATAAAGTGTGTAACGACCCCATATAGACAGTGCTTATTGAATTCTAGTATATAAAACACCGTATGACATAATGTTCAAATCGAACAGTATACATAGCGATTGCCAGTGTAATACTTTGAAATAACTAATGTAAAATTACAAAGAAGCTTATAATATGCATATTGAAAATCGTTTAGGAAGACCCGAATGTATGCATGGAAACGTTTTATGTTAGCACGAGCAAATTTAACATGTGACGGAATACTGCATCGTCGAGAAGAGGGACACTTTGTATGATAACATGTCCGTAAAGAATACGTAGAGACGGACCTATTGAAACAGAACATTGCTTTCCAAGGATTCAAACTTACCTATTGGTCATGGTTGCCCGTCCTTTTTAGCTCATCTATTTTTATTTTTTTTAAATTAGGAGCTATTGTCATCACCTTGGCGTCGGCGTCCGGTTAAGTTTTGCGTTTAGGTACACTTTTCTCATAAAGTATCAATGCTATTGCATTCAAACTTGGTACACTTACTAACTATCATGAGGGGACTGGACAGGCAAAGTTAGATAATTCTGGCTTGCATTTTGACGGAATTAAGTGCCCTTTTTATACTTAGAAAATTGAATTTTTGGTTTAGTTTTGTGTTTAGGTCCATTGTATTCCTTAAGTATCAAAGCTATTGCTTTCATACTTGCAACACTTACTAACTATCATAGGGGGACTGTGCAGGCAAAGTTACGTTACTCTGATTGGCATTTTGACAGAATTATGTGCCCTTTTTATACTTAGGAAATTGAAAATTTGGTTAAGTTTTGTGTTTAGGTCCACTTTTTTCCTAAAGTATCAAAGCCATTGTTTTCATACTTGCAACACTTACTAACTATCGTAAGGGGACTGTGCAGGCAAAGTTATGTAACTCTGACTGGCATTTTGACGGAATTATGTGCCCTTTTTATACTTAGAAAATTGAAAAATTGTTTAAGTTGTGTGTTTAGGTCCACTTTTTTCCTAAAGTATCAAAGCCATTGCTTTCATACTTGCAACAATTACTAACTATCGTAAGGGGACTGTGCGGGCAAAGTTATGTAACTCTGACTGGCATTTTGACAGAATTATGTGCCCTTTTTATACTTAGAAAATTGAAAATTTGGTTAAGTTTTGTGTTTAGGTCAACTTTTTTCCTAAAGTATCAAAGCCATTGCTTTCATACTTGCAACACTTACTAACTATCGTAAGAGGACTGTGCAGGCAAAGTTATGTAACACTGACTGGCATTTTGACGGAATTATGTGCCCTTTATACTTGAAAATTTGGTTAAGTTTTGTGTTTTGGTCCACTTTACCCCTAAAGTATCATAGATTTTGCTTTCATACTTGGAACACTCGCAAACTATCATAAGGGGACAGTAAAGGACAAGTTGCATAACTCTGGTTGTCATTTTTACCGAATTATTGCTCATTTTTAACTAAGTAACTTTGAATATATGGTGACATTTTGTGTTTAGATTCACTTTACTTCAAAAGTATCAAGGCTATTGCTTTTAAACTGTAAATACTTTCATGCTATCATGAGGGTACTGTACCTGGCAAGTTGAATTTTACCTTGACCTATGAATGACCTTGACTTTCAAGGTCAAATTATTAAATTTTGCTAAAATTGCCATAACTTCTTTATTTATGATTCGATTCGATTGATACTTTGACAAAACAACTCTTACATGACATACCACAATTGACTTCGTCCGAACCATCCCCCACGACCCCCCCGAATCCCCCCTCAATCCCCCAAATTATTTTTTTTTTTAAATTAAAGATCATCTAAAAAAATGACCACCACACCCTCACACTATACCCCCCCCACCCCCACCCAATTTTTTTTATTTTTTATGCCCCCGGTAGGGTGGCATATAGCAGTTCAACTGTCCGTCAGTATGTCAGTCAGTCTGTCTGTCAGTCCGAAAAAAACTTTAACATTGGCCATAACTTTTTCACTTTTTAAGATAGCAACTTGATATTTGGCATGCATATGTATCTCATGGAGCTGCACATTTTTAGTGGTGACATGTCAAGGTCATCCTTCAAGGTCAAATGTCAAATTTATGGTGTCTGTCCGTCCGAAAACTTTAACATTGGCCATAACTTTTTCAACCTTGAAGATAGCAACTTAATATTTGGCATGCATGTGTATCTCATGGAGCTGAACATTTTGAGTGGTGACAGGTCAAGATCAAGGTCATCCTTCAAGGTCAAATGTCAAATATATGTCGTCTGTCCGTCCGAAAACTTTAACATTGGCCATAACTTTTTTAATATTGAAGATAGCAACTTGATATTTGGCATGCATGTGTATCTCATGAAGCTGCACATTTTGAGTGGTGGAAGTTCAAAGTCAAGGTCATCCTTCAGGGTCATCTTTGAAGATCAAAAAAAAAATCAAAGCGGCGTTCTCATGAAGCTGCACATTTTTAGTGGTGGAAGTTCAAGGTCATCCTTCAAGATCAAGGTCATCCTTCAAGGTCAAAGGTCAAAAAACAAATTAAAAAATTCAAAGCGGCATTATCATGAAGCTGCACATTTTGAGTGGTGTAGGTTCAAGGTCAAGGTCATTCTTCAAGGTCAAGGTCATCCTTCAAGGTCAAAGGTAAAAAAATAATAATCAAAGCCACGTTATCATGAAGCTGCACATTTTGAGTGGTGTAGGTTCAAGGTCAAGGTCATCCTTCAAGGTCAAGGTCATCCTTCAAGGTCAAAGGTCAAACAAAATTTTAAAAAATCAAAGCGGCGTTATCATGAAGCTGCACATTTTGAGTGGTGAAGTTCAAGGTCAAGGCTATCCTTCAAGGTAAAAAAAAATACACAATTTCAAAGCGGCGTTCTCATGAAGCTGCAAATTTTGAGTGGTGGAAGTTCAAGGTCAAGGTCATCCTTCAAGGTCAAGGTCATCCTTCAAGGTCAAAGGTAAAAAAGAAATCACAGCGCCGTTCTCATGAAGCTGCACATTTTTATCCCCCGCCAGAGGCGGAGGGATATTGTTTTGGCGTTGTCTGTCCGTCCGTCCGGGCACTTTTGTGTCCGGAGCCATATCTTGGAAGTGCTTTGGGGGATTTCATTGAAACTTCGTATGAGTATATATATGCATAAGAGGATGATGCACGCCAAATGGCATTGTACACCACCTGTTAAAAACAGAGTTATGGCCCTTTATATCTTGAAAAAATGCTTTTTACTATAGGCACTTTTGTGTCCTGAGCCATATCTTGGAAGTGCTTTGGCGGATTTCATTGAAACTTGGTATGAGTATATAAATGCATAAGAGGATGATGCACGCCAAATGGGATTGTACACCATCTGTTAAAAACAGAGTTATGGCCCTTTGTATCTTGAAAAAATGCTTTTTACTATAGGCACTTTTGTGTCCTGAGCCATATCTTGGAAGTGCTTTGGAGGATTTCATTGAAACTTGGTATGAGTATATATATGCATAAGAGGATGATGCACGCCAAATGGCATTGTACACCATCTGTTAGAAACAGAGTTATGGCCCTTTGTATCTTGAAAAAATGCTTTTTACTATAGGCACTTTTGTGTCCGGAGCCATATCTTGGAAGTGCTTTGGCGGATTTCATTTAAACTTGATATGAGTATTGTAAACGTTGAATATTTTTGTGGCAAACGCACGACTTATTAAGTCACCTAAATAAATTGTGAAGGCTTAAGAACCTTCCTTTGTCTTAGTTTTGTGTTATTGTCCTCCGTCCGTCCATCTATCATTATGTTCATCCGTCCAATTTGCACCCATCCTCAAACAAAGCATATGTTGCGGGGGATAACCTTGGGCCTTTCAGGCCCTCTTGTTAGTGGTGGAAGTTCGAGGTCAATGTCATTCTTCAAGGTCAAGGTCATCCTTCAAGGGCAAAGGTCAAAAAATAATAATTTCATGAAGCTGCACATTTTGAGTGGTGGAAGTTCAAGGTCATCCTTCAAGGTCAAGGTTATCCTTCAAGGTCAAAGGTCAAAAAATATTATTTCAAAGCGGACTTCTCATTAAGCTGCACATTTTGAGTGGTGGAAGTTCAAGGTCAAGGTCATCCTTCAAGGTCGAAGTTAAAAAAATAAAATAATAATTTCAAAGCGGCGCAATAGGGGGCATTGTGTTTCTGACAAACGCAGCTCTTGTTTGTTTCAAACATGGTTACAAAACACAAATATTTATTTTTATTATTTTATTTTTGAAATACCGTCCAACCATCCCACCCAAGAATCCCCCCCCCTAAAAAAAAAAATATTTTTTGTTTGCATTTTTTTTGCATTTTTGGAAGATAATGTTATAAATGACCACACCCCACACTATACACCCCTCTCCACTCCACCCCTCCATCCTTTGTGATTGAAATTGAGATAGGTCCCTACACCTTTAAAAAGAAAAATAGATGAGCGGTCTGCACCCGCAAGGCGGTGCTCTTGTTAAATAGTACATATGGCTTATTAATTTCTCCTAAATACCAGGGCCAATCACAAATTTAGGAGCCATTTCCGAATGGACCACCTACGAATTTCAGTCTCTTTATGACAAAAGTGCATATCAAAAACACCCATGCTTTGCTTAGAGCGTCCATAGACACGTTATGTGAATGTGCATAAAGCAAGGGCGGCATTAAATAATCAAACATTGACTAATGTGTGTGTTTCTTAGACTCTTTTCAAGTTCACTCACAACATGTTGATATGCTGTTTATACTGAAAGGCTAGCAAGTTTAGCTGATGTCAAACATCTGAACATCGTATGACACCATTGAATAACGAGGGCGTACACAAGTTTATGTAAGAACGGTGGAATAAATATACTTTTTATGACCAAATATGACACAATTAGGAAACCTTACATGCAGTAAGAATAAAGTACATAGTTGTATCCGATAATCATGTGCATATCGGAGACTTAAGCAGGCATATGTATCATCACAAACATTGGTCTTTCTTATGACTGTTCTGTGCGCACAGTTGATCAATACTGGTAATACATGCGTAAATAGAAACAGTTCTGTCGCATAAAAGCCACAGGCAGCAGTATCATAAAAAAAAAAAATTCCCCTCCCCCCGGACCATCGGACCATACCCCCCCCACCCCCCGAGCTTACCCCAGGGGTTCCAGATTGTTAAATGTACACCTATTGTGTATGGTTTAACTTTCCAACAACGAATATTGACAAAAAATAACAGTTTAAAAAAAATACCCCTCTTATAGGTATTATATATACACAAGGTATGAAACGCACTATATGCCTATTGCTGAAAGATTGTGGAACACTGGACGCGACCTTTTTCATCGAAAACACACATGTTCCCATGCAGTTGCCGACAAAGTCCAAGTGGATACGTTAAAAGACAGTAAAAGAAACGAGATTACACTACTAACCGATCTCCTGCTCGGCTTATAACTTTAATATTCAATTAAATTCGACTTTCTCGCTACATGTCTGTGTTTTGCTGTCATATTTTGTCAATCGAATACTCGGTTCTAAAACGCCATATCATTGGCCAACACAATGAGAACAACCAACCAGATGACGTGTTATAAAATTAAAATGGTGTACATGTGTAGATGAAACATCGAGTGACATATAGCGAGAAAGTCAAATTTAATTGAATATTAAAGTTATTAGCCGAGCAGGAGATCGGTTAGTAGTGTAATCTCGTTTTATTTACTGTCTTTTAACGAATCCAGTTGGATTTTGTCGGCAACTGCATGGGAACATGTGTGTTTTCGATGAAAAAGGTCACGTCCAGTGTTCCACAATCTTTCAGCAATAGGCATATAGTGCGTTTCATACCTTGTGTATATATAATACCTATAAGAGGTTTTTTTTTAAACTGTTATTTTTTGTCAATATTCGTTGTTGGAAAGTTAAACCATACACAATAGGTGTACATTTAACAATCTGGAACCCCTGGGGTAAGCTCGGGGGGGGGGGGGTATGGTCCGGGGGGGGGGGGACAATTTTTTTATTTTTTTTATGATACTGCTGCCTGTGATAAAAGCAACGATTGCTGTATGCATGGACGTGTTACAACCTTTAATATACAAGCATGTGCAACATTATATTTCAGAGATGATACACATATTTTCTTAAGTTTAAACCAATAAATGAGATTTAGCTTCATGATGAACATAAAGCGTATACAATACACAGGCAGCAGTATCATAAAAAAAATAAAAAAATTGTCCCCCCCCCCCCCGGACCATACCCCCCCCCCCCCCGAGCTTACCCCAGGGGTTCCAGATTGTTAAATGTACACCTATTGTGTATGGTTTAACTTTCCAACAACGAATATTGACAAAAAATAACAGTTTAAAAAAAAACCTCTTATAGGTATTATATATACACAAGGTATGAAACGCACTATATGCCTATTGCTGAAAGATTGTGGAACACTGGACGTGACCTTTTTCATCGAAAACACACATGTTCCCATGCAGTTGCCGACAAAATCCAACTGGATTCGTTAAAAGACAGTAAATAAAACGAGATTACACTACTAACCGATCTCCTGCTCGGCTAATAACTTTAATATTCAATTAAATTTGACTTTCTCGCTATATGTCACTCGATGTTTCATCTACACATGTACACCATTTTAATTTTATAACACGTCATCTGGTTGGTTGTTCTCATTGTGTTGGCCAATGATATGGCGTTTTAGAACCGAGTATTCGATTGACAAAATATGACAGCAAAACACAGACATGTAGCGAGAAAGTCGAATTTAATTGAATATTAAAGTTATAAGCCGAGCAGGAGATCGGTTAGTAGTGTAATCTCGTTTCTTTTACTGTCTTTTAACGTATCCACTTGGACTTTGTCGGCAACTGCATGGGAACATGTGTGTTTTCGATGAAAAAGGTCGCGTCCAGTGTTCCACAATCTTTCAGCAATAGGCATATAGTGCGTTTCATACCTTGTGTATATATAATACCTATAAGAGGGGTATTTTTTTTAAACTGTTATTTTTTGTCAATATTCGTTGTTGGAAAGTTAAACCATACACAATAGGTGTACATTTAACAATCTGGAACCCCTGGGGTAAGCTCGGGGGGTGGGGGGGGGGTATGGTCCGATGGTCCGGGGGGAGGGGAATTTTTTTTTTTTATGATACTGCTGCCTGTGATACAATATATATATATCGATCCCCTATCGCTATTTTTACAATGACGAAAATGGGAGTAAACTTATCTGGTCAAACCATCACGTTATGCCTCTTTTTTTAACGGACATTCGATACTGTAAATTGTACCGACACTCAGGACCGTAAAATATTTAACAAGACATGCCTGTCTGTGTTTTTTTTTCTTTCTTCATGTCTTTCTTGCGTCTTAAAGTTCCGATGCAGAATACTAATCATAAACATTGAACTATCAAACAAATAGCAACTACTTCTTATATAAAACATAATCATAGTTTATTTACATATAAAGTTGATGTTTCTTTTACGAGTTTGAAAACTTAATTATATTGTATTTTCTAGATTGTTGTATTATCTTTGGTCCAGGGGTGGTATTCCAGAAGCATCTTAAGGTAAATTTTATTTTATCCTTAAATTGGAAATTTTTCTCGAGTGTTTTATTTCATACTGCTATAGTTAGGCATCGAAAATTACATCAAAATAACATCATTATGTCCATGTTATTTGAGGAATACCAAAAAAAGCATGTTTTTATTAAGTAAAGAAATACAAAACATTATAATTTTGAACTTAAGTGAACATATTTAAGATATGACTTAAAATGTTGTTGGAATACGACCCCTGGTGTAGCAACTCTTCAAATCTCCGTATTATGTATTAGTATGTGTTTTTGTAACTTCCACCAAACGTCGTTACGTTCCTGCATGACGTTGACGTCACTTCATATGGTCATGTTTTCGTACATACAGGTTATGGCCGAAACATGTTTAGCATTTAATAAATTAAAGGAAACCCAAGTAAATTTATGTACGCTTTACCTTATTTTAACTAAATAATTCAGCACAAAACAAAATGCAAAAGGAATGCATTTTGCGACACGCTGCATTAAACAGATATTAAAACGTTAACTTTCGAAAGTATTCAACATTTATATTTAAATTAAATCTGAAATAACGAATATTCAGACATCCTGTGGTACATAATTCCTATTGTGTCAAGTTTATTACCTTTTTATATTGCTGTTCACAATAAACTATGATCACGTGCAGCGAGTGTGTTAACATAAACAACATGTACATGCATGTAAGGAACATTCACAGTGTAAATATCCATGTCTTTTTGTCTTTCAAATTTTCTGTAAGTGTTAATTTGTATTAACGATAATCGACTATCTGAACATTTCATGCCAGAAAACGACGAAAAGCTTTCAATTATTCACGTTATTTTACCAGTGCATCGGAAACGAAACGGTCATAAATTAATTAAGTTTCTAATGGGCTGCTCTCCTTACCTTTGTTTCGGCGCCACAGCCATTCTACCACGTAAAACGAGCGATTTGGAGGCGGACTCGATCCCTATTGGATTACGAATTGATGAAATTTTTGACAAACGGACCCTCTCTATCTTGCCGTGCATTGTCGCTCTCCACGGAGTCGGGTTTCACACGATCCTGTGAACGTTGGAGCGAGCTGTACTGATTGTCCACCCGATTACAGGCTACCCGCTCTCGCGCCTTATTAATTTATTGCGATAACTTACGGTTTAGAAATTATTGGGTGTCCGATTTCAAGAGCTGTCGTGATATATTAAAAATAAGCTACGCTAGGGAAATTTATTATGACGATTGTCAGAAATTGATGGGCCTTTTGATAGCAAGAATGTAGATTTAAGTTCCCAGCTACATACTTTTCTTGTAGCAAATGCGCTTCTATAATCAGCGAGTTCATTTTCCCAATGGTGATGTTATGGTATAAACGGTATAAGTTAAAGCTTGTATTAAGAAAGAAATAAGCTGCGTCACGTGAAAAGATGGACCATATGCTCTTACGGAACTTCAGACCGCTTGCGAATTTGCACAGTCTAGCAGAAGCAACTTTGTCTGCTAATGCCACCACGAAACGTTGCGTGACGTTTTAGCGGACAGGGTAGCTCGTGACCAAACTGCGGGGATTCGTTTACTGGTTTATATCTACGTTTGCGCGTATGGTGTAACCCCATTTTCACACGACGTGGCCCCGATGTGATTATATTAAGTAACTGAATTGCGTAAGCAATAAACAGTGTGTAGTTTTCAGTTTGTTATAAAAAAAATTACAGCTACGCTTTTATTTTTGAAAATTATTGTATCGCTTTGCACGCTCATATAGCGTTACGGTGCTTGTGTAATGCAAAGAAGTGTTTTTAAATTATGGTTGTTCATTTGAATGAGATAACTAGATAAAAGCGTTGAGTGTTCATGGAACTTAATTCACGGAACTAAGCTATGTTTCAGTCAACCGATCTAATGAAAAAGTGCGCCAATTTTCCTCGAGTTTCCTCTAATATTGACGGCCTCAGTTATTAACTATTGTTTTAAATGGCATAATTACCGCTATAATCGTGGTGAGCCGCGCTGCTTTCCAATATTTAGCTTTTATTAACAATCTCTTAATTTCTTTTCGCGAGTTGCGGCGTATAATCAGCGAAGTAAATCTGTGGAAATTACTGGAAATAAATGACATCGCAAGTGCTTGCTTTGTAATTTATATGCGATGGAATACTGTAGATAAACCAACAGTCGATCACTTGCCATTCGTCTGGCTGTTACCGGAAAGAAATCGTCCAATTACGTCAAACGTTAATTTCTAGTTTTAGGAACGTTTACACTGCTTTGCGGACAACAGTAATGTTCTGGGATTTCCTAACTGTGAGAAACAAGACTTTTCGTCGGAAAAGGCCATACGAGTGTTAAACATTTTGACGAACTTGAATTAAGATCTTGGTACAAAAGCAACGTAATCAAATTTAAGTAGCGCCAGTAGTTGAAGCGCTAAATTGACTTTTTTAGGTACATAATAGAACACGCGACATATTATCTATTAATATGGTTGAAAGTGGTGTCAATAAAACCCAGTAATGGTTGCCCTCATCATGTCCGTGAATCTTTTAGCAGAGTATTTTCGTTTTCCCTGTCAACGGAAATCAAACGCTCTAGTTCTACATACATCGCACCCACAGACTGTGCGATGACGGCTCTGTTATCACCCTGACAATCCGTCCGCACCAGAAATTAACAACTCTTTAACAAATTACACTTGCTACGTTCAATCTGAAAAGGTAATTATTGTTCTGAACTTCATTACTTGTGAAAGACCTGGCCTTTGTTCTGGTGATGACATTTGTCTTTTTTCCCTCATGGACCAAAAACACTTACTGTGAGGATTAAAAAAAAAGATATGCTGCGGAAAGGACTCATTGCACAAAATTTAAGTCGCGAACTCACGATTAACTTTGTCAATCATACTTCAAAATAAATACATGTATTTATATCATGTCTGCTGTTTCTTAGCTTTGTCTCACAATCACAGGTGGCTTATGTAATTTACGACCTTTTGTACTTATTATACATCTCATGCAGTGAGTAAACGTATGAAACATATAACCGGATTAAATGCCGTTTTGCATTATTCCTCGCTTCATCCATCTCCTTGTGTTTTGACACAAGCAATGCTTCGAGTTATGTTTGCCTGACAGTGACACTGATTATGTAAGTTTGTCTCCCACCATCGCACATAAAAGACCTCCACCAATTTAGATAATTGATAGCACAACCAGAACGTTTCTCCTATTTTCCCATTTCATGATGCATATTTCGGGCACAATGGCGCCGTCCCGCAACATCCGAGAGCTACACATCCCAGTTTTCCCTTTCCTGACGTTTACCAGTTGTATCCGATGTATCGTTGAATATCAGCCGTATAGGTGTACGATTCCCTTCCGTTGGAATATGTTTCTAATTTCTGAAACAGAGTCGTATAAATTACGCTGGCTATTTAAAAAATGACAAGCAGAACATTGCATTCGTTGGAGGTTTTGTTGTTCTGTTAGCATCTAAAAATAATAGAAGAGGCATTTATGTTTCCTGGCAGAATTTCAGGAATCGCGCACGATAGACATTGGTTTGATTGACGCGCTTAATGCTTATTTTGTTGTTGGAAATTTGCACTGAATCATTTATTTTATAACGGTTTTCATGCGTTCTGTATTACGTCGATCTATTTTGGAATTAAACATAGTATACACTGTAGACATAGATAAATAGTAAAATACTGCAATTTCTTACAAAAGATTCGTTATTACGATTCGCATATTTAAAGTCACAACTGTTTAAATAAGTTAATTGTAACTACACGAAAATGTTGTGAACGTATCAAGTACCGACAATTAGCCGTCTTGTCGTGCAGAACAATATGTACACCTACTTCAGACGTTTCAAAAAATAAATTAACGGATGTGACATTTTGTTGGAAGCGTTTGATTTCTCCAACAAATGAGCAGCTCTCCGTGTCAATTTGCACGATTGTCATTCAATGGCCCTCTTCATGCCGCCATGAGCCGCACGGACAACAATGGCCTTGCTCATTGACCACCGTTGAAGCACCGCGGATTTAAGGCAACCCATTATTGCTCGAGACGCCTGTCAATTTTAATGCCCTCATAAGATGAGCTAATAAACATTCTTTGGAGTTCTGATAGCCAAGCATTGCATTAGATGCTAATTAGCATTGCTGTCGGTTGACTATGTACAATCGCGCTACATGGCTTCTTTCAAATAAGGGAAAGGGGCTCTTTATTGAGTGTCTTTTAATATAATTCTAAACCGCCATGTGAAATAAGTATTACAATCAATTTTTTTTTTTCGTCGATCGTCGTCCGTCTTCAGCATGAACTTTCATAACACTATAGAGGTCTAATTTATTGCCCGATGTTTGTGAAACATGGAAAGAACATTTTTCCAACTGATATCTTGGCCGCATTCGAAACAATGTCACGCTTCGAAACTAGGTCACGCGGGGTAAAAAAACTACGGCTCTCTTTTAAATTAAAATAGATGCTTATGGACACTCTAGAAGCCACTGTTTTGCCGAATATT
This sequence comes from Dreissena polymorpha, assembly GCF_020536995.1. Classification (NCBI taxonomy): domain Eukaryota; kingdom Metazoa; phylum Mollusca; class Bivalvia; order Myida; family Dreissenidae; genus Dreissena; species Dreissena polymorpha. The sequence goes on along the minus strand of NC_068362.1, from coordinate 17,782,289 downwards.
TATCATATCCGCTCAAAACATATGATTTATTATATTCCAACTGGGTTTGAAAATGGTTCCGGTTCGGTGAAAACATGGCCACCAAAGGGCGGGTCAGTTTTCTTTTATTGCTTTATTGAAACATTTGTATCGCTATTGAAGTCACTTTTTGACTCAATAGTCAGGAATCTCAGAAAACTTGCTTGCAACAATTGTCTTTATGATTTTCATCCATCCATAAACAACATGTATCTGGCGAGGGATATCAATTCAATGAATGTGCAGTTTACCTGGCATGACACGATTAAAAATCATGTGTTCCTGGCTTTTATTTTGATTGTTTGTCTCGGCCAACATGAAATCTGTGTCATTAGGGGTAAAACGCAAAGTCACACGCCATATTTATTACACAAACATCACAACAGCACGTTCGATCAGTTAAATTTCGTTGAGTCCCTGATGAGCGAACGTGGGCCTTTGGCCCTCTTGTTGTTTATAACCATTCGTTAATTACTATGACGCCCGTATATTGAACCAGAAGCCTCGCCTGTATTCACTGTGTGCGGTAACATAAAGCGATTTGTTCGACCGATGTCACGGCAATGAAAGCGATAATAAAACGCATGACACCCACTTCAAGCTCTCATAACCCATCAATCTCCCGGTAAATCATTTAAACTTCGTACGATCTACGCGCACCCTGCATTAACCATCCTCGGTGGGTTCATTTAGCATAGGGTCTGGTATGCTCTGCGAAGCATTTAACACTAGGGTGCCCATTAACGTTATTCTTAATCACTTAACAATTTATGTTGCGTATATTTTAGTGAGTATTTAAGAACAACCGTTTCGTCTCTTGTTGGACGTTTTAACGTTTATTACAGAGCAGACTATCTGTTGCTTAAACAAGCCAGCTTGAACGCTTGTCTGGTTTTTATGCGGTCGATGGATGTATGCAGTTTTGATTGCAAAGAATGAGCTTGATTATCTTTAAACTAACACACTCTCCGACGTGTTCATAGTCAACGATGTCTTGCTAAGTCGATAGAGGAAATAATGCTCGATGTGTTCGGGTTGTTTTTGTGTTTGTACTGAACACCATGTTCATTAGCATCATGAAATAATTGATTATGACATTTATAGGTATTTGTGAATAGCGACTATTAAAATGACTATATGGAGACCGAATGTCCCTCACAATTTGTCATTAAACTCAGAGCTACCAAATTTTGTTTTCAATTCACTTCTTGTTAAATCCATATAATAATGATTGTTATTGAACATAATGCGACATTAATGATCTTCATTTTGAAATTTATTTAAACATTTCATCATTGTAAATTGCGTCTCGGAAGATCAACAGTATACAAATTGTACAATTGTATCACGAGGAAGTATATATAAATCATAAACTTCTCTACAGGGATGTTCTTAACCATCGTATTTATGTTGACTTTTACTGCTCATAAATTTATTTCAATATGAATCTAAAATTAAGTGCAAGTAAACGTATGTCCTAATTGTAGAATCTGTGCTGTCGCGTTCGTTTGAAAGGACTCAGTGAGTTCACACGTAATTTATTCGAAAAAGGTCAGGGACTTACTATGTAAATACGGATTTAATTATGTGTGGTCTAATAACTCACAAATCAATGAGGCAACTTTTTTGTCTTTGTTTCATCAAAGAGTTATCGACGAATACCTACAAGAGTGGAAACGAGTTATTGATGATAATAGGGTACTCATTGTTTAATTATAAAGCATTAAAAACAACATTTTCTTTTGAATCATATCTCGAGACGATTTTGTCAAGAAATCTAACAATGGCGATAACGAAAATTAGCAAATTACGCATCTGTGCACATAACATTAAAACTCAGACGGTTAGATATGATAGAATGGAAAGAAATATGCGACTCTGCCAATTATGTGACAGCAACGAACTGGAAGACGAATTCCACTTTTTGTTGAATTTTTATGCTCCCCGAAAATTTTCAGGGAGCATATAGTTGCCAGTCTGAGGTTCCTTCCGTACTTCCTTCCTTCCGTCACACTTTTGTTACCGTTTTTTTTTCATAGCACCTTCAATACTTTACCGATCTCTTTCATATTTGGCATGTAGGTACCTTGCAAGGACCTCTACCTTTTAATGAGGTTTGAGGTCACTGGGGTCAAGGTCAAGGTCACCGAGGCCAATAATAGATTTTTCCGTCACACTTTTGTTACAGTTTCTCATAGCACCTTCAATACTTTACCGATCTCTTTCATATTTGGCATGTAGGTACCTTGCATGGACCTCTACCTTTTGATGTGGTTTGAGGTCACTGGGGTCAAGTTCACAGGGGTTAATAATAGATTATTTAGGTGGTTATTAACACATATATTGACAAAGCGCATCATCGGGGAGCATCCATCAGTTTCACTGATTTTCTTGTTTTATAAATTTGTCCAAATCAGAGGAAAATACATTAAAACTTATTATAGAGTCAGACCTAGCATGTTCAAACTCACGCAGTTATCAACCACACAAAGTAAAAGTGAAATGTTTAAGTTACGCAAGTTCATATCGGAGGCACTAACTATTCGCCAACTTTATACCCATAGTAATGTATAATTATGTTATATGTATAACTGTAGACCGAATATATTATGATACACTTGACCATAAAGTGAAAGGCTGCATTTAACCATGTTGTGTAACCATTGCATGCTGATGGAGTTGTTGCATTAACATTAAGTATAAATAAAATTTGGTATTCTGTGTACTACTAACATTTTCCTGTGATTCAAATTGTATTATTTTTGTTCTTTAAAAAGATATTGATATATTTTATTGATAACGACATATTAAAGCAGTTCCATATAAAGATAGATACACTGTTATCATGTTTTTGTTAAATATCTGTAAAGTTAATCCATTACCGAATTATTATATTTCTGTTAGGAAAAAACCACGGCTTACCATATTCATGTATTTTGTATAATCGTTTTGTTTAACACTAGAAACTGTTAAGTTTATGTCTAATAAAATTATGTTCGGTATTGTACAGAACTGCCCTGCGTCGTTTATTTGGACCACTATATTCTAAAAAGTTTCTCTGACAAAATGTCCAAAGCGATCAAAGATTAAAATAATCGTTGTATTACATGCAGTATATATTTATGACATTACTAATAATACGTAACACACGGTTTGTCTTTCTGGCATTATATATGATGTCAAGGTGGACTTAAGATTATTTGTATTGAAGGGGCATTATGGATGACAAATGCGTTGTTAAATTTTCAAAAAAAATCTTTAACTCGCATTTTATTAAATGACAACGGTAATGGATTGAAAAATTAGTGCTATCATGTTGTAAAAGCCACTGTTAAAAAGTGGTTAGTCTTGTGTGATACGTTTTCTGAATAGTCCCTTTGGAAGACAGTCTGTCTGAAAGCCTGCAGAATTGATGTTGTTATAAAATACCAGACCATTTCTTTGATGGACCTATCTGAAACTTACATTATGGGCTTTTTATCGCCCTGAATTATTTTCATCTTTATTTCAATAATTGCATTAGATACCAAACAATAGATACCCAGATGTGCTGTCAGTTTCCATATGAAACTAACAGTAAAGAGTTACTCATTGCATTTTCTTTGGAATTGAGATAATGTTGTATTAGACGCACAGAAGTTGTGCAACACTTTACAAAAGAAGTGAATGACCAGAAATATGTTTAAGAATAACCATTCCGTTGACTTACTTGAGGCAAGTGTGTGTATGAAAACAACAGTACACTAGCGCACGACAAACGGTAAACACGCTGTCATTTCATAATCTTGCTTTCCACTGTCTGACGTTTCTTCGAGTGCATTTTATATGTTAACAACAATTATGTTAAGATATGACTGTTGGTATTTAGCTATTTTAGCATGGGGATGGTGTCAATCATTTACAATTATGCTAATGAGGGGGTCTGTGGTAGGTCGCCCACCTCGGTGCCTGTGACAGCGACATATGTAGACTTTCAAGGCACTCTGTGGTGATGAATCGCTCGCTTCACCCTGACCGAGTAGCCTCGTATGCTTATACTGTCAAGAATATATATTGAAATTTAATTGAAATGAGCACAATTTATTGCTCGGTTGTTATAGTATATGATGTTTTTATGCTGATGATTCTATAAACAACTGTATAACGGTAAGGATCGCCTTTGTGTTTACAGCTTAAGTGCCTGTAAATTACTCGACTTGTCCATCTAGATGCATAATAATGTCACCATGTGGAAGATCTATGATGATCCTACAACTTTGTTTGAAAAATGTGACTTATATTGCTGCAGTTTCGAGAAGTTTTATTTCTTATTGAAAAAAAAAGATTACTGAAATTTAGAAGTGTTTATTGCACATTGTTTCGTTTTTAAAATATCAAATAAGTTCACTTTTATGTAAAATTTTCATAAAATATGACATATAAACCGATAATCTAAGTACCAAAATGTATTTGCTACGTGATAATTAATCCAAATGATGTTCATTCCAAAGTATAATTGTAAACGGACGCATGTACCGGTAAATCACAATGGCTTTTATATTCAACGGTTTGTAGATGTGTAGGAAAACGATAACTTCAGATCAGAGTTCCAGAATACACTAGTTGATCGTTGTAAATTCTAGCATTATAATATAGTTTATTTTCGCGAAAATGCGTCACATTGTGTGAACATTACATTTGTTGTTATTATGAGCATTTGGTCTGTTTCAAAGGTTCGGCGGATGTGCCCTCGAGAACAGTGACTTTGGGACAGTTATTCATTGTGTCTAGCGGTTCGCATCAATCCATTACAGCTGACTCAGAAATTGTAGTATCTGTTAAACATACTTGCGGAATGTAAAACTGCGTGCTTAAGTAAAAGCACATAAATGTCCACGATTATAAAACGTCACCGTGATTGATTGTTTCTTGAATTACTAGTGAAATAAATTCGTTACGTTTTAAACACGTAAAACAAATTATTTGATATTATTGCTTCCGTTGGAAATGTTATTTTTGAAATCACGCGTCTTGTGTTTTACGTTTTGTGAATGTTGACTGTCTGGATATTACGTTTAAACGATTATGGCTCTGATTTATGCACACAATACTTACTAAAGCTTGATTGATAAAACAAAAATATGAAGCTCAACTAAAAGTAATGCTTTGTGCACATACCCCGGTAGATCCGTCGAAGATGAAATATTCGTAGATTTTATAAATTGTCAGGTATTTAAATTACTTAAATTAAATTCTTTGAATTATTAAACTAATTAGATATATTTGATGCGTCTGTAGGTTTCCGAAACGTTTAAGATACATTTTGATCCCGTATACTTAATTATGTAAAGGAATTTCATATTTAAATAAATCAGACAAAACATATTAAATATACGATTGTATACACTTGTTTACCGTTGGAATCGCACATTCTGCGCACGTTATAGATATAAAGTGATTAATAAATAAATAAACAACACAATAAGAAGGTCGTTGTGCTTATGGCATAATTACTATTTATGTAAGACAGTGATTTACTACAGTAGGTTGCGCATGTTTTAAGGAGATAAAAAAGTAAATATGATCGCCATTTTATTTCACAAAAGCTGTCAGTCGAGCGATTCATGTCAGCTATAAACCACATGATTGAGCTAAGAAAAAAATGGCTGACATTGATATATGTAATATAATTATCAACCTTGTTTGGAAAATATGACATTTACGTGGTGTAGCCTTAACGTTTAATTTCCCCTTTAATCGACGTGGTGGTAAGCGAAACATAAATAACTGCAGCGATGTTCCTATGCGCGACCCCATTATGTCCTTTTGTGGATGCAACTATGTTGATAGTTATAAATCGGTTGTACTGTTAGAGTTTATACAAAACGTATGTGACGTCCGATTTTTGAATCATTGAGCACCGCCATTGTGTACACACCTGTCTTACTGACAATAACGTAGTGACGTCACCATCTATGTATAGAATGTGAGCACCGTTTCTATTGGGCAAACATTTATCGGGATAAGTTTCGAGCATTGAGCCATGCGAAATACATTTTGTTAAAAATCTGCCGAGTTCGAAATCGGGCCCATGATTTCAAAACAAATTAATGGTGTCAAATTAAGAAAAAGCTTATAGACACTCCGTAGAGGCATTATTTATTGACCAATCTGTATAAAACTTGTCTCATTAATGTACTTGTAGAGTTCGAAACTGGTTCACATGGGCTCAAAACCTATGTCACTACCTGTTTATCACAAAAGTATGGAAGGGTATTTAGCTAAAAATTACAGCATTGGCGGTGAATATTTACATTGTGACTGATGCTTATTCTAATTTGCTTTATGACAATTCCAACATGCTTGTTGTCTATTCGTTTATACTTGATGATTGCTGCAACATTACATCATTCATGATGAATATTTACATTATGCGTGATGTTTATTCTAACATGCTTCATGACAGTTCCAACATGTTTGTTCTCTATCGGTTATACTTGATGATTGCTGCAACATGCTTGGTGACTATCCAATGTTTGTGTGTTCATTATTCCTGAAACCAGTCATAATCGGTTTTGCCTCTAAGCGTCATTAACAACGGCAGTTAGCAACAGGCAGTAAGCAGAATGCGACTATAAAGCAGAATGCAAGTTTCTAAATTATGACAACAGGTGGCGCGAGTTTATTTTCCTTATGTTGAATAATTTACTTTTCGGAAAAAAGCGAAAACATCCGAATCATTTTGACTAGTAAACTGAATAAGCTGAATTAGTTCCCTTTGTTATATAATCACCATTAACCTATATACGTTTATAATTGCAATGAAGACCAGTAGGCCTACACAATGAATTGACTGCCGTGAATGGCTGTTCAAAACGGTGCACCCCATTTTCGGATGATTTCGAGTTGGATACCTTGTTATATATAAAACGATAGTGATTTTTTTTATATATATAAAAGTTGATTTTTCGTTATAATATGATTATTTATCATTGAAAAATATGTTTTCACTAATTATGATCATAGCCTAACGCTAACCACCTGTGTGTCCAGCGCGTGTGCCGGGAGAACAGGGCTTAATGTATTTTTTGTTAAGCTCTATGATATTTATATCTAATCTGTATGAAAAAACGTCGGTGAACATTAATCCGGTGTTAATTTTTTAAAATATTGAGGCATTTATTAATTATGGATCTAAAACGGAGCATTAATCCGCATAAAAAAAAAACACCGTGCATATTGCATATTAGATCGGACACATGAAATTATTTCGAAAGAAAGCAATAAGAGTTTCAATTCTACATGAGTAAGTCCCGCTGCGCACGATTGCGCTCTTACTGCTCGTATATATTTGACTCTTATGAATCTTGGCAAATACCTAGTGTTTTATTTTGCTGAATCTAAATTGTGTAATGCATCTATATGTACTTAAAGCAGCATGACCAACAGCGCTTTCATATGTGAAAGAGATTGACACGAAATACCTACCCATCTATAATAAAGTTTATATGTGCACTTCAATATTATAGTTTTATAGCATTTTATGTGGTGCAATATAAAAGTACTCTGGTAAATTTGGAATTATGTAATGGATTTCCTCTCAACATACATGCAGATAACTTTTTCAGCAAAATCTTTGTTTACACTCTATGAAAAAATCCAGCCTTATAGTCTATTATTAATTCTTTTTTTCAGTTAAGTATATTTTTTGGCACATCCGCATTTAGGTTTATAGTCTAAGAAGAGCTCATGACAATTGCCGGGTTACAGCAGACTTTTTGCGATAAAAGGACCAGATAATGGAGAACGTTCGGCTTTTCGACTGTTTTAAAGATTGTCTGTTATTCATAATAACGTTAAAGTGCTATTGATTTCATTATTGTAATGAGGACCTAGACGAGTGGGAACTCATTGATAAAATGTTTACATTATATACATTGATATTGAGTTTTACGCATGATCACACATTTTGATTTCTTATTTTATTTTTCCAATGTGTAACCGTACGCACAGAATTTAAGTCTACTTTTTTACTAAATTTAATTCATTTTTTTACGACTTTAAGCGTCATATCTGGAGCTCTGCATACATGCATTAGTAGCATATATTGAAATATATCCATAGAATTTCTTTGGTAATTGAAGGTAAATTACTGTACAAAAATTATGGTTAGTCATTAACCAAAAAAAGTTACGTCTACAAACACGCGGATAATTTTGGTTCAGTAGCAAATATCTTACAAAGGAGCGCAACTTCTCCTATAACATAAAATTTCCGTTATACGCCGTAAATTTCCGTAGTCGAACGTAGCATTTCGGAACGACTGTCAATTGACATCATTGTATCATGCATGATTGTATGTTGCTTTGAGCTTGGGTGAAACTCACATCTTGCCATAGCGTTAATTTATTCAACGCATCAATATTTGATTCCATTATGCACTGCGCCTATTGCACAAGTCTCTGCACAAACCAACATACACATATGCAGCATGCAATTAACGAACAGGAATGTTGCATCTGTATAAATGCATGATACCATTAAGCAGAATGTAAATAGACATTGGCCATCAGGCAAGATGTAAGTGTCATCAAGCATGAAAAGGTTTCTACAAATTGAAAGTACCATCAAGAATCCTGACACAGTCACAAAGAAGGATGTAATTTTTACCTAAATACCCTTCCATACAAAAGATTGTTAATGCTCAAGATGCACGATCTATTTATCGAAATTCCTGCAACTGTTCAGAACATTTGCAGTAAAATACCGAAGCCTAGTTCGAAATATGAAATATCAGAACAAATCTTGTAAACTCTCTAGAGGCCACATACGTTGCCCATTCTTTATGATACGTAGTAAAATATTTGTTGCAATATTATATCGACTGAGTTAAAAACTGAGTAACCGGGGTAACGGGTGTCAAAAAGTAGGTCCCTAGATTAAAATAAAGAAAACATATTGTGAACATTCAATGGGCCACATGTATTGCGAAATCTTCATTAAACTTGGTCAGAACATTAATATAAAAAGAGTTCGAATCTGGGTCATACGGGTAAAAAAAACCCAGCTCTCTTGGAACTTGCGAGAAGCCACATGTATTGCTTAATGCTTATTAATAAAAAAATGTACATTTTGTTGTAATTAATATGTCTTGTGAGCGACGTGTTAATTAATAGTTTAATAAATGAAGAGAAAGATTAAAAAAGGTACATCGTTATTATGTATGCGTCGTTTAATTTACCGGCTCAGTTATGTATAGCTAGTGTCATGCCTTCGTTTCAAACAAATCCAGCACGTGGCGCGGCCTTTAGACGGAGATGGAGGGGACACCAAACGACCTTTCAGCACTGCGACAATCAGTTAGGCACTGCGTTTAGCGAAAATAAATAATAGTTCCTACTCGAGTATTGTCGTTGTCAAGATGAAATGCATTGCCTTACTATTTTGTTGGCTTTGTTTATTTTGTTTTTATGGATTGCAAATGTGATACGACAATTAGATTGGTATGTTTCATGAAACCAACGGATCTCGATTTCTTCGGAAAATCATAATCTAATTCGGTGCATACAAAGCTGTCCTATTTTGCGTATCGATGGTATTTTAAATGTAATAATTACGTTTGCTAAAAACGAGCCAGTCCTGAACAGATGTATTCGTGCAAATGCTGTATGCATAGTTGTCGAATTGCAAATCACTATTGTTATACACAGTGCTTACGATCGTTGTACATATTAACGTTAAACGTCCTCGGGCGTCATCCTCAAGCCAAAGAATACCAAGATCAAAGTTCTCGGTAATTGTTTATGGAAACGAACTACAGGTGAGGGAAGCTTCTAGGGCAATTCTACCATGTAATTAACTAATTGATCGTCTTTTGATTGGCGGTTTTTGTCAAGAGGTTTATTTAATCTACCGTTACCCCTTAACGAGAACCATCCCAAGTAGTGACTGGATGTATTTCTCCCTTATCTTCTGAATACATGGAATTGCTTGTATGATTTTGTGTTTGACACCTAAAGCATTACGCAAATGTGAATTTTCTGACAATATGCGTTTCTATAACAACGCAATGTCTATAACTTATGCTTACAAAACTTGCAACTGATTGTGTCAATACCACCTTTTAACACAATTGTTAGAATGGTTTAAACAGTTTGAACGTTTTTTGTCGCTGCAAAGATTTATACATGTTATGCCATTTAGAAGCGCTGTTAGTTATAAATCACAGTTTTTGAAGGCCATGCCCCTTTGCAAGTGCACAGGTTATATACATCGCGCATCAGTCTTAGTGTTATTCCGTGTAAAGACATTCCGACATAATTTTGCGGAAATTCTTTTAAATTTAATGTTCACACAGTAGCAATTACATTCGGGACTCACTAGGAGAGTGTTCTTTATGTAAATCAAAGTTCAATGGTATCGGATGTTGTTTGACATAATGTGTTGTGATTCACTTCTTATTCTTGTTCAGTCAACTAACATCAGTAGGTATCGAAACTTGTATCAAATTGCCACTTCAAAAACATGCGAACACAATGCCAGTGAATAGTTTTTCAATGACATAGTGATCGTCGTTAGACAGATAGCTTAATTGAGCATACAAGTAAGTATTTTGAGGTGACTGAAGGTTGTTTTATCGAGCATGTTTTGACAGCGGTAATTGTGTGTGATCATCGCTTTGCAGAAAAATGACGGACAGTTGATTTACGGAGGAATAATCGGTCGTAGACTCCCATTGACTGGGATACGATTAAGCTAATTATTACGTTGTGTAAAGCATCGAAATTATACAGTGCCGTAATAAATAATACAGATAAATTACTTAAGCTGGATGGCTTATTTTTGTTGGGGACCAAACGTTTATCCGTCAGTATGAAATATCATGCTCCTTCTTTATTAGCTCGACTATTATATATGAAATATATATAGTGGAGCTCTCCTACTCACCCCGGCGTCGGTGTGACGGCGTTAGCGTTAGCGTGCAAATGTTAAGTTTTCGTACTACCCCAATTATTTTCATTGTCGCTTGACATATTGCTTTCATATTTTGCATACTTGTTTACCAACATGACCCCAACCTATAAACAATAGCAGACAACTCTATCAAGCATTTTGTCATGATTATGGCACCTTTTCCACTTAGAATATGCAGCAAATGTTAAAGTTTTCGTACTACCCCATTTATTTTCATTGTCCCATGACATTTTTCTTTTATATTTTGCATACTTGTTAACCAACATCACCCCAACCTATAAACAAGAGCAGACAACTCTATCAAGCATTTTGTTATAATTATTGCCCCTTTTATACTTAGAATATGCATATTATTGATAAATCTATGTTAAAGTTTGCGTACTACCCCAAATATTTCCTATATCCTTTGACATATTGCGTTTATATGTTGCAAACTTGTTTACCAACATCACTTTAACCTATAAACAAGAGCAGACCACTGTATCAAGCAGTTTGACATAATTATGGCCTAACATTTTGCTTAAATTGCCATAACTTCTTTATTTATGATCGCATTTTATTATTACTTTGACAAAACAACACTTACCTGAATACCACATGTATTCCACCCAAACAATACCCCACGCCCTTTAAAGGGGCCTTTTCACAGATTTTGGCATTTTTTAACTTATTCATTAAATGCTTTATATTGATAAATGTAAACATTGGATCGTAAAAGCTCCAGTAAAAAATCAAGAATAAAATTAAAAAAAGGAAAAGAACATTGCCTGGAGCAGGTTTCGAACCAGTGACCCCTGGAGTCCTGCCAGAGTCCTGAAGTAAAAACGCCTTAGCCTACTGAGCTATTCCGCCGAGTACACCCACTTGATGTATTTTATACATTATATAAGCAATCTTCGTAGTTGCACAAAATTTAACGACAAAAACAGAACTCTCCAAATTATTCAATCGTTACGCGTTGCAACGCTTTATAATTTTTAGGTTTTAAAATCGTCAAAAGATGCATATAATGGCTATATTAGAGCATGGTAAATGTTCAGTATTACTGTTTCCTCACAAATATCATAACTAAAACGAAAATTTGCGAATCTGAAACAACTTTTTTCAATTTTGTCAATTTACCAAAGCGCGAAAAGATCCCTTTAAAGGGGCCTTTTCACAGATTTGGGCATTTTTTTTTAACTTATTCATTAAATGCTTTATATTGATAAATGTAAACATTGGATCGTAAAAGCTCCAGTAAAAAATCAAGAAAAAAAATAAAAAAAGGAAAAGAACATTGCCGGAGCAGGTTTCGAACCAGTGACCCCTGGAGTCCTGCCAGAGTCCTGAAGTAAAAATGCTCTGGCCTACTGAGCTATTCCGCCGTGTATACAGACATGACGTATTTTATACCTTATATAAGCAATCTTCGTAGTTTTACAAAATTTAACGACAAAAACAGAACTCTCCAAATTATTCAATCGTTTCGCGTTGCAACGCTTTATAACTTTTAGGTTTTAAAATCGTCAAAAGATGCATATAATGGCTATATTAGAGCATGGTTAATGTTCAGTATTACTGTTTCCTCACAAATATCATAACTAAAACGAAAACTTACGAATCTGAAACAACTTTTTTCAATTTTGTCAATTTACCAAAGCGTGAAAAGATCCCTTTAACATAAAACTGGGATCTTCGAGTTTGAACGGTCTATGCAAGGTGTGTCAGACCTTAAACTTAGTCCACAATAAAACACACAACATACAAGCGTAAACAATAACATAACAATTAAAATATGCCCAGTAATAAGTGCTCGCGGAGCTCTATGTTGCACAACTCTAGCTTTACTGTCATTTGTGTGAATGCATTTGTGTTGGTTTGCGTAGTTATAATTCCGTTTTCGTTTGATCAGTTACCATGTCGTTCTTAATCTATGAGTTCCTCAAACCGAAAAGTGAGTGCCATTCAGGAGATTTCCAGAATTCAAGCGTCAATCTCGCAAGGTCAACACTTCAATGCCAAAATAATCTCGACGGAGGACGTAGCTGTCTTTTGTATTGATAAGTAAAACGCAAGTTGCATCTTCTCTTAGTTACTTGCTTGTACACGTGTTGCTGTTGCTTTTTGTTTGTAATTGCACCCCGTGTTTTGAAGAAGACCAACTAGTATTGTGTCATTATGTACACATTCTGTAAGCTAATCTCTAATATTTGCTTTCCGTGTTTTTAAGTACAATTACCCGTGTATGTTTCATATTATGAACTTGGTTCATATTATGAACTTGGTCCATTAGCAAATTTCCAATATATGTACTCCGCGTATTGAAGGAGAGCAACCATTATTGTGTTAGAACTTATATGCATGGCCAATCAGCATATCTCCAATTTGTTCCTTCCGCGTTTTTAAGTACACAAATCCGTATGCTATATCAGACAACCTTCAATATGTGGACTACGTTGTCAGAACCAATATTATAATGTCAGGTTTCGATGCACCATCGATACACGTGAAAATCTATCAAAGTTTACCTCGCCCATGTTTATTGTGCCTATTCTGCACCTTTCACCTCGACAAACATTGGAAATCACGTCATATAGCGATGTAATGATGCATGCCTGCACAATGCATATGCCTGTGATCGAGTGCCTTACTGACTCAGACGAGTGAATGCGTTGTAAATTAATGCAACGGCTATTGATCATTTAATGAAACGTTTCGAGCAGAACACTATTTAGCGATTTACATGACAACCATGTTGTTTAATGTTTTTTCTCGGTGTTTATGAACTTAAATCCTTTTACTTGCGAATATTGTATGAACTGTTGTTATTTGCTATACATGGCCATAAGTAGTTGGATAATAGTCTTGGATTATAATTATAATAATATTAATAATAACAATAATAATTTTAGTAATAATAATTAACATTATATCAATATACGTAGTAATGCATGTATGAACATAATGTGGAGAACAGAAAATCTGCATGTCACGTTGCTAACAAGTTCTCAAGAAGAAACTGTCCATTTTGTTGACTCTGTTGGTTACTCCAGATGCCCAGTAATCCTATTCCTTCTCACACACACGCAACATTTTTTCGTCACCTTTCCTATGTGTGTTATTTATTATTTCGCAAAGATGCGAAAGTTAACGCTTATTTGCATGTCATTGGAATTGTCCATAAAACATAAGCTGTAAAATGATGCTTATACTTCATATTCAAAAGATAGACAACTACGGACGTAAAGAGAGACTTGCTGATAACAAAAAATACAAAGCAATTGTCAGGCAATCTTTTGCTACACGTGTATGCTTAAAGAAAATAAACATGACCGCACCAAGAGCACCTAGTTAACTATAGCTTTTGATTGACAGCTTATCTTGAAAGCTAGTTAGCAACTGCGTGCGATGATACACATCGACCGTTAGCAGATTTGTTTGAAATTCAGTAGGGGTGTAAAACGTGCTCTGCAAAGGAACAAACAACCTTGGTACTTGTTCTTTTGGACGAATGCTACTAACAGATCACTGTTGTTCGGTTATAGAGCCCCAAAATTATCTTGGGATCTTATGGGAAACTTAATGCTGTGTATAAACGGTTCTACATATAAATAAGTTTGCTAAAGCCATTACTGTAAATGATGTTGTGAACATTGTAATGTTGAAGTCTTGTGATGAAATGCTCAAGTATTGTTGGAAGTTGGACATTGTTTTAATTACGTGCATTTTATATGGCGACTGATGTATCTACGCTTTGGTCGGGCAAACGGCAATACAATTTAAATACCTTATTATAATGTATGTTGTTGTCATCAATGTGGCACTCTTTTTTTGCTTTAAAATTTTGAACGTGCAAACGGGAACTATCATGTTATGTAATATATCAGTATATCCAATCGACCAACATATAATAAGAATGACATTTCGCGTTGCGCTGAGTATAATGGTCATAAGAAATGCATGTATATAGCATCGTTGAGAGACTGCCAAATAAGATTGTGTGATGTACAATGTATTTCTAGCAACGCGACAGTTACTACGAAACGTCTTCATAAATTATAGAAACAAGCATAGTGTTTTGTATAATAAACAATGTTTATACTTACATTCGGACAGGCGTGATACGCTTTTACGTTCTTAAATCAAATTATGAAATATTTATTTAGTTAAATCTAATTAAATAAAAAAACAATAAACGATATGGCTTATAATTTTAATGGTTTGTACAAAGTCATTATCTTTAACAAGAAAATGTATAATATGATGTTTAATTGAGTGAGGCATTAGACTTTAGATGCACCCTGAGCCTGTCTGTATTATTATTATTTCTTGCGAGATGTTTACCAATCCAATCGAACAACAGTAGTCGAACAAATCAGTTATTGTACTGTTTTTCTCATTTAATAATCCAAGTACATGGTGCAGTTTAGTAAATAAGAACACTATTTTTCTGAAAGTTGAGTACGATGACCATTCATTTACATGTACTTATTACCCGTTTGTTATAGAAAAGATTTAGAATAAAGGCGATTATGCATTTAGACGCATAGGGTTGATTTGTAAATGATATTTTTTCCATTCATATTGTATTTGTTGTAACGAATAACATATTTTTATGAAGCAGACGTATTTTTATTAAGCAATTATATTTTGGTGAGACATGTGCACAAGCTTAGAATGTGTTCCGTTAATCGGTACTGCCATTTAGTCATACGTGCCACATAAATGATCACATCTCAGACACTGATTTCTATAAACTTGTTTGGATTTTTGAGAGAAAATTCATTGTTCATGAATTGTTAAAGATTTGTTAGTATTTTAATAAAACAAAATGTGTAAATATACCTTTCCGAAATGATTCACTTTGTGAAAACAATTTGATAAAGAAATATTTGATATATTATATCTAATCATATATAAATGAAAATATAAAAGATGTAAACGAAATTGTATGCAAAAACAAACATTTACATTAAGTCGATTTCAGTTGAAAGCAAAAAAATAATATGGAGTTTCTTGGTGCAACATTGCCGCTAGGGCTATAAAAATGTTTCCATGTTTTTTCCTTATATTTTGAAGATTTTCAGTCCAAATTTCGAGAGTTCCTAGCGATATACTCGAATTTCTAAATGTTATCGAAATAAAAACGAAACATTTTATCCATTGAAACGACATGGTGTCTTACTTTTTGATCGAAATTTTGTATTTATCACAGCTACATGAAGGTAACAAGTTAGAACAGCACGTGGCTCTTCCGTCTTGCTATTATACATGTACAACTGAGACTTTCTGTTTTCATTATCAACATTTAGTTGCTACATTGTCTGCTGCACTTTCATTATTTCACCCGGTAAACGAAGTTTTTATATTACAATGATGGCGGTCACCTAATTGTCCGTAACTATTAGAACTGGAACTTTGAGCTTTAGAAGAATGGCAGGTTGGGGGATTGGGTCCCCATTTGTTTGTGGCAAACACTTTTTAAATATGTGATCCTCTTTCATAATTATGCCCCACCCTTTAAAGTGTCTATCTTTATTGTCTCTCTTTCATGTGTGAATGCTGTCGTTTATATAGAAACACTTTAATAGTGTTTTATAGACTAATGATGATTGTATTTAGTTGCATGCCGTATTTCTTCGTATAATCATCAAATAAGCTTTAATAAGTAAAATACCTATTTGAATACATTATGAATGGATGCTTGGTTATAAGTGCGACAGTGGAAACAAAGCAATTAATTCACAATCAACAAAATTTACTAAATACTGATTTCTTCCTTCTCGAAATAGCCTATCCCCTTCCCCCTGCACAAATATTGTCATTTTTTGGTCAGACCGTAGAACATACATGTGATAATAAAATATTTCCTGATGTAAGGCATTCAGTTGTCGCCGTATATTCACAGTAGAAATGCAAATAAGTGAATGTTATTTAGTTTAATAGTGGCACGTCTTGTGTTTACTTCTGAGTTTCGCCAACGTTGGCATTATTATATGAAAAAGATTATCAATGCCTCGAATATTATTAGTTATACAGATGACAGTATTTGGTTTCGATTTTTATATTCTAATCTCATTAAATTACAGGTGTATATATATATATATTGTATATTACAGGTATATATATAAACTGTTAGCAAATATATTTTTTTTAACGACGGCCACTGTAATTGATTAGGCAATACAAATGTAAACAATAATTGTTTATATTGTCTTTTTCGTTTGTATCTATTTACTATCCTATTTTAGACTTTTACCGTGTTTCAAATGATAACACATTGTTCTAAGCAATTGATGAATTGCATTTAATGCAAGTACAGAATCGTGAAAAAGAAATCCACCACATGAATTGGTAACATCAAAAACCAAGGTAATTTGCGATTGTTTACAATTCTTTTGAGTTTTACGCGTTTTTGTTAGATCAGGTGATAGCATTTGTAAAGTATTCGGTAATTACTGATTAACAATGGTGACGAGTCCGGTGCCTTTGATCTTACAATAGATGGATGCCCCTGCGTAAGGTTTGAAGTTCAATGCATTTGTTTTTTATGTTCATCACATGAAATGTAAATGGTTGCACATGGATCTGTGTTGGCGACTCACTTTTTTGTTGTAGAGTGATATTAATGATATAAATATTTATATCAAAACGCAATTACTTTTTGTTTGTTATGTTTACTTTTCGGAGTTGTGTAAATTTCTTGCAATAGTTATAAAGAATCTGTGTTCTAACATCTTATTAAGTGTAAAAATATTCCTATCTTTTTAACGTTTTACGTTGATTAATTTTATGTTGTTAAAATATCATAACAAATATATAAATATATGTATTGTAACAAATAAATTTATTTTTATCCGTCAAATAAATACAATAAATTGTACGCATACAACAAACATAAAAACGAAATTGTTAAACAATATAAACACATAAAAGGACAACAAAACGCCAACATTTGAAAAGTCTGCGTAGGCGCTAGAAAAGTCGCATATTCTAATGAGCTTATTTAAAATAAAGTTAGTTCGCTATAGCTAATGGTTTAGTTTTTACATAAAATACTTAAAAATATAACAAAAATATTTCAGCATCTTCAATTTTTAGTGTCAAACCAAAAAAATATTATGTATAAGAAAAGAAAATATTTTAATAACACTCCACCATTTGACATTTTACAGCGCAGAGATGTCGGTATAAATATGGTTGTTAAGATTAATCTTCAAGTAAAAAAATGACAGAGGGAGAATTTATAAGCTTTAAGCTTCCGTCTTGAGTCCGTGGCCATTTAACCTATCTGTCGTTAAATTGTTATATTATATATACTACTGTATTGATGGGCAATATGTTTAATCTAACTAGGAATAGACAACGCTTTACTGACCACTATAAAATGTATGGTATCAAAGCATACACTAATTAAAAATAATGCAAGCTGTCTATTCGTTTTAAACAACGACGCTATTCGTTTAAATACAATAAAGTTGTACATTAATCCAGATTTGATTTAACGTGCTAATGAAATTGGAAGTTTATTATAAACGTATTAAAGTCAAGCCTAATTATGGTTTTATGCAATTTGGCACCGTAAATCTGCAGTCATTCGCAATTTGAATTCCAATACACCGGATAGCTGTTAATATTTTCTTTTTACTGGCAACATAGATCATTATAATGGTACAGTTTGATCGCAAACTATATAAAACCGCTAGTTTATGATCCCATTAATTTTATTATTTTATTGTTTTACTTTTAATAATTGAATATAAAGCCTTCTTAAGAAAGGGACTGTTAAAGTTAAGCTTTTTATATATGATGACCCATATGTTTTAGGGCCTATACATTATTATAAAAGACGACACCTATGCAGGTTTTGCCTTCCATATATTTGGGTCTAGAGGTCTGGCGCGGAAACCGAAATTAATATTTCCGCATTTTCCGCTATTTGGACCTGTTACATGTAAATAATGCGAATGTAATTAAGAGTAAATTATAAGCATTTTAGCGGCGTCACTGGATTCATAACTCATAGCATTATCTAGTTGCGGGAAATTTCATAGCTGATAAGCTGACAATTTATCTATCCATATTTCATCTAAAACATACTTGGAATATGCCCCCACGCCTATAAAGTTTCCACGTTTTCTGGTGTTCGGGAGTTTTTTGTGTGCTCTGCGGTAAGCAATTATTACCAACAGAATAATAGAAATATAACAGTGTTTGACTAGACTTGTTTTGATTACAACGTAATCAGTTGAAATACTATTTGTAAACGAGGGGTATTTAATGTGGAATAATATTTGCATAATATCCTCCATAGTAAATGTTTGAATAACTTAAAAATGAGAATATTATAAGTATTCATACTTTGGTACATAAGATGTTTTCCGGAACCACAAGATTCAATGAAGGTTAACCAAATAATTAGAATGATTGCACAAAAGTTATTCGCGACATTTTGATGGTGATCATGCGGTACACGCCAATTTTATTTGTTCGAAGTGTAATTGAATAACTCAAACGTTATATAACCACACATGTTAAATATGAATATTCGTTTAGGGTCTTTAAATGAAGTGTTTCAGCATGCGGTCAGGTAAACACGGTGATAAGATACTTACAACCATCGCGACGCAATGTAAGGAACACTATATCCCTGCGGTAGTTTTTTCATTTAATATAACAATAAGTTCTTTCCCCACTAATTAGACGTACATGTAGGATAAAAACTATTAGCAATTATGTTACTTATCTTCAATATAATAATTTAAAAGAACTCCTGTAGCACTTATTTTAAAACACATTATTCTCGAAATGATCTAATAATAAAAAACTAAATCTTTCTATGTACAAAACAAATACGCGCACAAGTCAGGTACGTCACAGCTTTTCGAGACTTTTTGGATTTGTTAAAAGTTCTCTAAGGATGCGCCAGCACTGTTTGGCCGCATTGTCCATGGCTGTGGATGACTTGCCCTTGAACAGGTCCACGTTGGGGAGGAAGTAGTGCGGGCAGCGCCGATTCTGCAAACATGAAATAAGCTGCAGCAGGATCCCGTTGATCCGGTCCCCGAGGCAAGTGTCGTCCCATTCCATCTCTCTCGGGTGCTTCTCGCATTCATGGAGCAAGAGAGTCTTTAGATGATAGGACATGATAGGTTGACCGGGGACGTCAAAGTGGCGGTCTCGAAGCGCTTTCAGAATGCTCAAACATTTCCGTCGGCAACCGCCGTACAGAAGTCTGTCTTCTGCGTATTTGAAAGACATGGTCCACGCGTCACCTTCCGCCGCGCTTTGTTTATCCTTCATGTAAATGCTTTCTTTGGAAAGGAGGTCAAAGCCCTCAGATTTGACTTCCGCAACAATGTTCGGGTTTGGCCAGGGAATGTGAGGCACCGGCCAGTGCGCGGCGCTCCTGCACCAGATGCCAGCGCACCGGAACGACGGCGTGATCTGGACCACGAAACGCTCTTTTATTCGAAGTTTCACTTCAGTCGTGTCCGCAACCATTTTAACAACATCACGGTAACTACACTTGTCAACAGCTTGTGCAACTAAGGTTTGAAAACGTGAACGTATCTTTCGCGCGGATAAATACCCGGACGCCGTTATGAATTCCACCCATAACGACATCGAGCGTTTCCTACCGTCACTTAATTTTAACACTGCACAGCCCGGTATAGACCCGTCGTCGACGAAATTGAACACGCCCATCTGGTTCAGGTACAAGACGACTTCGAATTCGGTCGGCGAGACGACATCGAGCCCCTCGTAGCGCCCGTTGACCTCGGTGAGGCTGCTGATGAAGCGAGGCTCCTGCACCTCCACCTCCTTCAAGACGTCCTGCAGCACCTTGTACACCTCCCGGATGGTCTTCACGACGCCGCTCTGTCGCGTGCCGACACGCTCGTTATAGTACTTGTTAAGTTCGTAGAGCACTTTGGATTGTTGAGCTAGCATGTCTGGAGAATTGCCGTCCAGTAACATCTTCTAACCACTGGCACTTTCTTTGACAACGGAATCCCACATACGATGTCACTGTTTGTGTATTATCTTTAATAAAATACCAACGATTTTGTCCGAGTTTTCTTATCTAGATAGGTAGTCACTCGATATTAATAGTATTCTATTCTATTACGTATACTAAATCCATACACGTTTTACGGGCTTATTGATTCACTTATAATTTAATAACTTAGCACTTCACTGAAGTGTGTCCAAGTGTTTTTACAAGATGTGTACAAAATATTCACCGCAGCATGTTAATGATATTGTGAAGCGAAACGGTTTGTTGCTTTCTATTAAACGAATGAAAGGCAGTAAATCACTGTTTGAAGCAGCCAGCCAATGAGCACGCGACTGTTTTCATCGCTAATTAGCCTCGAGAGGTCTCGCGTCATCGATTGGTCGGGAATTAATTTACAATGCTTCGATGACCCCGCCCTGTGTCGTCTCAGCCACGCCCCCAGGGTGAAAAGTAAATATTGAGAAAAATAACATTTGATGCGTTTGCGTCTAGGAATGGACTCCAAATTTTATCTTTAAATTCATTAAAAACCTATCTGATTCGAAGGGATTTTGTTCACCATTGGATGCCCCTGGTGAGCGCGTGACATTATCTATATTATGCTCCACGTGAGGATCCCGGGGGTCGGCTCCTGAGCAAACGCGGGTGATGTTTCTGGTTTTTCCGGGAAATACACGTGTTCTTTTTATGTTGTTCTAATGGGGACATAAAAGTGTTTGTAATTTCAAAGAGATGTAACGCTGAATATGTGGTGAATGTCTCGTGATAATGAGAGTGCTCTATTTTATATTATGCTTGAAATTATTATTTAATATGCAATATAACAAATTGATTGCTAATATTCTTAGGTAGTGTTTTTTGCTGCATACATATAACCAAAAATTAAAATCAAAACGTGTTTTAAAACATAAAGTTATTTATTCGTAAATGCTTTTTACTTTAGTTTTCGACAGACCGGTTGTACATTAACTGGTTTATTTAAAATTGTCGTATATATTTGAAAAGACTTATACAACTTGTGTATTACTATCATATATTATTAGTATTTTGAGTAAGATTCTGAGATTTGCCTTTTTATAAATATTACAAAAAATGTTGTTTACAAGCAAAGCTGTCTGGTAAATTTGCAAATTTATTTATAAACTTTGAACAATCATTACTTATTATTAAAATTTATGATTGATAAAATTGTTCAGATATTTATTTTTATAAGATAGTTAAAAATATGAAATATTTCCATTTATTTTGAAATCGCCGACGTAACTTGTTCTTTGGAAAATATATTTTAAATTAGAAGTCCAGACACATGAGTCCGTACTTGTTGACATTTTTTTAATTAATAGCTGAAGTGCATAAGCAATAAAATAAACATAAAATGTATTAAATAATTAATCATATATATATATATATGTGCCATGTGAAATTTTTACCTTTTCCGCGATTTTAATAGCGTTTTATGTGCATTATATATTATACGTTATTTTAATTTTATAACAACAGTAAGTAAAATAATAAGCTAAAATCAAATTATGATTTAAAGTTAATACGTAAGTAACACTTTTATAGTAGTTTACTTCATGGAAATTTCATGCTGTTATTTTTGTTGTTACTGTGTTGCCGCATTACCACAATAATTGCGAACAGAAATATAAAAAAATACTATAAAAATAATTTTAACTTTGCATCCTTTTTATTTGTATCGACAATAATTGTTGGTTTCAGTCAATTTTGCCGATATATTTTTTATATCAGTTGCTTTTTATCTAAAGAAGAACACGCGTTTTTTACATAAGTAGATCGAATTACAGTTTAACTTATTTAACATGTAATTAATTTAATCTGATTAAAAACATAAATGATCATTAATTGCATTCTTTGAAATAAAAACTACATCGTTGCTGATATTGTGGTGAAGCATTTGTGGGGACAGACGCTTTGGGCGTTTCCAATCCGAATCGGATATCCGTAAACAGCTGTTTACCGGCTTCACAGTATTGGGGCCTTAAAGAACAGCGTGTTCAAATGTTCTATGTGATATCCAGTGACAGTGTGCGATACACCAGTATTGAATCTTGTCCTTACGTCTTAAATCACGCACTCATCTTTGGAACAGATGACTTGCTCCATAAACAGAACATGAGAATTCTTATTAGGTTATAAGTTAATTACCATGAAAAATGACCAACAAGCGTGGCAGTTTTAAATTAAACATTGGAAATAATCGATGATTTAACAACCTTTTATAGCTTCTCTGAAATTGCTTAACACTTTAAGAGAAACTTCGCGTTAGACTTGGTGCGGGAATCCGAGATCAAACGTGTGACCTCATCAAGGCCGCTTGATATAATTTATAAAGGGTATCTTAATTTTTTATCATTAATTTTCTTTTACGAATTTTAAAATAGGTCGGATAGTTTGGAATAATATAAAAACAACCTGAAGTGCACAATTTTGTACATCGCACATTTGATAATCAAAGCAAAGCTATCAAGGCGACGATTCACGTGCGTTTAAATGTAAGTTGGCGATTTTATTAATTAAATATAGTGATTGTTAAACAAGTATGAATGCGATAAGATTTAAAACACGAACTTCTCTTAAAGAAAATGGTAAAATGGAATCAAAGGCAAGTGATTTATTATAATATATATATATATATATATATATATATATATATATATATATATATATATATATATATATATATATATATATATATATCCATATATGGTATGAGGTCGAATATGTTATATCTTTCACGATAATTGTCAATTCAAAATGACTAGTAGTGTATAATTATTTTAGCTGGGTATGTCAAAAATGGGTCTTTTGACATGCGACAAGCGTAGCTCCACTCCTGTCTTGGCAATCGCGAATTCTGGCTATGAGCTACGCTGTCCTTAATAAAGTCATGCAAGGTTTCATGATCTCATGAGCGCACAGGTAGCTATTCTGCGCCGATGAAGCTACGCTGATAGCAAATGGCATACAACCCAATTTCGTATAGCACAGTCAATTGTAAATTACGAGATAATACCGGCCTGATTGTTGAATCTTAATGTCGCTGTCGGCTTAAACATGTAAAAATACATGTATATCGGTCAAAAAGCAGCAGCAATTTCTTCCGCCATGCATTAAGATCATTTGTGGTCAGTGCGTATTAAGGCCGATTAGAGCGGGTAGAAATCCTTCTGGCGACAAGATGGTGGGCGCTGGTCGGCTCGGCGTTATAAAACGTTTTGATGCAACAGCCATTGAGGTTGGCCACAGTTTGAATGTTCACATGTGCAACAGCAAACCCACTCCAGACGGCTTCGTATAAGCTACTAAAAATACTTTGCACTGGATTTTACGACAGACGATGTTTGCTGTCTTTTTATGCGCAGGAAAGTTTTTTGTAGTATAACCTAAATTGCAGGTGCATAGAAAGGATTTTTTTTACAAGAAACATGCCATTGACTTCGGTTGGAGCTTCCACAGTTCTCTTTACAATTAAGAAACTAATTGTTGCATAATGCAGTATTTTAATTGTTGAGTCATCGTTCATCTGTTTAATAATAATAATATTTAAAACTAAACATTATGATTACAACGTTGATGCATATTTAATTATTCTGGTGTAATTAACTTCCTAACGTATTATTGACGAATGGATAACATAAATGATACCGCAATAAGGCAAGGTTTTCATGTATTCGGTTGTCTTCGTTTTTATCTGTCCAACTTATTTTCCCAACTCACACCAACTTAACCAGTACTGGGTACTTCATGAGGCTATACATAATAACGTTTCGTCTCTGATTTTTTTTTTCCGTATAATGCGTATTATAAATTTGTTCGAACATGATTTTAGTATATTATGTGTCATTGTGAATCTACTAGTAATTTAAATAATTATTTAACACAGTGAAAAGGCTTTTTTTTAAATATTTAGTGTATAAACATGTTAGTTTGCGAACAAAATATTATGCATTATATTTTTATTCTTGATTTTTTTTTTGGAATTTTCGAAATGGGGGCATCGTTAATCGTAACATTTCGTTTGTATTTTTTGTTTCTACCTGAACAGTAATTGCAATATAATTATTTACAAATAAACCTACTTAATATAAGTTCAAAAGTTATAACAATATACATGTTATTATTAACTTTTTAATTGCCTTATAACTTTAAAAGTAATAACTATGATAAAGCTGATATTGCCTGTAAAAAAGCATGATTAATTAATTTTACAATTGTTTTTCGTATAACTCATTTGCCGGGTGATATTTAGAATTGAGAAACATTCTAAAGCACATTAGGCTTATACATACCTCTTTAATGGTTGTTCCATAAAGAACACCTTTATTTATTAAAGAGCAAAAATATCAACAACACAGATTTATTTCTTTATATATAGTTTATGAAAAACTAACGCGTGCTGTTGTCGTGCCAATCGTTTCATGACAGAAATTTATCGCTTTTGGTTTACTATTACAACATGAAAGGTTAAAATGCGTTAATAAATAATAAAATAGCACAATAAAAGCATATAAGGCTTTATAAAACGCATTAAATTTTGTTAGTAACCCGACTCGGAGCGATGGCTGGTTGGCACTATCGAGCTGTTAATGATAAGTTCAACCCTATGAAATATATTAAACGCACGAATCGAATTTCACTTTCGAAATTCTGGTTCATAGGTGAGCAATAGCAGTTTTTAGATCATCTATTTTTTGAAAAAAAAATATGAGCTATTGTCATCACCTTGGCGTCGGCGTCCGGTTAAGTTTTGCGTTTAGGTCCACTTTTCTAAGAAAGTATCAATGCTATTGCATTCAAACTTGGTACACTTACTTACTATCATGAGGGGACTGGGCAGGCAAAGTTAGATAACTCTGGCGTGCATTTTGGCAGAATTATGCTTAGAAAATAGAAAATTTTGGTTAAGTTTTGTGTTTAGGTCCATTTTATTCCTTAAGTATCAAAGCTATTGCTTTCATACTTGCAACACTTACTAACAATCATAAGGGGACTGTGCATGCAAAGTTATGTAACTCTGACTGGCATTTTGACAGAATTATGTGCCCTTTTTATACTTCGAAAATTGAAAATTTGGTAAAGTTTTGTGTTTAGGTCCACTTTATTTCTACAGTATCAAAGCTATTGCTTTCATACTTGCAACACTTATTAACTATCATAAGGGGACTGTGCAGGCAAAGTAATGTAAATCTAACTGGCATTTGGACGGAATTGTGGGCCCTTTGTACTTAGAAAATTGAAAATTTGGTTAAGTTTTGTGTTTTGGTCCACTTTACCCCTAAAGTATCATAGATATTGCTTTCATACTTGGAACACTCGCAAACTATCATAAGGGTACAGTAAAAGGACAAGTTGCATAACTCTGGGTGTCATTTTTACGGAATTATGGCCCTTTTTGACTTAGTAACTTTGAAAATATGGTTAAATTTTGTGTTTCGATCCACTTTACTTCTAAAGTATCAAGGCTAATGCTTTCAAACTTCAAATACTTTCATGCTATCATGAGGTTACTTTACCTGGCAAGTTGAATTTTACCTTGACCTTTGAATGACCTTTAATCTCAAGGTCAAATTAATAAATTTTGCTAAAATTGCCATAACTTCTTTATTTATGATTAGATTTGATTGATACTTTGACAAAACTACTCTTACCTGACATACCACAATAGACTCAACCCAAACCATCCCCCTGCCCTCCCCCCTCCCCCCCGAATCCCCCCCCCCCTATTTTTATTTTTTTAAGATCATCTCACAAATGACCACCACACTCTCACACTATACCCCCCCCCCCCCCCCATTTTTTTTAAGATCATCTCACAAATGACCACCACACCCTCACACTATACCCCCCCCCCCCCATTTTTTTGAAACGGTTAAAAAACACAAATATTTATTTTTATTATTTTATTTTTGAAATACCGTCCAACCATCGCACCCAAGAATCCCCTCCCCCACCCCCACCCCCAATTTTTGTTTGCATTTTTTTCCGCATATTTGGAAGATAATGTTATAAATGTCCACACCCCCACACTATACACCCCTCTTCACTCCACCCCTCCCTCCTTTGTGATTGAAATTGAGAGTTCCTTCACCTTTAAAAAGAAAATAGATGAGCGGTCTGCACCCGCAAGGCGGTGCTCTTGTTAAGATAAAGCATGCATGTTTAAAGGGACTGTCAACCACGACGACGAAGATGAGAAAAGTTGTGAAGTACCGTATTTTTTACAATTAGTAGTTTATATTATACGAATATCTCGATATATGGCAGGATAAGTACCGTTATACATAAATTGTTATGTTCTTAGATTTGGTGCAATTTGATATTAACCGTTCTAGATAAAAACAAAATAAATGTAAAACACGTGATAAACTTGAACTTTTGAAAATCTGTGACTATTATATATTTTTTTACACATGCATTATCTATATTGTTATGTTACTCAAGGAACAGCATTGCATTGTTCTTGTGGCGTTGATAGATGGATCTCACTTATATATGACATACTGCGCATTGTGACACGGTATATTGTATGGTTTCCCGTTCACCGTGAACAGATGTTTGGCAGTTAAAAGATTAAAATAATTGTTGAATTTGAATGTTGCGATGTTTCATAAAGGACAAGCCTCTACGAGGAAGACTCCGTAAATTAGTTACTTAAATGTGCCAAGCTTACATTTACCCCTTGACGGATCTATTAATTTACTGGGAACGGTTTGCAAACCGTAGTGACCAAAACTATACATGTATATGCAAGTCAGATTAATTCCGTAAGAAGATACTTATGATGTTGCTAATTTGAAAAAAAAAGTAAATTAAAAGTTTAACATTTGGCAAGTAAATTTAGTTGATGTGTTTTATGAAATTTGGCCAGATTGGTACATAAAATCCACAATCCTACATACTTGTGGTTCAAGTTGTCTCTCCCCCCCCCCAAGAGGTCTTAAACAGTACACATTATGTTTAACTCACCCGAACACTGAGTGCTTATGTTGAGCTTTTGTGGTCGCCTTTTGTGCGTAGTTCGTCGTTTGTCATCAATATGTACATTTGTTACACTATGAATGCCGCATTTATTTACCAATTTTCATCATACTGACCGGTAGTAAGAACATTTATCTCAATGTATATATCGGTCGAGCTCGAGATTGGGTCACACGGGGTTTAAACGTGGTCACACAGCGAAACTACATAGGACTTATGGTCACATAAGAAGTAATATGTTTGACCGTTAAAAGAAGGTCGTCATGAAGCATGTCATTTATCCATATTCGGCTGTAGTGAAACATTTTAAGCACTTGGAGTCTATTCTTCTAATATACATGGTAGTTGGTCAGCAATTTTAACGATATCTACAACGAGTTCAAAAACGGATCCGCTCCGTTGAAAAAAATTGCCGATATGGGGTCGGGGCAGTTTATATGGCAATAGTGAAACCATGTGTACACTCAAAAAGCCAAATTGTGTCACATTTCGTGCCCAATCTTCAAGAAACTTGGTCAGAAAATGTGTTCTTATGATATCTCTTCCGAGGTTGAACTTGGTTCCGGTCCATTGAAAAACATGGCTACAAGTGGATGGGGCAGTTTTGCTTATTTGCCTCCAGTGAAACCTTGTGAGCACTTTTGTCACATGTTCTTACCTGATCAGTAATAAACTTTATATTAGCACTTAAACGAATGATAACTCAGCCGCGTTCAAAACTTGTTCCAGTTAAAAAGCAAGGTCTGAAGATTCATGCATCACAAAACCTTCATATATTTGTTTAGATACATGTACTTAGATGCTCAGGTGAGCAACCTAGGGTCTTCTGTCCTCTTGATTGTTACTTTTGATGGTCTTTGTAGGCATCACATCTGTGCCTGTATTGCTTCCATAGTGTCATTTGAACATGACTTCGCTGGTAATGATGAAATGTGATGTTTTATGGCATGATATTGTGGACATCCGTATTTAGTTTCCCATTAATCACGCTTACTGACACTGACGACGTAGATTAAAATCGCGTCACACGAGACTTGTTTTAGCCACGCACAATATAACATGTGTTCGTGTGGGCTTTTTTTATTCCAATCTTATCGTTTAACTGTACATCTTACACATGCCATGACAGATACAAATATTTTTCTAATACCCATATAAATTACTATTGGTTTACACTTTAAAAGCGTATATTGAATGTATCGCATTCGTACCATTCAGTAAAATCGATTTTTTTGTCATTTTCGCTACGATATTCTATGTCAATGATTCGGTAGGTCATTTGATTGAAAATTATTACACTATAAAAACGGTAATTTAACAGTCTCTCATTTAAATCAGATATATATTAGTTCTCGTACATAACAATAGCCGGGATATGTTGGAAGACATATAATTACATAATTAAATATTTTTTCCTATTCAGCACACTTCATGTTTTCATAATTTATTCTTTCAAAGAGTTCAATTTAAAACAACTATTTCTTCCAAAATTGTTACTAAAGTTTAAGTCCCTGTGTAACCAACTCCATTTGTTTGGTTGGTGGCAGTTTGAAACCATTATCTGCAGATGTCGCTGAAGTTCGCAAAAAACAATAACCCAACATATAAACAAGCACAATAACACACACACACACACACACACACACACACACACACACACACACACACACACACATTGAGGACATTGAAAGTGTATACATCTGAATACACATCTGCGCGGTATCAGAAGTGCGCTTTCGCTGCACAACAAAAATATGTTAACATTTCGGTATGCTATGTGGTAAACGCACAATCAACTATTTAGTAAAACGAATAACGTGTACCTGCCTGTAGTGGTATTAATTATGTAACCGCATACAAACGAACCAAGTCGAAGAAACAGGTTGGGGGTAAAACTAATATAGATAGATGCATGCCATCTATCAAGGCAATCGATTGCGATTTAAATACTTAAACAGATCAACTTTTTTCTGATGTTTTTAATGAATTCTTTTGAAGTATTTTATTCTTTTAACAATTCGTGACGTCCAAATGATCGATCAATATAAAGAGTATTTACTTGTTATGTAAAAAACAACAACTTCTAAGTTCACTTTAGTTCAAACCTTAAGTAAGCACTTAACAATGCAGTGAAATGTCGTACTTAAGTAAGCACTTAACAATGCAGTGAAATGTCGTACTTAAGTAAGCACTTAACAATGCAGTGAAATGTCGTAGATACTTAGACTACACAGATTAAAAACAACAACACACGCTATTTGTTTTTAAAATAATTACGACCGATTTTGTTGGTAATATCATACACTCGTTCGATTCCTCAAACTTATTTTAAAAATGGGTTTTAATGCATGTGCGTTGAGTGTCGTCCCATCTTAGTGCGTGCAGTTGCACAGGCAAATCAGGGACGCCACTTTCCGCTTAAACAAGATTTTCGCTAAGAAGAGACTTTCTTTAAAAAATACTATTGAAGCAGGCTTATCTGAAAACGATACATTACGGTCATGCATTAAACCATGTTTTCCCCTCCAATTTAGGTTCAAGATGTTTGCTATCTCTCGCGATGTTCGCCTGCGGCGAAAGAGGCAAGCAGATGTCGCGATAATGTGCTGTTCACTAGATCTGCATTAGGGACAAAGTGGCCCATCAGATCAAATTTGTAACATTTTCCACTCGCTTGAGTTTCATGATGATTTCTCTCGACGCGTTTCCTCTGTGACACAAGTTCTCTGTCATCCATGAGCCGCAAGTTATGTTGGAGACTCGCATTCAGAATGGTTGGTGTGAGCAATACTAGTCTGTTAATTTTTGTATGATAATCGTTAACAGGTAGTACAATCGTTTGTATTAACCCATTTATGCCTAGTGGACTCTCCCATCCTTTTAAATTGGATCAATTTATTTCCAAAATTTGGGATGTCTAGTATATTAATTTCTATAATTAGAACATTTCTTACAGAAATTCCTTAAAGCAAACAGCGCAGACCCTGATGAGACGCCGCATCATGCGGCGTCTCAACTGGGTCTACGCTGTTTGCCAAGGCCTTTTATCTAGACGCTAGGCATAAATGGGTTAATAATAATTTGGTCTTCAAGTCTACGATGTAAACCACTGAACGCTTTGACGTTCGAATACAATCTTGTTCTTGGTCCTTGCTACTGACACTCAGCGATATAACTGCACTGCAAAACTTTATTTTTCAAAGTTATATGGAAAACGATTATGTGTGTACCAATACGTGCGATGAAAGCATTAAGAAAACATATACTAGTAGTTGTATTTGAACCACTGCATATCAGTGGATATTTTGCCAGCGTTGTCCACATTTGCACAGCTACTTGTATGCATGCACGTTTTGACAGGGCGTAGCGTGAAGGATGATGGGAACCATGATCGACACGATGGGTCCCGGGCTGACCGTCATGTTCAATCATTGTTTTCTTGGCCGCCGGTCGCATTGAGGCGTGTGCGCTGTCAAATCGATGTTTGCGGGTTGAATATACTGGAGAACATAATAGACATAGTTTGCAATCTAAAATGTCACTTGGTCGTGTAGTTTAAGGACTAGTGTGACGTTATTAATATTTTAAATTTACAATTTATACAAGATTAAATAAGTTAATCATGAAACAGCTAACCCCTGGAAATAAATAGATTTTAGCTCGTATTAATTCCAAAGATAAATGTTAATGTGACCTGGTAAAGGTGTATTATATTTCTTTGAGAAAGAGTTAAGTCTTGAACACCAGACCCTCAAAATGTGCATGCAGTAATGGGAAGTTAAGGTGCGCATTGCCATTACTAAGTCGTTTATCATCACTGCTTTACACATTATATTGCAGGTCCTTACTTATGTATGATTTACGACATGGGTGGCCGTTGAAATTAATACATTACACCCTATTAATATTCATTGCCCCTGATAAGAGTTGTATTTGACAGTTGCCCATATAGATTGAGTTGCTTACAGTCTCGGCTATGAGGTTGTTATCGCGCAATCAGCCTCCGAGTGTTGCCGAGTGTAACCAGACAACGGGAATACCGGGGTAATTGGCGTCTTAGGTCGCTTTCAGACGAGATTGACTCTAAATAAGTACGTACCTGCTGCGAAAGGTCTACAGCGTTGAAAATGTGTCGTAAATCGATCATGTTACCGCAATAAAAATTGTCAAATTTTGGCATAAACTACTGTAAAATTTAAATCCTGTCGTGAGTATGTTGTAATCGAGACAATGGCCCGTTTTGCTGGATCCTGAAGTCTGTCCATTCCCCAATAGGTGTTAGATATACCAACTCGCATCTGTATTGTCCATTCGCGCCAAAAATATCACCGTCGAATTTTGTTGTTCGGTTCCCGGATGCACCAGCAACTTCTTAGATTTAAGTACAATGTATACATAAAATAATATGATTGAAAGTATTATGTTCTTATAGCATAATACATTTCAAAATGACTTGGAATTTACCACATCTGAGTGCACATTTCTTCGTTTAGAACACTTTATGTATGTAACAAACAATGGTAGCCTGTCTATATTCTACGTATACTTTTTGGATGTGTTATATTTTATTCTTAATTTTAAAAAGGGATTGGTGTTTACTGACCAAGAAAGTCATTTGTTGCATTGATTATTGTCACCAAAACGATTAAAGCAATAAATAATAATGGTGACAATAATCAATGCAACAAATGATTTTACATGTTCATTAAACTGAATTCAGTATTTCAATTTTGCATGCAGCGTTGCAGTAAAATTCGTATTGTTGTGCATGGTTATTCGTAAGCGGTTCAACAAATAACAAATGATAAATTGACTTGAGAAATCAATTAGTCGAGTAACTTTTCTAGTTACCAGGATCATTTCGTGGCTATACTATTTTCCAGCGACACATAATCAGAGTTTCTACTTGCTTCAACATAAAGCGGTGTTTGTATTTGCCAAGATATATTAAGTTGGTGAAGTATTTCTTAAGTCTATCATCACTGCAATTTAGTGGTGTTTACTGCTATTTGCGGTTCGGCCACCCACCATTTTATCGAGGTTATATTGCATTCGATCCAAGGGCATATGATTAAAGTCAATTTATGCCAGTACTAAATGGGAGCTATATCGTTAATATGTCTTTGCAGTCAGTAATGGCGCACATTTTTTTGCTGTCCTCCACAGACGGACAATAGTGTTTCTTTTCAGTTCATCCCATACGGTACTTTGCATTGTTCAATATGCAGCTCTTGAATCTTACTACTGATTGTGCAGATTTCCTTGGTACGTATGAGACAACGTAAGCACGGTCAAATATTTACTGTGATTTCTACCAAAAGACTCACTCTACTGGTGCTGATAAGTTCACATCTGGCATCTTAACACATTAACTAATTTAAACTGAACACAAAATGATGTATTCAGAGGTACGTATTTTGACGTTTTTATGTTGTTTATGTACCTGACCGGACGTTGAGCTGTCGATAATCGGTTCATGAGCCGCAAATTACGAATGGCTTTGTCGACGACGTGTTATAGTGTAAAACGGATGGTCGCGTTAAGTGTATAAATATCGTCAGTTCTTAAACCATGACACGTCTTAACCCATAACCACTTAGATACGTATTTAACATCTTTACCAGTAAGATACGTATTTTACGCAATTGTGGTCCCTTTGAAAGTTACATTGAATTAAAGACCTTTCTTACTAGATTCAAGTTTTAAGGGCTTAATGTTCAACCGTTAACTACTGATGAGCAGCAAACAGCATAAAACCTGAACAGACTGCGAGTTTCTCGCAGGCTGTTCTGGTTTTATGCTGTTTGCTTATAGCCATTTTCACTTTGCTTCTGAGTGGGAAAGGGTTGAAATGACACAAGAATAAAACACCATACACATAGTTTAGCGCTTTAGTGTGAGTTTTTTTTTCACGTGCGTTTTTCTGCGAAGAACTGGGGCCTGTGGCATTTCCAGTTCATTAGTGAGCTATCAGAAAGCACTCAGAGTAATGCACGAATAATTCTATTTGTTCGGTCCCGGACATTTGTTTAATCAATGAGCCCCGTATTCCGTTAGTCCCTTATGGCCATGGTAATCCAATTTGATAAAACACCGGTTTGATGTTACAAATCATTATACGTCATTTAAAGTCCCGCAAGGAACATGCATCATACAATCGAGCGCATTTATTAGATTACTGTTTGATTTGTTGCTATAATTGCAAGTCTGTATTGAGTATTTTTCCAGCTTTGCTTTTGATCGAAAGGCACTTGATTGTACGGGTCTATAAAAGAGGATATTAATGCAAACTCTTAATGAAGAGTATTTAATGATATTCTTATCGGTATGTATACTTCAATTATGAATTATTGAAGCAAATATGGTCTTTGTATTGACGCAAATATGATGTACCGGTACTGTTTTAGTTTACGGCCTTCCGTCTTAAATCTACAAAAAGTATTTACTTTTATTTAGGCAAACACGTTCATATTATTATACCGATAGTTATTTTTAAGAAACTATGTCAGTTAATGACATATACATAATAATAGTTTATATAATTAAAAGCGCATTGAAAAAGCGATTTCCGTCAAATTTGTTAGCTGTAAATTAGCATCAGGTTTATAAGAAGATGGGCATTTAACTCCTCTAAGGGGGTTTATTTCTTTTGTTACCTTTTGACTGATCCAGATCGTTAAAGAAGGTACTGCCATAGCTTGAAATTTAGCGTCCGGTTTCTAGTGAATAAGACACATAAATTCTCTCGAGTATCATTCAGGCCTGGCTTGGAGCATGTGGCCATAGGAGCGTAAATGTTATACTTACTAATAAACTATGACTCGTTTGTCTTAATCGTTACCGATGAGGAGCCATATTGTTCGTTGCGCCGCCATTGCATTCGCATTTTGCATAATTATACAAAATGCACTGGTACTTGGTATGTAACCTTATGTAGAGCGTTGGTCTTTGTAACTTCATATAGAGCGATATGATGACCATTTTATCAATTAAAAGAGTTTTTAGATCTGGAAGTAGGTAATGTGCATATCGTAAACTGTTGATTTAAAAAACTAAAGGTTGCATTAAAGATTTGATCCATATTGGAACATGGTTTGATTGATGAAAATAATAATACGTGGAACTGGTTTGGAAAGGTGAGGGACTTACTGTCTTACAATAAATTTAATTATGAGTGGTTTAATAACTCATAAATCATTCAGGTTACTTTTTTTCTTTGTTTAAACAAAGTAAAGTAATGTGTGTGGTGACCAGATGGTAATGATAATAGTGTATATAAAGCGATTTAGAGACGGCTGTATCGAGAGATTCAAAAATAGCGATTACCAAATGGCACACTTGTACACGCAACCTGAGAATTCAGGCTCGTAAATTTGATAGCTTAGAAGAAAAACTGATCTCTTATATGACAGCAATAAAGTTAAAGTGGGAGATGAATTCCACTTCTTGATAAAATGTTCTAACTTTGTCAAAATGTGAGACAACTATATGAAAACTTCTATTAGAGTTTGACCTAGCATGTTTAAACGCACACAATTATTCAACACAAAAATAACAACGAAATGTTCAAGTTAGACAAGTTAATATTAGAGGAATCACTTTTCGCCAGATGTTAAGCGATAGTTATTTATGCTTTACGTATAACTTAAAATTTAAATACTTGTAATCTGTGACAGTATGAGTAATGCAGTATTTAATCATGTTTTGTTGTTGATTTCGAGATTATAATAGGCAGATTAGACATTAAGTAAATAATATAACTCGGTATTTTTCGTTATTGGTTAAATAATATGTGAATGGAATTTGAATTGTATTAGTTTGTGTTACTTCAAAATTGTAATTATTTTGATTATTCTATTACTTTGTATTATATAGCTTTATTTTATTGATAACAATGACATACTAAAACATTTACATACATAGCGATATATAGATACACTAATTACATATGAGATAACACGATTGTTGTATCAATGTCGGTAAAGTTCATCAATCCAAATTAATATTGTTTCTTAAATGCACTGTCTATATTCATGTCTTTTGTAATATTGATTCGTTTAACACTAGAAGATGTAATGTTTATGTTTAATAATGCGCATTCGGTTCTCTTCTGTTAACAAAAGCCAAAGTTACATCTTTAGTTTCGTATGTATCCTCTTACTGAAAGACTTGCGGTTGTCGATTTTGTTGCGATCTTTCAACACTGCTTTTACAATAATGCATTTTAAAAGTCAAATAGCCAACGATATTAAAAATAATCGAGAAAATGTATGAGGAGTCAGTTTACAGGTTACAGTCGTAACCGCAAAATGGCTCGCACAGGACCAATTGTTGAACAATTTCACGGGTAACTAGGCAACGAACACTCCCAAGCGTCGGCCTGACAGCCAGTCAATGCAGTCAGATGTCAAACGCTCAGGGTCGCTTGTTTATTTTCTAAACAGAGCAGCTACCCGCTGTCATTGGATACTCTTAAAGATAGGTCTTCGTTCTGAAGGTTGAGTCAATTAGTCTCGAATGTCATCGCGAATATACACACGTGTAATTGGCCGTGTGATGCGACTGGACACTAACCTTCCGGTCCGATGTCGTGTCTGTTTATTTACCAGCGGTCATAGTCAATGTTCCGCGATGGGCAAAAAGTTATGTTGCAAAGTGAAAAGAAACGTATATGGACATTAAATGAGGACACGTGGCGCCGTAATTCATTTTGACATTTGTCAACAGTTGGCACGGACTAATTATCATTTGCAATGTTGGTAATTGTACTTAATTGACATAACTCTGTTAAAACGTTTATCATACAATGTCCGTACATGCTTACAGTTCGAATCCTATTGGAATGATCCGTGTAATCACTTAAGCATGTATTTACATCTTTACAACACGTTTACGTGTATATAAATTTTGTTAGATCATGTCTAATCGACTGAAAGCTTACCTAGATGATAACATGGTTTCACTCAAAAATATGGTAACATAGAATACAACAAAGCGAGTGGGTATAATTGTTTCCAGACCCCAAGACAGCACGCACTGTTACATCAAATCGAACGATTTTTTAACAACTCAAACTGGTTTTCGTGCATATATATTATCTTTTAACGACAGTTTTTGTTTTCCTAGTTAAAACATTCACAATGTACGCAAAAAATATACATATGTTAAAGCACATACACATGCAAAATCAGAAAATAATTCGTAAAATATTTCGTTAAGTTAACACATGCAAATTCATCGTTCCTTATAGCAGTAGCCAAAATTTCAACGCTAGGTATGCTCCGGTAAAATAGATTTAATGAAATACAAAAAGCTCGCTTTTATTTAAGAAATTGTGACAATATATTCCATGTTAATTTCCCGCGACGATATCCGAACATTTACGATCGAACGCGAGATTGGCTTCGGGCAGCGTCCAGCGCACGACGTTGTTCTCATGAATAATCATTATGTTATCAATTAGCGGAGCTCATGCGAAGACGTCCTGCTCTTGTTACCATACCACATCTAGCGTTGAAATTTTGGTTATTGCTATAAGAAACACTGATTCTTTATTGGTTAACCTTATTTTACGAAATATTGTACGAAATATTAGTTGATTTTGAGTGTTTACGGGGCTTTAATTGCGCCATCGATTAATTGTTTAGCTACACAATTAAATATTACAGTTTTATGATGCATTGAACACTATTGTATTGACATTCATTTGACTTCTGCTAAAATATACCAGCGTAATAAAGGTTTAAAAATAAGCCAGTTTGAAGACGTCGAATCAGCAAATGAAGCTGGTCATATGGCGATGTAATGCGAAGACACATAATTTCGCGATGCTGGAGCTAATTTAAGCAGAATTTCAAGAAATTAATTGACAACACTTGAGTCTGAAGAGGCTTCTGGCACACGTGAGTGTTTTGCCCGCCTTGCTTGTGGTCATAAAACGGCAATGAAACATCACGAGCAATTTAAGGCACGTGTCAACGTTATCGAGGCGCTATAGTCCACAGTGAAGTAAAACCAATTCATCCTTTGAAGTAGTTTAGTAGAAGATGCGCGTTTTCTGCGCTTACAGTGTGATGTGCTTTCATTCGTTTGTATTACCAAGGCATCAGCTCAAAACAGTTAATCCGTTATAAAACTATGTGTTGGTAGACGGTTGTGGCAGCTGCAGTGAATACAGGCCGACATAGATTGAATGGACTGCTTCCTGGTGTGGAGGTCAATTGAAGAACCGTATTTCATCACGGCTAATGTTTTCAAATCTTACGGTTTGTTGGGAATCAAGAGCGTGTTCGCGAAAGAATGTGATGCAGTATTTGTGGACATCGTTCCATCCACATTCTGAACTGGTGCTCATCCGTTGCTCCGTATTTACGTACCGGGTAGCCGTGTCTTGAGATGCATACTGGTCAGCGGAAAGATATGAGCTGCCCAGGTGCTGGTACATGATGGGACACGGTCGAATTTTGAAAACGACGGAATAAAATAGAACATACCGTATCTGAATAAAATATACCGTTTACCTCAATGACATAATCTATCGTTTTTCTGAAAATATTTACTATTCTGCTGGTGGTACATGGGATTTGAATAAATTGACTAGATTGATTGGTCATTAATATAATAATAATATTGGAATACTAAAATACATAGATAGCATTGGTTCGTGATGCTTGGTAAGGCCGGGTTTCCATGTCTCCGCGTCCGCGTTTCGCGTCCGTGTGTCCGTGTCCGCGAAAAAACGAATTGGTTGAAATCTGTTGGAGCGTTTCCATGTATCCGCGTTCCGCGTCCGCATTTTTCGTCCGCGTATTGCGTCCGTGAAAAATCGCTCGGTGAGCGATTTTTCACGGACGCGGACTCAGTGCACGGACGATAGTGAACATGAATGGTCGACTTTCAAGCATAAATATTAGTGAAAAAATATTATATTTAGTAAGGGATCGACCTGAAATATACAACCAACGTATGAAAGAATACAAAAACAAAGACATTACATCAAACATTGCGAATATATATCGTCTGCATATTGTACACTCTATACTCGCTTTTCAAAAGACACAGTATATATTTCAAACAAGATATAACGCTTTTAGAAGTCGCTATTTATGTTCTTTTTTGTCTATGCGGGTTCACATACAAGTTTTGAAGTCTGTAAAACGAATAATCAGTAATGTTTATCGATATAACTTTGCTAATTGTCATTAATTCAGCCTGTCCAGAGTGGCTTATCAGCTAGTTTTGGCTTTCTGTACTGTGGTGTTGGAGAAATTAGCTGATAGCGGTATGGGACAAGGAGATAATTAGGACTTTTTTTTATACCTTTGGTTATAACAATATGAAAATATTTTTGTTAATAATTATTAATAACTTACCAAGTTCCTGAACTCTTCATCGTTAAGCTCTAATTCTCTAACAAGATGGTAGTATATGTACCGTAAATTTGACGGTTTCTTAATACGTGTCCAGTACCTATGTCTGCGTTTCCGTCTACTAACATGCAGTGCTGCCGCAGCAGTCATCATAAAAAATGTGTGCTCTTCTAATAACGACATCCTTATCCAAGTACCACCACGTTTGGAATGAGCTTTTTACACGGAAAGGCTTAAATAATAAGCTGATGCATGGAAATGATACTCCGTGTCCGTATACGGAACGCGGACACGGAACGCGGACGCGGAGCGCGGACACGGATGCATGGAAACCCGGCCTAATACGTTTTTTTACATAAGTTTATAACCTTGAAAATGATTTTCGTGTGCACGCAGACAGTCTTCCCAAAACAAGATGGGTTTATGTGGATAGTTGATATTTTAGTATAATCTCTTCACGAGGCCGTTTATTTATTAGCCTTGAGGGGATTTAGTAGATTATTAAGGATATCGAGGTACACGTGTAGGTTGTCATACGATAACCTTCATCCGTCTTGTATGTTGGCAACCCAATATTACATGTACAGGCTGGTTGGGTCGCCACAAATCCCTCTCTTCCGTTGTTGATATTGTTCGTTTAAATGTTTAACATGTGTCCGCAAATATAAAGGGATACACGGGGATACAATACTAGCAGAGGTTAGGCTGTTGTTGAAATGCTATGAATATCGAACATTTTATTGAACTTACACATAACCAGATGCATTTGTAATTGATCGATTACTAATAAAATCCCATTAATCGTTAATACAGGTTCGCTTGAAGTTGAGATTGAATACAACACCATTATCTTTCATAGGTGTAATCAGTGCGATTTCTTATTGTTCTAACTAAATAAAATATTCTGAAATCAATTAATGTCGAAATTGTAAGCATTGTATAATTTTAGTAAACAACATGATTACTTGTCACATTAAACCCCGACCGTCGCCTATTAAGGTCGCCTGGTTTAATGTGATGGGCTATAGAAACACTTGACACTGACTTTTGTTGGAAAATTTTGAATTGCTGTTGTAGGTTTTGCAAGCCATCAGTTTATCTAAATAACGTTCAGTCTTGACAATGTAAGTAATGTTACCGTCGATGATTGAATTATGTCGTTGTATGCTTCTATTGTATCCGCTAAAGTAAGCTTTTATACAAACTGTAATGAAGATCTGACGGTTATTATTTGAAGGTGGAGCTTAGTATTTAAATTTAATTTTGTGACAATTTTAGTTGCACGTATTACGCACAATCGGTTATTAAAACATTGAAGGATTTAAGCATTAATCGAGGTAATGTTGTTTAAATGATTTAAACGCTATATTTTATCCTTACTGTCGTTTTGATTGTGATATATATGACATTAAATTCAAGATTTATCATTATTCGTGAATTTATTATGATCAATCCGTAAACGAATTTGAGGAACGTACAGAAAGAAAAAAAATTGTTAGTTAATTAGTTAGTTATTTAGTTAGTTACTTAGTTAGTCGGTTCGTTTTTTCTTTATTTCTTTCTATAGTTAGTTATTGTATTTGCTTCATCATTGCTTCATTACAAATGTGTTCAGTTATCTGTAGAATTTCTAGAATGATTGATAGATGTTCATTTGACATTGATCATACAGAGAAGTCAATATCTAAATTAAAACGAAGAAATAAACCAACAGCAGTCAACACACGGGATTTCCCGGCAAGTGGTTTGTGTTGCCGAGATTATTTGCGAATGATGGACGCTGACAGATGACTTTTATTAATTTTCAATGCATTTCAACAGCCGTAATATTTTCTAGGGCGATATATCTGAAACTAAATAATTACAAAATAATACGGCCGAGATAAGATTCGGCTTGGCACATATTGGTTGGACTGACACTGCGCCGAAAATGACACAGGTTAAATAAAGGGGGCATTATGGTGAAATATTTTGGCATGTGATTTCTTGACAAATTTGCCCGCTGTTTCCTCCGTTGGGGCATAATTCAGACTAGGGCTGGTTAGTCTCAACCCGTCAGCCTGGATGATGCATTGTGGGTGGGGAGTGTATTGGTCGAGATGGTATTCATAAAATACATTAAGTGAAATAAATCGCGATCGACCTTTGAAAACTCTTACAAATAATAACATGCTTTCATGGTATTAAAACATCTTAGCTTCGGTTTCCTGTGTATCGACGAATGTCATCTCGGCGGCTCTTTAAATGGTTGAATAGTGGGTAATGAGACGTCCTATTTGCGTGCCCCTATGGAAAGATAAGTCGCGTTTTGTCTGGCGATGTCGAGTCCGCTCATTATCAGGATTTTCTTGTAAATTCGTCTGTTCTGCTTGTCGTTTGGTTATGTTTGTTGTTACGTCAAGACCGGGTCGTGTTTTATCAGCGGGAAGAAATAAACATTTAGGAGAAATTATAGCGGCAATTCGATATGGAGCTTGCGGTCGCGGCTCTGTGTGAACGAAGCGCTGCCAGGGAGTTCCATGTCAATCAAATGCATGTTCTTGTAACGTTTGTCGTGGTCTTATAGCAACTTGCTACAATTTAAATACTTCTTAGACAGATTCCAAATTGTACAAGAAATCTGAAACATTTCCTAAAATATATTTCCGTTTGTTGACCAGAAACACACAATACAAGAGTATTGCATGCCTACTATGTCGTGCTTATAATGTTCGTTTTGCAAGTATGAATATTCCCAGCCTTTGCTATTGCCTTTTAAATGAGACAGGTGTAACCAGTATGTTGTTTGTTACGCTTAACGAGAACGTATTGCAGTGATTGTGCTTTATAAAAAATTTCATTCATCACTAGTAATTTCATTGTTAAGCATGTGAAAATGGTCGTAGGGGCGGAGGATAACGATAGTTTAAACTTGACATTACTAATGAAGTCAGCTTGGCATCCCGTATATCTGCGCGTGCGCTATGGCACATGCATCCATCCGGAGCAATGTATTTCGATTGTAATCACGTGATATATTACCGTCGCGATTGGAACTGGCAGACGAGATCCTTGGGCGGTTCGGTCCCCGTTGATAAGCCTCCAATGGCACGCATGCTTCTGGAGCATCGCTGCACATTTGTAGCCATGCACGAACGTGATATGAGATTTGTCATATTAGTGTTTGCAAGATTAAGACTAGCCTGACCTTAAGTGGCTGCAGCGAACAAATTGTAAATCGTATGACGTTATCAATTTCCACGTCTTCTTCCGTATTATTAATTGCAAGTTCTAAGTCTGTAATAGTTCTCATGGACCCATTAAAATCAACTCCAATTCGTCAAATGTAGCAAGACAATCCGCAGACGGGTACTAATTTGGCGCCAAAGTCACTCACAGCTCACGAACTTGTCTGCATTGAAAGCGCTTCTCACTTTTCCCAAAATGTATGCAAGTTTTTTTATCCGAAATGAGCTTCCTTATTCTTTATAAATGGACCTATTTGTATTTTGAAAAGAAACCTTTCCGGACGATTCTTGTTCGCTGTCGTTTTCGTCGGTAGATAAATATACCTTGTTGGACATT
Source organism: Dreissena polymorpha (assembly GCF_020536995.1). Lineage (NCBI taxonomy): Eukaryota > Metazoa > Mollusca > Bivalvia > Myida > Dreissenidae > Dreissena > Dreissena polymorpha. Next base: position 17,739,380 of record NC_068362.1, on the reverse strand, counting down.
TACAGACACATAAGCTTAACAAAACTATAAATATCAATTAGCGTATGGCAAAATTAACTTTTTTTGCTATGTGACACCGACAAAAAACTTTCTGAAAAATTGTAACTGTCATAAGAAACAGAACTTGTACTCAAATACTTATGTTGTTCACTGACATTTATGGGCATTGTATGGTTATTTTACAACGACCAGTATCGGTTGGGTAATTGTTTTATAGAAAAAAGAAACAGATTTATTTCGTAATTTTTGGAGCGTCTTTAAAAAGAAATACAACTAAAGAAACAATTGCTTATTGTAAAAGGTCAAACATAATCTATGTGTTACATTGTTTTGAACTTACGACGATGATATTCTTTATTAATATTAATACGCATGTACAAACATATTTGATTATTTGATTTTAATTGTTATTTTATTACCCAACCACAGTGGATTTTCAGCTCATCATTCGTCAATGAACATGCCCAAGGATATCCGCACGCGTCGTTCCCGCCTTTTGGATCGCCTTGGGGTTCTTCGCTGTGCAGTATCTATGTCCAGATCAAGATCGGAACATGATAATTAACTGTTTGATTGATATTTTATTAGACACTACTGACTTTGACAGGCTTACTGAAAACTTAATGATACATATGAAGTATCAGATACAAATACTGGTTGATTAGATTTGTGATCGATGCTGCTTGAGCTAAATAAACATTGATCCAAGGGGCAGATCTTGTACAAATATTTAAAAGGCGGTTCTTTTGGGACGTTAACGTAACGTCGTCAAAGTCATTATTGTGCAAACAAAAGGGGCCAGTATGTCACCAATTGAGCGAAAGTCAATCTCACATGTCCATTATAACAGTGATTTTTTTATTTGAACAACCGTCTGTTTTTCTAATTTATGCAATATTGTTTAGCGTTTATGATTACGCTGATTTTAATCCTGACATTTATTTATTTATTTAATCACATATTATTATCTATATTTTTGATTTCATTTATTCATTCATGTGACTCCGAACCTGATGCCAATTTCAGTGTCAAATTGAAAAATTAATATTTTGTAAAAATCGTCTGTCTGTCTAAATTACATCGGTCAGGCGCCAGTTTCAATATTTATATCCATGTTCGACGCGTCCAGCTTTTCGCGTGGTTGTTGATTTACTAATTGCGTCGCTTTGTCTACTGTTTTTGTTTTTATTGATGGTTTTTAAGTTAAAAATTAAATATGTTGTCAGTTTTACAACCGGCGGGCGCCTCACGAAACCGTGCTCCAAAAATAAAGTATTTGTAAATATATTAGACTACTGAAAAATGCAGATTTTTTAAACATGTATGTAAAACTATTATTTAATAAATAATAAACTTTGTTTAAACATGCCAATTGAATAAGATTTGAAATTAAAATATTACATTGATGTATAATGTTGAATATTAAAGAAAACTCAAATCAGCTCAACATTCCGAAAATATAGTTATATAATTTAGTTATCTGATATCGAATTTCATTCCATTGATTGCATTTTCAATTTGAAACGCATTCTTTCTTGGACTTAAAACGAATTGATTATATTATCTTCATCACGGAGATCTATACACTCTGATAACTCATGTATAATCATATGGTTCTCTTGGGTCGGTTGGTAAAGTTGTGTCGGTTGGTTCTGTTGTGTCGGTTGGTGCTCACTGTTCGAAAGTAGTTCTATCGTATATTTAATATCATTACTATCAAATAAGCATTGTTATCCCAAAATAGCATAGCCATGTAACCAATATTTTATAATAAAAAAAATATTATAATAATAATGAGAATATTCATAAAAATAATCAGAATACTTATGTAGATGATATTGACAAAATTGATAATAATTTATTACTATTTTATTATTATTTTATATAATTATTATTATATCCATTTTTTTGTATTATTATTAATGTTTCCGTTATAGTTATTTTTTTAAGTATTATTAAAATCATTATTATCATTACTTCGGTTGTTATTATAACGTAATATTACGTGTTAATAATAACAATAATAATATTTATATTAATATTATTTTTGTTATTATTGTTTCTAATGTTATTAATGTTATAATTATTATAACGGGTATTATTATTAATTTTATTATTATTATTATATTTGTGTGTAAATTTTTTTTTGTGGTGGTGTTATTATAGCGCAATTTGACATCGTTTCCCTATCAGTAGTGACGGATTATTATGCATATTACAATTTACTTTTGGTGTTTTGGTGACATTTTTTCATGTTTTGCTATCACAGAAATCACGTAACCTTTTATCGACGTCGCTTTGACAAAGAAAATATTCGATAAAACGCGTTATTATTTTACACTTCAAACGTATAAAGACAATCGCATGATGCATTTTGGAAATATATTCGTAATAAAATGCTTCAGAAAAAGGGAATTTTGCCATAAAATGCGTCAATGTCGACATTAAAATGAAACTACTTTGGGTAAAATGATTTTAATAGCCTTTGGTGTTGGTAAGCATTGTAATCGGGTGAAATTTGACGGACAGCTACGTATTTGATAGTCAATTTTATGTTATTTTGACCTTTTTTATACTCATCTTGCGTAGCGACAAAGAAAAGGTATGCGTTACTTTTTATTTCATTTCTAACATTTTTATTTCACCATTTATTTACGGCGGTAAAGTACCCGATTTCTTTGAAGGGAACGGGGTACGGGTCATGTTTTAGCGATATTCTTTGATGTTGTATTTAATTACTAATTGCTTATTTAATTGAGAAATTTTAATACTCTAAATCCAGGAAGTTATGTAAAACTTCCTGGATTTGGAGTATTTGAATGAATAAAAAATATTGTTGCGGAAACCATTACAATTGCAGTAATTACGTTGCTTGATCTTTAACAATGAATTTCATGTTATATTTGAAGATACAATTTTACTCTCACAAAATATATTTATTTATGTAGATCTAAATAATTTAAATAAAAACAAATTATGGCTATTTTTAAATATTGGTATAATGTTTCATTAAAAATGTAAATAACTATATTAAAATATTATTATTGCTGGTATAGATATATTTTTTTTTTAAATTCAGTTTTTGATCTCTCACACTTGAAACGCATAACTTCTTTAAACAAAAAAAGCATTCTATCGGAAAGTCGCGTGGTCTTTTAATTCATTTGTACATGGCGAGGGTCTGCTATGAAAGTCGGAGAATATTTCCGTCAGACTTTCAGTTGGTTCGCGGGACCCCTTCATCATCAGACTTTCAGTTGGTTCGCGGGACCACGCCATCATCAGACTTTCAGTTGGTTCGCGGCACCACGCCATCATCAGACTTTCAGTTGGTTCGCGGGACCACGCCATCATCAGACTTTCAGTTGGTTCGCGGGGCCACGCCATGCGAAATGTCAGACTTTCAGTTGGTTCGCGGGACCACGCCATCATCAGACTTTCAGTTGGTTCGCGGGGCCACGCCATGCGAAATGTCAGACTTTCAGTTGGTTCGCGGGACCACGCCATGCGAAATGTCAGACTTTCAGTTGGTTCGCGGGACCACGCCATGCGAAATGTCAGACTTTCAGTTGGTTCGCGGGACCACGCCATGCGAAATGTCAGACTTTCAGTTGGTTCGCGGGACCACGCCATGCGAAATGTATCGCCTTTAGTTGCAACTGATTATGTCGCATTCGTAAAATGGTTATTGTGGACTAATTGTTTACAGATGCACCGCCTTTCTTTTGTTCGAGTACTTTAATACAATTATAACCTTTGTACGGACCAAGCGGCATCACCATGTTGATCCCGGTGCTCCTATAAAAGTCATGTCGTCCGTCCATAACCATTGGTTAATGACATGTTCGGACCACACGGACGTTGACAATAATGGCCGTTAACTGGACCTTTGCTGACCACTGGCCGTCATGTCCCAGACAGACCGGCGCTGGGCTCATGATGATCGTCGCGCTTCCACCATAACCATAAACAGTGTCTTCTCTCATGAACTCCTTGCGAATTGTTGGCTATTTTCATGGCGACGAGGGAATAAAATAAACGTAGTTTTACACTTAGCATCACTGTGATATTATATTGTAAGATAATACTAAGTTTGTAATATCTCCGTTTACAGCCTACTCAATCAGTCACAAGGAGCAATATGAAAATGGTTATTATTCTTATATGCTACAACATATACGAGTCTATTTCCGTTGTCAACAATGTATTAAACTTGCAAAATAATGCGCACTCAACAAATCACACAACAAATCTATGTTTGCCTAAAGATAAGTAGATGTATTAAGTTAAATTTTGCCTCAAACATATTTCATCAAGATATTGGACCAAACTTCATTTGCAAATGAATAATTATAAAGTATCTAGAAGATTGCTTAATGAAACAGTTACATGACGTATTATGCTATTAATCACTAAAATAACTCAAAGTCTGCTAAGTATTTATTTCAAATTGTTCATGTATTTCGTTTATATGCACAGAACATTCTGAAAGACATACGTATTAAAGCGCGCGCACACGCACGCACGCACACTCGCCTTCTGAAAAATAAGTTTTCATAGAGAAATGTTGACGTACCGGTATTCAGTTTTTGTTTTGTTTTTGTTTTTAATGTACAAAAGGACGATGGATGTGAAATTTTGATATAATGGTTTTGGGCGTGCTTAATGCTCAGCAAGTGTAAAATGTCCACCTTTCGACTAATAAACGCCATCCGCGGAGCATGTGCGAACTTGAATGCCGATGACTTTAACTTGTTTATTGACGCAAACGGCAACACGTGTCACTGTGACTAGGTTACTTTTTGCGAAAACAAATATCAATAAAGGTACTTAATATTTCCATGTATAGCCAACCTTTTATTGCTCGAAACTGTCAAGGGTTGTTCTTATTCTTGAGAAAGATGTGGGGTACAACCTGCCATAATGGTCATCGCCCGTTTAGTGGTGATATGAACGGAACGACATGTTCATGGTCGAAAAAGCAATGATCCAGTGTCAAAAAATTGACAAGTTATGACTCTATGTGTCCAGGTGACACTTACAAATAATCTGAAATGCTAAATCTTTTGAAACCTCTATGCTTCATCGTAGACGTTTAACGTTAATAGTCGTTGATTTTAACGTGGACCCACCGTGAAATATTGACCACCGACCTTACCACACACTGACGTTACGTTAATGAATTTATTACGTTCCTTCATAGCTTTAAGACTGCGCGCGCAGTTGAATGTTGCGGTGTAAATGCCGGCGCCTGGCGTCCTCTCTCCCTGGACATCGCTGACCGCAATCATTGTTGTAATTATTCAGTGATGGCTCTGGGCAGGGAGTTGTTCGCATAAATCTTACAACGTAATGATGACAGTGCAATCACGCACGGTCCAGTAATGTACTGTTACTATCCTTCATTTGATTGTTCGTCCGTTCATCATAGCTGTTCATATATTTTCAATGGCGTTAATTCATACATGCTTGCATTTTTTATGCCTCCCTTCGAAGAAGAGGGGGTACATTGTTTTGCACATGTCGGTCGGTCCGTCGGTCGGTCCGTCCACCAGATGGTTTCCGGATGATAACTCAAGAACGCTTAGGCCTAGGATCATGAAACTTCATAGGTACATTGATCATGACTGGCAGATGAACCCTATTGATTTTAAGGTCACTAGGTCACTAGGTCAAGGTCACAGTGACTCAAAATAGTAAAATGGTTTCCGGATGATAACTCAAGAATGCTTAGGCCTAGGCTCATGAAACTTCATAGGTACATTGATCATGACTGGCAGATGACCCCTATTGATTTTCAGGTCACTAGGTCAAAGGTCACGGTCACAGTGACTCAAAATAGTAAAATGGTTTCCGGATGATAACTCAATAATGCTTAGGCCTAGGATCATGAAACTTTATAGGTACATTGATCATGACTGGCAGATAACCCCTATTGATTTTCAGGTCACTAGGTCAAAGGTCACAGTAACTCGAAATAGTAAAATGGTTTCCGGATGATAACCCAAGAATGCTTACGCCTAAGATCATGAAACATCATAGGAACATTGATCATGACTGGCAGATGACCCATATTGATTTTCAGGTCACAAGGTCAAAGGTGAAGGTCACAGTGACTCGAATAGTAAAATGGTTTCCGGATGATAACTCAAGAATGCTTATGCCTAGGATAATGAAACTGCATAGGTACATTGATCATGACTGGCAGATGACCCCTATTAATTTTCAGGTCACTAGATGAAAGGTCAAGGTCACTGACTTGAAACAGTAAAATGGTTTCCGGATGATAACTCAAGAATAATTAGGCCTAGGATCATGAAACTTCATAGGTACATTGATCATGACTGGCAGATGACCCCTTTTGATTTTCAGGTCAAGGTCACAGGGACAAAAAAACGTTTCACACAATGGCTGCCTCTACAACTGACAGCCCATATGGGGGACATGCATGTTTTACAAACAGCCCTTGTTAATCATCATTTTAATGACACCATTCATTTAATTCATAGTTTAATTTAACGTTTTTAAATTAATTTATTACCAAAGTTACCGAATCCGTGGTTGGCTTTGGAAATGTTGAATTTGTTTCTAACTCTAGGGAAGAGTGTATTCCGTTTCTACTGTGAGTTTGGATGGACGTGCAGTATCTACAAGGCTAGTGTCTGTCCTCGAGCCTTGGGCGATAATACACATTTATTAAATGTTTCTCCCGCCGATTAAGGCCGGCACCAAAACTATCCATTTCCTTCTAACGAGGTGCGGACCAAGGCGATCGGGTAGCCGCTCACTAATTTGTCATGCACTGCTGTTTGTTTGCAGATGTGTATCTGTTGGCTATTCCGTACGATTTGTTCCGTAATTATCGCTGGAATCTTGACCAGGCCTCGCATCTGTAACCTCGCCTAGCCATTGCAGTGCTTTGATGTGCGCCCTGAATTAATTACTGAACAGATTATATCAGAATGCGTCGTCATCTTTGCGGAGGGGTTGATTAGCTCTGTCAGCACAGGCAGATAACACAAACAACTCGCAAAGTTTGGGCAACGAAATTAATACATGTATGGCATTCTTACTCGTAATAGAAAGTTCTATCAAATAATATAAAATGATATACAATTACAAATTAGTACCATATGAATCGTATATGACTTGGGCACTGTAAGGAATTATAAATCTGCCAATAAAGAAATACTTGATACCATGATAGAGGTGTATAACACAAATTGACACAAGCTTCATGGCCATCGCAATTGCCCAAGTAACGAACCATTCACTTTGCTGTCTCGGAAATCTCTTTCATGAGCTGCAGATCGTTCTGTGGAAATTACGAGCTGTTTGATGTGTTGCGCAATAGTAATGAAAACGAGCGACAAATGTCTTGTGGTCCGAAATGTTCGGTCCGCCGCAGAGTCACGGGGTACGAGAAGCCGGACATCGGCCAATTTGATAGCCCCCTCAAATAGATTCAGACGATAAGGGACGCTAACTCATGATAATTATGATGAGGCATGCGCTTTTGATATCATCTCAATTGTCTTTGAGGAGTTAATTATGGAACAATTAAAGTGCGGCCGATAAAAGGACGACCCGACACGAGAGGCTGTTCTCGTTATCTTGGTTACGCTAGAATGGGTACTGTATGGGCACGGGCCTTAGAGGTGACGACTGATGGCAGCATATGGCCAGTTATGTTTGATTGAGCGTCTCGTTATGGCCAGATAATTCCTACCGCTCCTAATTATGACGTAATCCTGCTACATCGAATGAACGATGTTTTATGGGACGTGTTCACGGTTTGGCAAAATGGCAACTTTTTAAAACAGACAGACAGACATCAGGCAGTTTATTTAGACTTATACAACACTACATCGTCTTAATACTCAAATACACTGATTTTTATAAACTTTGTCGTAAATTCTGAATATGATCTGTTCATGACGGTATATTCAAACAAGCGAAATGATAGTCCTTACCAAGAACAGTATACAATATGTAATTTCGTGCATAAATAATAATCAATTAAGCTCGTAAACATATTAAAGCGTGTGTAGCTCTTTTCTTCGATATTTCGCAAAATAATCGTATTACTCACATAGCGTGTTAAATACGCTATTAATTTCAAAAGCTATTAATTTCGAAAGTCTGAATGGTCCAGTGGTAGCGAGTTGCGTTTTTCCTCCGAATACATGTATTAATTAAGTGAATTTATTAAAAACAACAAATAAGCAAACAGAAAATACTTGCATAATATCAATACATGTACATACATTTTGACATGCTACACATTCGTACTTATTTAAGTTGGCCTTTTCACGTTTTGGTAAATTGACAAAATTAAAAAAAAAGTTGTTTCAGAATAGAAAATTTTCGTTTTAGTTATGATATTTGTGAGGAAACAGTTATACTGAAGCATTTACCATGCTCTTAAATAGCCATTATATGAATCTTTTGACGATTTAAAAACATAAAACAATATAAAGCGTTGCAATGCGAAACGATTGAATAATTTGGAGTGCTCTGTTTTTGTCGTTATATTTTGTGAAACTACGAGGATTGCTTATATAAAGTATAAAATACATTCTTATTGGTAATGAGCACGGATGGCCGAGTAGTCTTATTGGGTAGATTTTAACTCCAGAACTCCAGGGGTCAGTGGTTCGAGCCCTGTTGAGGTTTACTTTTTTTCTTTGTTTTAAAAATTGTTTTCTTGTTTTTTTTACTGGAGCCTTTTAGATCCAATGTTTACATTAATCAGTATAAAGCATTTAATGACAAACCTCAATACATGCCAAAATCTGTGAAAAGGCCCTTAAGCTAAATGTAGATAATGCTTTGTGAATGTTTCTGAGAACCTTAGATGAGGTTGCATTCGCATGACAAGAAATAAAGTCTGCTGAATTCTCAAGAGAATACCATTCCGTGTGTCGTTTTCAGCAACAATTACTAACAGGACTTGGCATCATACTCCCAGTTTCCATGGCAACCGCCATCAAATATTCATTTGGAGAAGAAACTCGTGTTTTCAGCCTAAACTTTGGCCCTAAAATGTACTTACATATACGACGTAGTGTTATAGGGTACATATTCTGAATACATGTATGTATCTTTATTTGTGTCAGGAATCTAAAGGATTTGTTTGGAAATGTTGCACGTTCAACCCGCGACAGTGTTCCCTTATAATCGGAATGATTGAAAAAAAGACTCGAAGCAGTAAAGCACACTTATTTCATGCCAATTTGGCATTAGACATCAACGTGTTGAAATTACTCGAATGTAAACATGATGTCCTCAAATCTATAACCTTAAAAATAAATCACGAGCACTTTACAATATAGTTAAACATTATAGTTTGACAATAAAAATGCCCTATTTATAAATATGAACGTTTCATCTTTTATATGTATTTGGCTAATTTACTTACAAGAGTCATTGAACATTGAGCCTGATTGAGGTGAAACAAAGTATGTAATGTATTAAATCATCGTGATGTAAAAATTTTATTTAGCATAAGAATAGAGTATGGGTTTATTAGAGATTCTTGCTTCCCAAATATTTGTAATAGTTTTGTCCAAACAGAATGCGCAGTGGTCCATGTTTCGAACCTTCAGCTTTCACTACGAGGTCAGTCTGTCCAAAGACGTGCGATTGTAGACTTTCAGTTTGTACCAAGAGTGCTGTACAAGTTCGCTTTGTGAATGAAAATAAAGTATTGTGTCACCCATCTCCGCATTCATAACCAGTTATTCTCCTTGTGTAGGATGGGTGCTCAATGAAACACATCAGCGGTAAATGTAATTTTGTCAATCCGCTTAACTGCAAACAACACTAGGGCAGATTGATAATTCAATCTGTTCAAATGCCAGTTACCGATTATCACTCTTAGCCAAAAATTGATCGCAAAACATTTACGCGTCATCTTGCATTTATACATGTTTGACCCTATATTAAATTAAAAAATAAAATACTGTTATCCTCCAAGTGGATGTAAAACAATAGATCCCTCAATCCATCTTAGCCTTTTCACCGTTATACGACTCTGCACGCGATGCGGGTCTAATGGATGACCGTATTAATCACAGTGATAATCACCACTAACTGACGGCCAGCCTCTGCATGTTCGTGCTGACCGGACGAATGTCCGCCCTGACATATTGACCACCTGGCAGCCAACAGCGGTCACCGACGGCAGCCGTCGGCTAAGGTGGTTCTGTGAAATCATCATCATCTAGAGGTTAACAATTTCGCTTTGTCCCCGCTCCATGTCTTACGTTATAAAGGCACATATGTTGCAGGACGTGATGGTTGGTGGAATTTATGAATCATATGAAAGAACTGAATACAAACTTGAAGCGTTGGTTTAACCCATTTATGCCTAGCGTCTATAAAAAAGGCCGTGGCAAACAGCGTAGACCCAGATGAGACGCCGCATGATGCGGCATCTCATCAGGGTCTGCGCTGTTTGCTTAAAGGAATTTCTGTAAGAAATATTCTTGGTTTAAGTTCCTATCCGTTATGAATGATGTGGAACATTTTATTTTGTTTATATGACGTGAATTTCGCGAATGAGCAATTATAGAAGAACTCATGATAAAAGTGTATGGCTTTTTCCTTATTAACGGTTTGCAATCAATACAAATTGCGAATTGCTGTTTACGGAAGAGTTGTTGTTTCAAATCTAACGTTGACTTTCGTGGTGGCCTAAGATCGACATTTCTTAGAATTCGAAAAAGTACACCAACAAAACCGCCCTGACTAAATTGTCAATTGTTAACTAAAGAAAATTAATCGGTTTGTAATGTTGTAAAAACTGGCTAGACGATCCCTTGTAAGCGTTTTATAAGGCTCCAGATTGGACCGATAAATAACAATAAATAACGTTTTGTTTTAACAACAGGGTCTTGCTTACAAAATTTATGAGCATTTGCAGGCAGTGATGATTATGCATGTGATACTAATTGACTGGCGCGTCGATTTAAAATCGATAAATCAATACATCGGTTTTCCAAATCGATAACGTCTTTTAAAATCGACTGGGCTGGACATGTTGTAAACGGACGTGTCAAAAAATGTGACAATAAGTTGCGTAAGATTTCGTAAAACACGCTGAACAATCACTTTAATAATATTTAATTTATTATTACATGTAACGTTTTTTAAATCTAGGACAATCATTTATTTAATTTTTCATCTCTATCTTACACAACTATAAGAATGATAAAATGTGCATTTATTGATCGATTTATTAATAAAGTTATTTTTCATTACTAGCATTTATTTATTTACTATTCATTTTGTTAAATTACCATTTATATCGATATATTTCATTTATTTATTCATATGCCAGTTCTTATATTTCACAATACAATTAAAAATAAAACAGTAAACTATAGTGTCAGAGGTAATTATGTGGGAAGCTATTCGATGAGTAACGAGCCGGGGTAGTGTCATTGAAAGATGGACGTTTTTATTGACCGCAAGTATTCACCACAAGTATAACTTGCCTGACGTTTGATTTAACGTGGTTGCAGCGGCGATGATGTCGCCACCTGTCGGCCGCTCGCGCCCACGTTTATCGCGTCTCGTGCACTGGTGGGTGGGGTGAAACGGATAGGAAACACGTGGTGGGAGAAACGTTCTAGGCGTGCTGCGTCGGAAGTTGAGTAAGATCATGTAGGATGTCTTTTGAAATACAAAATGTATTAAATCATAAGAGGCTACCAATGCGTTTGTAGATATAGAACCGTGCGTGCGACGGAATAATAAATTCATGAAACCTCTTCATACTACATGTACTTTAAAAATTGCCGCATTGCACTCTCGAATTCACAACAGAAAAAGTCATTATCTAGACGAACGACCCGTGCTTCCGAAACAGTTCTGAATGCCTCTCAATGTATCCCACATTCACGAGACCGACTTATTAACCAAAAATAATATTCGTAAAATATCCGACACAAGAATGATAAACCTATACACCGTCTCCCTGACCTAGTGGTAAATGCTTTCCTACAGCAGCGAGAGGTCGAATGTTCCAGCCCCTTAAAGGGCACGATCAGGCATTACCAGTTGCCGACCCAGTCGACAGTTACAGCGAGGCGAGCCGTCCATTTAAGCGCCCATCCATACGGATAGAAATCAGGAGCAATGGTTTGCAGCAGAACGTGGTGTCCCATAACTCAAGGAAAGCTGCCCTCAAAACCCATGCGGTTCCTGTCCGTCTGGCCACACATCAAGAGTCAGATAATTTGATGATTCACATACACAACTATCACCGCAAGCATCTCCGCATGCTTACCTATCCAATCAGGCCCGGCATCGAACCTGTCAACTCCCATTAACTTCTGCATTAGGCTGCAACTCGCCGTTGTCTCATAAATAACTGCTAGATGAATATAATTTAAACAGAATTTACAGTACATGTATATGCATATCTGCACTGCATACATTTGTATGAGCCGCGCTCTCTGAAATCGAGGCTTGTTGCATGTGCCTAAAGTATCGTCCCATATTAGCCTTTGCAGTCCACACACGCTAATCTGTGCCGATAATTTCCGCTTACTCTTGATTATCGTATAGAAGAGATTAAATGTAGGCCTAATTAAATGTAAAGGACACAATCCATACAAGCGGAAACTGTCGTCCCATATAAGCATGGGGCGACACTTTACGCACATGCGTACAGTCGGATTTTCCTAGAGCTCGGCTCATATATACCAGCATGTTTTCGTTTGCTTTTCCCTAATCAATTCTTGTATTCAATGCTGATGTTCACTGTTGAACGTGTGGAAGTTTCTATATCAAGAAAGCTAAAACCTGTAACCTAAGTATTACTAAACTGACTGTAATTTACGACCAGTATGTTCATGTACATGGCGGAGACGTCTCTTCAGTGAAAGAACATTGCTAAATCAAGCGGCAATGAACACCTGCTCGTGGAAAATAAACGTTCACACCGAGGGAACGTAATTAACTTCCTGTCAAGTTATGAAATAATTTAATCTTTTAATTATCACCGTTGTCCAATATGTTGTCAACGCAATCTTTCAACCAACCCACCATTTGCCCGCCGCCATATTTCACAAGAAACCCGATTCCTCGGCCTTGTTTTCGCTTTTTAAGTTGCTGTCAAGATGTACCCTTTGTCGTTTGACTCGCGACTTTACTTCTAAAATTCGTCGTGACATGTCTTCACTGTGTTAAAGATGCTCTGTCATTTATGTGTTATAGATTGTTGTATGTTTGTTACGTAGTAAAAATGAGGATCCATACTTTATTGCCCATTTGAAGGAACGCGCCTGACGGAGGGTAGCGCTATCGATGGGTTTATCGTACGGTACCATCAAAGAAAAATACCCTGATATGTAAAATTTTAATAATATCGGGCATTTTTTTAAATAATTTCAATATTTACGTTACAGGCAGTTCGCACAGGCCAATCAAGGACGACACTTTCCGCCTTCAGTGGAGTATCGGTAAGAAGAGACTTCCTTTAAACGAAAAATTCCATTAACCCGGAAAGTGTCAACCCTGATTCCAGTCTACACGGCCTATCTTGGATGATGCTTTAACACATGTATTAAGCCCAGTTTTCCTAGAACGAAGCTCTTAAGTCAAAGTTGCTAATAGTATCGCTTTAAAGCGATGGATGAAACCGAGCTTGTCTTCTTCCGGGCATGATGGCCACAGGTGTGCTGATATTAGATCATAAGACGAGATAGCGAGAGATTAATTGAAGTTTACTTACACCTTTGTCGCGTGGTCTCAGATGCGGACATTGTAAGAAATAAATTGAAACGAGCCCTTCAGATGCGGAGTTTTGTTTCCTGAAAATTAATAAAATTTCAGGAGAGAGATGTGTGCTATATTAATCACTTGTAAAGAGACGCTGCGTTTTGTGACAGTATTTTGATGTTTAATGAATTAAGACTGCAATTTACAACTATTAATAAATATGGCCGTAAATTTCCCTTAATTTTTTATTACAACAAAATTAAGTTCCCATATCTAGCCTTTACAAATCTTATCATGTTACCTTATCTCTTCGTGTCATTGTATTTCTTAAGAACTGATTATCATAAGGCACATTTCCTCCTCATCATATCTGAGACAACAATGCTATTAGAATTTAAAACTATTTACGCGGCCTTTGTGATCGATAATAAATGCCGTCGCGAATAAGACCGGCATTACATCTCTTCAGACAGTAAAACCAGTCTCCGTAGTGCGGGGATCAGAAATTGCCGGTTGCGTCGCCTCGAATTAACGGAGATGGACGTCAAAGCGGCCAGCGCAGGCTGTTGTAGCTGATACATATCAAGTTATGGAGAGGAGGAATCTCCCTAAGGCCGCCATCTTGCTGCCTGGCCTTGCCGGCGAATCAGCTTCGTCACGCGAGATGTAGTTGTTCACATGAAATATTTGTCGTTTCTAATTCCGTAGCCGTACAGTTACCATGACAACTCGGGATTTTACGCGTCCGGACCCGGAATTAATTGCCTGTTTCTCGTCCTTAGCGATTCTTCGATCAGAAATGATAGAGTAGGTCGGAGTTTGTTTTGGAACGGCGGAGGTCGGAGCGGAATGGAATAATTATACGAATAAAATAGTCATTCCATCAATTTAGATCGACCGAAGGGATAGTTTACAGAACAAGCAAAATGGTTTCATAGCATGCCAGTGGCTTTCCCGTAACGCTGTATTGATAGTTTGTTTTGCCAGCGTGAAATGAAATTGTGATGAGCTAGCCGGCTGGAAAACGAACTCATTTGCCGGGAAAATGAAGACGTCACTCACCGGCAACTATTGTTTCAAAACAGTAATCTCTAGTAAATCCATTCTTATTGCAAAAAGTCACGACACTCAAATGCATAATTGCTTTGAAATCAAAATATTGAGTTGTCCCGAAAGGTTTTTGTATTGTCTGTCTGAAACAGATTTGTCATTGAATGAAGATTTTAAGTTATCTATGTCAACTATGTAAATGTGTTACTTAATCTAGTACATATTTAAATTTCTGCGTTAAATGCCTTTTTATTATTTATTGAGTGATTTTAGTGCACATTAAGACAGCTATAGCTTAAATCCATGAAAATAAACTACGGTACAAATAATACATGTATTCGTTCTCAGAACGATAAGCGTTTTAGGTACTTTGAGCCGTCCCGTGTTTTATAAATTTTACTTAATTTCTTAAACTTTACAATGACAGCAAGACAAACTTTACAATGACAGCAAGAAAAGTAAGTTTCCAGACATGTACGCTTTCAAGGAGATGTTTCCGTGACGGCATGCCTTTTCGCTCCCTTCTTTTTGCAAGACGCCGCACGTAATTCTCGTGTGGCACGTAAATCTCGTGTGGCAACAATATGCGTAGTTTCCAGGGACAACTGCGACGGATGAAGTTGTCAATTATGGGTATAATTTCTAATTAGGAAAATACACATTTCTGTTGGTGTCAGTTAAAAATCTACTCGTGGAAATTGTTACCAAGGAAACCGTCCCTGTGGGCCTATTTTGTTCGAAAGAGTTCCTGGCATACGACATTGAGTTTCCGTCAAAATTTTACAAATGACGTGCGTGCCGGCCGATGTATCTCCGCTCAGGGAGCTATCGATATTAATATTTGATTAGCACATTTGTCTTTTGTGAGTCAATTAGCGCGAACATTCGAATTCATGCATGAAATATGTAATAGTATTAATTGTTTAGTGACGTCACTTTGCTGGTTTGTGTACATGCAAAGCATGTGCAATCTATGTGACAGCACGTTTGGGTCCTAACGTCCCGAAGCTTGTGTTTTCAATTGTTAATTGGTCAATAAACAACGATTTTGAGTTCTGGTGCGTAGGAATTGAAACACGAGAATTAAGGCTGATAAAGGACGACACTTTCCGCTTGAATGATATTTTTCGTTTGACGTATGTCTCTTCTAAGAGAAAGTCCAGTTCAGAATTGCATTCAAACTCGCTTTTTCAGAGAACGACTCAACTCTAAGGTTCCCGCACTCGTATGTTTCAGGTGCTGGCCTACATCGACTGTCTGCATGGCAAGTGGAACTTCAACGAGATTCGCGCCATCTTCTCGCGCCGCTACCTGCTGCAGAATGTCGCCATCGAAATATTCCTCGCAAACAGAAGTAAGACATACGCCATGAATACAACATTTATAGAATTAAATACACGAGTTCTCTTTGAAGTCGCGTGTAGAATTCTTTGTATCATACTGTGATTTTAATGCTGTATGCATTCCTAGATAACTGACGTATAAATATAATAATTATACTTATACGTATTATTGTAATAATTATACTTATACTTATTATTGTAATAATTATTATTGTTTTTCATCTTATTATATAATCATTATTATTCGTAATAAAGCCTAGATTTCAAATTTGATTGTGGAAGGGAAGTAACTCTTGTTCAGTGTGGCAGTAGGAGTTGCTCCCCCTGAATAAAGACGGACTTATTTCATTCGATTTTCTCAAAGTATTTATATGTTTATATATGTATAATGTGAATAAAAATCAATTAAAACATGCATGCAAACAAAGGATTTTTGAAATATGTTCATCCCCCCCCCAAAAAAAATCCATCTTTAAATTATTATGGTATTCTTCATTTTTTTATCATTTCAGCAAGAGGTACATTTTAGTTCAGTAAACCATTTGCCAGATTTTAACCTCTATCATTAGCTAACAGTGTTTTCAAAATAAAAGTTCAATTATGAGCACTAAAGAAATTTTTAGCTCGGCTGTTTTTGGAGAAAACCTGAGGTATTGTCATAGCTAGCTCGTCGTCCTTCGTCTGCCGTCCGCTGTGATAAAACTTTAACATTGGCTCTAAAATCAAAGTGTTTGCACCTACAACTTTGAAACTTCATATGTAGATGCACCTTGATGAGTTCTACACGCCACAACCATTTTTGGGTCAATAGGTCAAAGGTGAAGGTCACTGTGACCTTTAAAAAAATTTTTTAAAAAAGCATTTATTCAAAACTGCATCCACAGCCGAGCGTTTGCACCCGTTATGCGGTGCTCTTGTTACATTCATATTTCCAAGTGTCTCTGCAAGCTCTAATGTTTTGTTTATATGATCAGCGTATATGGACAATAAGTAAAAATGAAAGGGAACTGTTAAACTAAGCTTCATGGTACAAACAGTATTGCAACTCTGATAATAGATAAGATTTACAGTCTGAATCAGTGTCGCTGAAGTAGAGACATTTGCATGCATATTTTCTGCTGGTACTAAAATTAGGTGGGATTAAACAGTAAAGATTCAGAACAATATTGTAGAATGCATAGTTATTGTCGGCAGGTTATGGCAAAATCTCTTTGTTCACCATCACATTATTTATATACCATACACCAACATTGGGCTAAAATGTAGAACAGTATAGCATCGCAATTATGATATAACTAAACTTAACAAGCAACACTGTTTTCATATATCGGACACAGACCTGTTACAGTACCGGTACTGAAATTGTAGTATATAATCATATTGTATACGTAGCACACTGACTGCAAAATGGTTGCTAGTTACATACCAAGATACCATGCTGTAAGTCTGGTCATTTAATCATGTGTTTTGTTTTTTATCCTTTTGTTTTTGTATCCTTATATAGATTTAAATTAACAACTACATACACTATATTGTGTTTTTATACAACCAGGCCTTCAACCTGTTTCAATTATTAACTAAGTTTGTTATTTTCTTCCCTTTAACATGTTGTAAAGGTCTTAAAGGGATCTTTTCACGGTTTGGTAAATTGACAAAATTGAAAAAAGTTGTTTCAGATTCGCAAATTTTCATTTCAGTTATGATATTTGTGAGGAAACAGTATTACTGAACATTTACCATAGTCCAATATAGCCATTATATGTATCTTTTGACGATTTGAAAACCTAAAAATTATAAAGCGTTGCAACACGAAACGATTGATTAATTTGGAAAGTTCTGTTGTTGTTGTTTAAATTTATGAAACTACGAAGATTGCTTATATAAGGTATAAAATACTTAAACAGTGTATATACAGCGGAAGAGCCGAGAGGGCTAATGCGCTTTTACTTCAGACTAACTCCAGGACTCCGGGGGTCACTGGTTCAAGCCCTGGTACCGGCTACTTTTTTTTCCTTTTTTAATTTTATTCTTGATTTTTTACTGGAGCTTTTAAGACCCAATGTTTACATTTATCAATATAAAGCATTTAATGACAAACTTCAAAATATGCCGGAATCTGTGAAAAGGCCCCTTTAATGAAAGACTATTCAATGCAATAAGGCTAGTATAATCTGAAGACAGGTGAAGCAAAAAAATCTTAATTTCGCAATGCTGTTTTGCTCCATTTCAAAGTGGCATTAAAAAAGAGCATCAAACAAATAAATGATCCAGTAACAATACATAAAAAATGATAACATTTTGTTACACTTTTGCTTTGAATGACTAATACAGTAATTCCATGTTTACTGTTTACAGAAAAAGAAAGACACAATACATCTGGATAGAAAGTGTTGTATATCCTTGTTATCATGACAATCATGTCATAACCATCCAATTCTTAGACTTACCACAAAATTTGTATTGAAATCGTACTGTTTTTAAAAGGCTTTAAATGTTTTAACAACCCTTTACTATAAGAATCTTCATTTAAAGGTATTTGACAATGATACAACATTGTTTTCTTATTTTTTAATACACAAAGTTTATAAATGTTTAGTTAACATGCATTGCGTAAAAATTGATGCAAAATTAAACTATCAGTAGTATCATGGTTTTAGTTAGAGTTAGTGTATCATAAAAGTGTGCAATCCATTGAGATCATTGAATCAAAATTATATCAAAATTGTATCAAAATACAATGAAATATATTCAAACGTCTAAGAATGTTTCCGTAAACGGGGGCTCTATTGTGTAACTTTTTTCCGGTACTGATATGCCTTTCAGCCGCAATCATGTTTGCATTCCCTGACCATGCCACCGTAAAGAAGGTGATCAACGTGCTACCCAGGGTCGGCGTAGGGGTCAAGTATGGACTCAGCCAGTCAAGGTATACAGGGCAACAGAGTCGAACATGTTTAAGTTTCACTTGAGGTTTAAACCTACCGGTATTTTAATGAGTAAAAATTTGAATTGAAACCTTGGGCTACTGAAGGCACCCGTCAGTATGTTTCCTTTGAAGAATCAGTACATGGTGTCTTTGTAAAGACCTTGAAAGTGTGTCCTTTTGGAGAGTTTCACTCCTTAATGTCTTATTTGAAAGGCATAGCAAATACTCAGTTTCACATGGCCTAAAATGAACATACCTGCAATCCATGTCTTGTGGGGCTGTGTTATCAATTGTTATTCTGATTGTAGTAATTTGAATGATTTTTTGTTTCACATAAACATAACAAAATGATTATTGTAATTATGATCAATGTCATAAGAAAAAATGTGACATTTTCACGTGATAATGGTAAGTTAAAAGTTGGTTTTCTGCAATCATGAGCTTAAATTTTGGGTCATACCTGTTTTATTCATTCATATAAATCATATAAGCCTCATACAGGCAAAACTGGTCTTAATGCATGTGCAAAAAGTGTCATTCTATATTAGCCTGTGCAGTCAGTACAGGCTAATCAGGGACAACACTTCACTTTTATGGAAACACAATGTTTGAAGGGATGTCCCTTCTTTGCAAAAATCTTTTTTTAAATGGAAAGTGTGATCCCTGATTAGCCTATGCAGACTGCAAAGTCTAATCTGGGTCAAAATGCAAAGCACATGCATTAAGCCCTGTTTTTGCAGAATGAGGCTCATATGTTTGTACTGTTCTCTTTTATAGACGAATGTCCTCTGCATCAGGCAAGCAGCTCTTTAAGTTATCACAGATGACCCAGAAGTGGCAGCGGCGAGAAATCTCCAACTTTGATTATCTTATGTACCTTAACACCATAGCTGGTAATTGGGAAATGCTTTGTAAATTAACAACAATGGTTCAAACTCTGCATACACGTTATTGCTATATAAGGAAACTAATTTAATTATTTAATAAAACCTCAGATACCTTAACTATTAGAGCCTCACTGTGGGAGAATGGGCTTTAATATATGTGCCTTAGTGTTGTCCTTGAACAGCTTTTTCTGTTCCCACATGCTAACCAGGGACAACACTTTCTGATAAATTGATTTTCTCTAACAACAGTCTTCCTTTTAATGAAACATTCCATATAAGCGGAAAGTGTTGTCCCTAATTAGCCTGTGATGACTGCACAGGCTAACCAAGGACGACACTATGCACATGCATTAAGCCCTGTTTTCCTAGAGCACAGCTCATTTATTTTTGGTAGCTGATGCTTATTCATCCATTTCTCACCAGGTGAATATCTATCCCATAAGTATCAGTCTTGGCAAAAAAAGAAAAGGAAGGAAGAAAACAAAGATAGTAATATTAATTCAACAAATGCACAGCTTTTTCTAGACAAACATATGGTATTTTATCTTGATGAGTTCATCTCATAGGTATCAATATTGTACATGCATGTGCCATTAATGGATTACATGTAATATTTACAACAAGGTGTTTGGGTTTGTTTTCAGGTCGCACCTACAATGACTTGAACCAGTACCCAGTGTTTCCTTGGGTGATAGTCAACTATGACACAGATGAGCTCGATCTCTCTCAGCCCAATAACTTCCGGGATCTCTCAAAGGTAGCGTGCTAACACTTACCTGATTTGAAGTCATGTGTTTGGATTCCATTTAATGTTTTGACAATGTCTTATAAAAAAAAAAAATCTCCACCACAGTGACTAGGACATTTACTGATTTCTTTATTGACAAAGACAACAAAAAATTTTCTGCCCAATACAAATTAAAAAAAAAACGATCCTGCGTACAACATTTAAAGATATTATTTTCGTTGCAAAAAGATATCCTATAAGAATGATTGTCAGAGTATATTCACTAGTTAATACCAGTAAAACCATTTCTTTGCTGCTTCTGATGTGTAACAATTGAACTTCCCTATCTGAACCTTTGTTAGTTAATCAATCATCAGAATTCTCATTCAATATTACTTTGCAGATCAACAATTAAATGTCAACGCTTGTTCCTTAAGTGTATTGCCTCACTTGCAGCCTGTGGGTGCGTTGAACCCGAGTCGCAAGGAGTTCTTTGAGGATCGTTACAACACGTGGGAACACGATCAGATCCCTCCATTCCACTATGGCACTCACTACTCCACCGCCGCATTCACACTCAACTGGCTCATACGAGTGGTGAGTTTGATAAACAGGGCAACTTGTGGGTATAGTGGCTCATAAATTTAGCCTTGTTCTGAGAAAAATGGGCTTAATGCATATAAATTATTAAGTTTCTACCCAGATTTGCCTGTGAAGTCCGCTCAGGATAATCATGGTCGACACTTTCCGCGTTTATGGTAGTTTTCATTTAAGGGAATTCTTTTCTTAGTAAAAATCCAGTTTAGGCGGAAAGTCTTATCCCTGATTAGCCTGTGGAGACTGCACAAGCTGGGACAACACTTTAGGCACATGAATTAAGCCCTGTTTTCTCAGAACAGCACAACCAGATCCCTCCTTTCCACTACAGCAAACACTACTGCCACATTCACACTCAACTGGCTCTAACGAGTGGTGGGTGTCATATGACCACTGATCTGGGATTACACTTTCCGCCTACATGTTTTATTGTTAAGATGAGACATCCTTTAAATGAAAAAAACCTTTACAGCGTGAAGTGTTTTCCCTGATTAGCCTGTGTGTACTACACAGGCTAATCTGTGAAGACACTTTGCACACATGCGTTAAGCCTAGTTTTCTCAGAATGTGGCTTATATATATATGGCCTCTTTTTGGTCCATTAACTCATAAATTTAATGTCCAGTGAAAGCAACAGTCTTAGAACTGTATATTTTAGACATAGATTCTGAAGGACAAATGGTGATCAAACATTTGAAAATAATTTGGACAGACCGGTTGTTTAAAAATAACACATAATACAGGGTAAAATACAAAAATTTAAATAAACAGACAAGTTGAGCATTTTTATGCAACTGGGCAACCTTATAGTTTAATTTTTGCCACCTTAGTATTTGGACTATCTTACATGACACCATTAGATGTTTTCTTGAAAAGTTGTGTTTTGTTTTATAACCAGGTTTTCCGAAGGAAAAAACTGGTTATTAGATTGGTGAATGCGGGCAGGCTGGCTGGTGGGGGGGTGGGCGGAACAAGCTTGTCCGGGCCATAACTATGTCGTTCATTGTCAGATTTTAAAATCATTTGGCACATTTGTTCACCATCATTAGACGGTGTGTCGCGCGAAAAAATTACTTAAATTTCTCCAAGGTCAAGGTCACACTTTGAGTTCAAAGGTCAAAAATGGCCATAAAGGAGCTTGTCCAGGCCATAACTATTTCATTCATTGTCAGGTTTTAAAATCATTTGGCACATTTGTTCACCATCATTAAGTGGTGTGTCCCGCGAAAGAATTACGTCAATATCTTCAAGGTCAAGGTCACACTTTGAGTTCAAAAGTAAAAAATGGCCATAAATGAGCTTGTCCGAGCCATAACTATGTCATTATACCCCCACAAAACAAAGTTTAGGGGGTTATATAAGAGTGAACTTGTCAGTCAATATGTCGGTTGGTCGGTCTTTCTGTCGGTCCGTATTAAGTCTCTAATTCAAGTAGTTTTCATCCGATCTTCACCAAACTTGGTCAGAAGTTGAATCTAGATGATCTTAAGGCCAAGTTCGAAACATGGGTCTTGCCGGGTCAAAAACTAGGTCACGGGGTCACTTAGTGCGTTTTTTAACATTCAGCATGGTGTCCTCTCTCTTATTCAAGTAGTTTTCATCCGATCTTCACCAAACTTTGTCTGCAGTTTTATCTAGATGATCTGAAGGCCAAGTTCGAACATTGGCCATGCCAGATCAAAAACTAGGTCACAGGGTCACTTATTACATTTTACACATTGAGCATGGTGTCCGCTCTCTATTTCAAGTAGTATAAATCCGATCTTCACCACACTTGGTCAGAAGTTGTAACTAGATGATGTGTAGGTCAAGTTTGAACATGGGCCATGCTGGTTCAAAAACTAGGACACTTAGTGAGTTTTAAATCTCACCATGGTGTCTGCTCTCTAATTCAAGTAGTTTTTATCCAATCTTCACCAAAATTGGTCAGAAGTTGTATCTTGATAATGTCTAGGGCAAGTTTGAATATGGGTCATGCCGGGTCAAAAATAAGGTTATGGTGTCACTTAGTGCGTTTTAAACATCACAATGTTGTCCGCTCTCTAATTAAAGTAGTTTTCATCCAATCTTCACCAAACTTGGTCAGAAGTTGTATCTAGATGATGTCTAGGTCAAGTTTGAATATGGGTCATGCCGGGTCAAAAACTAGGTCACGGGGTATCTTAGGGCGTTTTAAACCTCAACATGTTGTCCGCTCTCTAATTCAAGTAGTTTTCATCCAATCCTCACCAAACTTGGTCACAAGTTTTATCTAAATGATCTCTAAGACAAGTTTGAACATTCCGGGCCTAAAACTAGGTCACTGGGTCACTTTGTGCGTTTTTTAACATTGAGCATGGTGTCTGTTCTCTAATTCAAGTAGTTTTCATCTGATCTTCACCAAACTTGGTCAGAAGTTTTATGGAGATGATCTTAAGGCCAAGTTAGAACATGGGCCTTTCTAGGTCAAAAATTAGGTCAAGGGGTCACTTAGTGCGTTTTAAAAATTGAGCATGGTATGTGTCAATGCGGCATGTGGGGGTAATAGTCACGTTTGTGACAAAGCTCTAGTTTATTGTCAGATTTTAAAATCATTTGGCACATTTGTTCACCATAATTGGACGGTGTGTTGCGCGAAAGAATTACGTAGATATCTCCAAGGTCAAGGTCGCCACGACTAAAATAGATCGAGTTTGAATCAAGGGGGGTAACTGTGATGAACAATCAGTAGGAATGCACATTTTGAGTTGTAATTGTCTCCCTTTATTAGACTTTTTTTTTTCAAAAACCTGGTTTTGTGACAATTTTGCCCCTTGTTGTTTATTTTCAAAATATGACTACAAATGATCGCTTGTGTTTCCAGTTTTCTACACCTTTCTAAATGATCCCTTCTTTCAACACAAACCTAAAATATTCCTTTATATAAGTATTTGTAGCTCTTTCTGAATAGATCAGTCCTCTATTCATGCTCTTCATATCCCCCAATTTAGGAAAGGTAGTCCACCAGCACAGCTATTATTTCAATCATTATTTTCACATGCTTCAATATGTGCTTTTTCCTATTCTAATTCTATTCAAATTCAACAGGTTTAAACCAAATCTCCCATTTCAGGAGCCATTCACGTCCATGTTCCTCAACCTGCAGGGAGGCAAGTTTGATCACGCCGACCGCATCTTCCACTCCGTCTCTCAGGCCTGGAAGAACTGCCAGCGAGACACGTCTGATGTCAAGGTAAGGCATGGCCAGTACTAATGTCCAGCCAGGTTTTGTTATCAATGTTTAGTCACCTACAGAGTTGACTTAGATGAAGTTTTTTACACTTATAAAGAGCAATGTATGGTTTATGGATTTTTCCGAACAAAGATCAAAGGTAAAGTTGCTGTTACTTAAAATAGAAAGAAATTACTCAAAATTCACATATATGAAAAAAGTACATATTGAAATATCATAGAAGTTGTTACATAAATATGGTTATAGTTTTGCCAAAGTCTGTCATTTATTCCCTTCCACTGTTCATCTGTCCTTCTGTATGTCTGCCCACTAAAATTGAAATATTTTAATAGCTGAAATGGTAAATATGATATTATTATGAAACTTTGTATACACATTCAGTGATTCAGTTTTCTGTACATATATCAATCCCTTCTTCTGTGCATAGGTCTGCTTGTCTGTTTGCAAATTGGACTTGAAATTCTAAAAAGTACTGAAGATAATGGGACAAAACTTGGTTAACTTATAAAAGGCCATATGGGAATATTGCAAGGTCTTTCAGTTTTCGCCTGAGGTCAAAGGTCAAACGATCATGTCAATTTAAATAAAATAAGAACATAAATTAATATTAAAATTACACAGCAACTTAATAAGATATTATCATGAAACTTTGTATGTACAGGGCACTGTCTGTCTCAGTGTGTATGTCTGCTGGTCCCTTCCTCTGTTCACTTATTTATCTGTCTGTCTGTCTGCAAAAAGAAGAGAAATATATTTAAATGTATATGGAATATGACCATGAAACTTCAATTAAGCTATTTGCAAACCATTATTTCTGCACATGTCAAATGTCACGTGACATTTACTTAAAAACAATAACACACAACAATGTGAATATTCTATAGGTACCTTAGATATAATCATGAAACTTGGTATACACTTGAATGGCAATATGATGGTCACATTCACAACCTTTTTTATCATGAATGGTCAATTATCTGGTGAATATTAAAAAACAAATCTTGATATTGCTTTGCTAAATTGAGGTAATGAACAATAATAATAATTGTTAGAGGTTTTGAAGTGGACCAGGAGGAAACCTTTGTGTTGCCTGCAATACTATCAAAGCCTTGTTATATTTATTGCTTTCTTGATGTACTTAAATTATTATACACACAAACTTGTATTTACCTACAAGCATTACTGACCAAAATAAGCAACATATTTAAGGCGACAAAATAATAGTGTTTTGGGGATTACTTGTGAAATTTCTCTACACATAGTTACAGGTGAAGTTTTTGGAAAAAAATATGTAATTTTCTGCAGTTGATAATTACCATACAAAATAAATTGCATGTTGTAATTCTGGCACAAGTTAAACTATATTAGTGTGTTTTTTCACCATTTTGGGAATGGTTCCAGCCTGGTCCATTTGTATTGGGAAAAAACATGTTCTTTTGACTAAAATTGGGAACTTTTATGTTGTTGATTTTATGCTTACAAATATTTTAAAATTGATTATAACAGTGATTTCAAAATACTTTTTTGTAAGGGTCAACTTATAGAGCTGGATTTGGACATCAATGACATGTTAAGACTATTCTTTTTTATACGCCCGTTTTATAGTTTCACCTTGACGGCGGGTAGGCGGGCGGGCGGGTGGCGTCCACAGCAGTGTCTGCTCTCTAATTCAAATAGTTTTTATCTGATCTTCACCAAACTTGGTCAGAAGTTGTATCTAGACAATATCTAGGTCAATTAGAATATGGGTCATGCCGGGTCAAAAACTAGGTCACAGGGTCACTTAATGCATTTCAAGCATTTAGCATGGTGTCAGCTCTCTAATTGAAGTAGTTTTCATCTGATCTTCACCAAACTTGGTCAGAAGTTGTATCTGGACAATATCTAGGTCAAGTTCGAATATGGGTCATTCTGGGTCAAAAACTAGGTCACAGGGTCACTTAGTGCCTTTCAAGCAATTAGCATGGTGTCCGCTCTCTAATAGAAGTAGTTTTCATCCGATTATCGCCAAACTTGGTCAGAAGTTGTATCTAGACAATATTTAGGTCAAGTTCGAATATGGGTCATGCTGGGTCAAAAACTAGGTCACAGGTTCACTTAAACCATTTCAAGCATTAAGCATGGTGTCTGCTCTCTAATTAGTAGTTTTCATCCGATCTTCACCAAATTTGGTCAGAAGTTGTGTCTAAACAATATCTACATGTAGGTCTAGTTCAAATATGGGTCATGCCAGGTTAAAAACTAGGTCACGAGGTCACTTAGTGCATTTCAAGCATTTAGCATGGTCACCGCTCACTAATTTAAGTAGTTTTAATCAGGTCTTCACCAACTTTGGTCAGAAGTTATGTTTAGCTGATATGTAGGTCAAGTTTAAATATGGGTCATGGTAAAGTTATCAAGTTGTCCAAAGCCTTAAAACGGGCGTATCTTGTGACAGTTTGCCACTCTTGTTTTCCACTGGGAATGGTTCCCCTGCCGGATCCAAATTTGTGTACTGAAAATATCTCTGTACAGGAATTGATACCTGAGTTCTTCTCGCTGCCTGAAATGTTCATGAACAACAACCGCTATGAGCTAGGCAAGATGGATGATGGGAAGAAAGTCACTGACGTTGTACTGCCGAAATGGGCGCGCGGGCCTGAAGACTTTGTCAGGATTAACAGAATGGTAGCTACTTTAATGGTATCATATTGTGTAACCGGGTACTTAATGTATTGTTTTTAATGTCACAGTATGTCTGTTGGTATGTTAGTTTTGTTTACTTTTGTGTAAACTATTGGTTTCACACATGAATAGAAAACTATTGTTCAAAAGATTTGTATAAGCTTTTCCTTTGATAAATGTGTAAATTTAAATACGTTTACAACTAAATATGATGATTACAAAAAACAAAACATTTAAGTCTTATAAAACATAGGACATGATTACTAAGGGGCATTATAAAGACAAATGCTTTTGGATTTGTAACTACTCAATGTCTGGTCAATGGCCTTCAAAATTAGGTAGCACAGTAAAAATGTTGCAGTTTTATAAAGTCCATAAGTGACCCATTTTCTAAATGTCAACCTGTAACACATTGTTAACCAAATCTGATTGATCCAGTGAAGCATAATTGTTTAAACTGTTAAGTGGTATACAAGTTTTTGTTCTGTTTACAATTATTGTGTCTCATTACAGGCTCTGGAGTCAGAGTTTGTATCGTGCCAGCTTCACCACTGGATAGACCTCATCTTTGGATACAAGCAGAGAGGTAGCGGCTACAATTGTGTCCAGTTGATTCTCTTTGGCAACTCTAAGATGACGTGTCCCACTTTGAAAGTCCCAGTGCTTTTACACAACTTATCTTATTCAACAAAAATGACTATTGGTTCCTTTGTTGTTTAATAACTTTCACCATCATTTCACAAGAAGGGTTATTTATTATGTTTTTGTTTCTTGTACCCTGCATTACATGTTATGTGTAAAGTTGCCACACAGACAGTTAAGTTCTGAAAATGTAATTTGATAAGATCTTAACAATACTATTTCTTACAAAACCAACACAAATGAGCCATGCTCTGTGAAAATGGGCTGGCGTTAAGTGTCGTCCAAGATTAGCCTGTGCAGTCTGCACAGGCTAATAAGGGACAAAACTTTGCGCCCAAAATCGATTTTTTCTAAGAAGATAATTTATTTAAACAGAAAATACCATAAAGCGGAAAGGATTGTCCCTGAAAAGCCTGTGTGGAATGCACAGGCTAATCTGAGACGACACTTTACGCACATTCATTAAACCCCCTTTTCACAGAGCACGGCTAAAAATCATCATTCAAACTGTTTAGGTGTTGCTGCAATGCTCTGAGCCATGTCATGTTTAAATGAGTTATATTTGTCATATGCGGCCATCACAATAATGCAGGGTGGTCAGGTGCTACCTACCATGATCGCTATTCAATCAAATAATGCTTAGTGGTGTCAATAGCTGATAAGGTACATGTACCTGCCTGTGTGTAAGCATGAGACCCATTTTTGCACGTGGATGCTCAACAACAAATGCATACTGTAGGTCCCGAGGCAGTGCGAGCCACAAATGTGTTCTACTATCTCACATACGAGGGTGCTGTCAACCTGGATACAATGACTGACCACGTCATGAAAGAAGTATGTCCTCAAACAGCGATATATACACCATTGATAAAAGTATTCAAGTGTTAATACATGTACATACTGCTTCACAGTTTGGAGCCATTTTGGGGTGACCAAACCTGGTCGCTTTTCAAACATTTGTGCTATTAAATTTTTATAGCAGTTTGAAATATGGCTTTTTGTTTCATATTGGTATACAAATGTCTTTTGTTCAACTGCAAAATATCTGTTTCAATATGTAAGCAAAATTTTACTTATTCATTAATCCCTTAAAAATCCCTGTAAAATCTAAACACAACACAACAAGCTATTGTTTGTTTCAGGCAATTGAGAACCAGATACGCAGCTTTGGACAGACACCGACTCAGCTGTTGGCAGAGCCCCACCCCCCTCGCAGCTCGGTCATGCACCTGGTAAGAGTTCTCTCACTTGTTACAACCCTTACACAGTGGCCTCCTTTAATAACAATAATTAAGCCGAGCACAGCTAAATTATTATTATACAGAAAAGCTACTGTGTAAGGGTTTTAAGAAGGGAAAGCTGTAATTTACAGCACAACTCATTTATTTCATTTGCGTTATAGCCTCTGTTGTTATCAAAATGTTCTGCCATTGCATTAGTTTATTGCATATGGTATCCATGACCATATTCTGCATGAGAATATTGTATCGAGTCAGAAAAAATATTGCTTAAGAGAACTAGAATAATTTACTGTTAAATGTTAAATAAAATGGTACAGATAATTTATTATGTTCATAATAAAGAAAGAAATTGAAAATCTAAAACTAGAAAATATTATATGGAATACAGATCAAATTTTTATGTTATGTTCCAAAAATAAATATTTAAAAAAAGGCTTTAATGGGGCCTGTTATAACAAAATAGACCTGAAATATATAATATCTTGGCGTCCATTATACTATGGTGTTTGTTAAACCTGTATATGCAGTCTCCTTATTTAAGAGGTCATGTGTTTGGGTCTTCTTATTCTGCTTTCAAAACATTTCTTATACTCGCATGGTCAAAGTTAGAACAATAAGCTGCACTGTTTCACATAGGTTATCTCTTTATGACTTACTGATAAATGTGTTAGCAATTAATCCTTTCCCACTTAGAAGCAAAGTGAAAATGGCTATGTGAAAACAGCATGAAACCAGAACAGCCTGCAAGTAACTCACAGTCTGTTCCGGTGTTATGCTGTTTGCTGCTCATCAACATCTAACTTTAATCTAGTAAAAAAGGTCTTTAATTAAATTTAACTTTCTAGGGGACTACAAATGAGTAAAAATACGTATCTAAGTGGTAAAGGGATGGTTGAGTACATGAATTAGATTTCTAAGTTTTGAATATGTGTTAATCACTTTACAGTGGTATATGACATACATGCTTGTACATCACATAATGGGTTTGAGTCAATGTGGCATACAATTTACTTGGCCGCTGCTGTCAATAATTACATATAGTCTTATAACGGAATAGATTAATATTTGGTTATTGTGTCAAAAAATGCTGGTTTCCTCTTGCATCTTAAACAAAACCAGAGGGTAAGGAATTTGGGAGGTTGGTAAAAACCTTTTTATGTCTAAACTTTTTTGTGTTTGCATCATACACACCATGAAGTCAACGTATAATTATGGTAAACAAAAAGTATAGAAAGAAAAACGAACATGAAATCGGTTTATTAACTTTGTCAAAAAATCTATTTTTACAATTAAAAGGCTAAACACATTAAGGCATGGTGGAGAATAATAGGAAGTGTGGGATGGGGGGTTGGGCGTGTTAAGCGTATACCAGCAATGTTTCTATGCCTTGTATCTGAACCGTGAACCTGTGTTGGATGGAGTTTTACTTTTCTTTCGAACTTTTGCAGCTGACTCAAAATTATAGCAAGGAAAATCGAAGCATTTTGAAGAAGGTTTTCTTTTTAATCCACCTTTTTGTTTATGGTAGCAATGGTTTTGGTTGTATTATATTTATGGGTATATTCTAATCAATTGTCTATCGGTATAAGGGTGCAATATTTATTTTATTGTTTTGTGTTGAAAATAGATGGTTGATGGATAAATTGGTGATGAATCCTGGTGAATAAAAAACATTATATATATTATAAAAGTAGTATTGTATACTTTTGTCAGAATTGTAATCTGTGCATTTTCACGCTGTTTTGGATTGGTTTAAAGTTACACATCTCATAAATATATTGTTGCTTTTTAAGGTTATTACTATTCTTTGTAAGAACATAATAAATGATCATGTTTATAAGGAAATCCACAGAATTATTTGTCATCAATTAATTGTAAACATTTGTGATATCAGACTTGGGATGTCATTGCACAACTTAGAACAACATCTTGAAATGCAATTCACATGATACTTGTACTTTTAATGACAATAAAATTATACATGTCTGGGCTAAGTATCATGAATATACTTAAGTTTCTCACTCAATTTTGATTTTTGTTCCCCAATTTAATTATCATGATCTGTTTGATGTTCACATTAGTTTTTTTGTCCCTTACCGGTGACACCGGAGAGGACTGATGGTTTGTGCTCCGTCTGTCAGTCTGTCTGTCTGTCCGTCACACTTTTTTGGATCCTGTAATAACTTTAAAATTTCTTCATATTTTTTTATGAAACTTGAAACATGATTAGATAGCAATATGGAGATTATGCACGTCATTTCATTTTGTTACAACATCAAGAATTCTGGTTGCTATGGCAAGAAATATAAAAAAAATACTGACAATGGTGGAGTTTCACAAGTATAGGACAAAATTGCTTGGCAATCTCTTGTTATCCCCGCCGAAAAAAAATTCGGAGGGGATATAGTAATTGGTCCTGTCCGTCCGTCCGTCAGGCTGAAACTTTGTCCTGAGCATAACTCCAAATCTATTCGATGGATTTACTTTAAACTTAGAATTTAAACAGATGGCAACTAGGAGAAGTGCAGTGACCAAGAACCATAACTCTATCTACCTTAGTTTTTGAATTATCTCCCCTTTTATATAACTTTAAATTAATTTTTTGTTTTCTAAGCATAACTCTAAATATACCAAAGGGATTTACTTGAAACTTAAAATATAAACAGATGGCAACTAGGAGAAGTGCAGTAACCAAGAACCGCAACTCTATCTACCTTAGTATTTGAATTATCTCCCCTTTTATATAATTTTAAAGTAAATTTTTGTCCGGAGCATAACTCTAAATTTACTGAAGGGATTTACATGAAACTTAAAATATAAACAGATGGCAACTAAGAGAAGTGTAGTGACCAAGAACCACAACTCTATCTACCTTAGTTTTTGAATTATCTCCCCTTTTATATAATTTTAAAGTAAAATTTTGTCCGGGTCATAACTCTAAATCTACTAAAGGGATTTACTTGAAACTTGCAATATAAACATATGGCAACTAGGAGAAGTGCAGTGACCAAGAACCACAACTCTATCTACCTTAGTTTTTGAATTATCTTCCCTTTTATATAATTTTAAAGTAAATTTTTGTACGGAGCATAACTCTAAATCTACTGAAGGGATTTACTTGAAACTTTAAACTTAAACAGATGGCAAGTAGGAGAAGTGCAGTGACTCAGAACCATAACTCTATCTACCTTAGTGTTTGAATTATATTCCTTTATTTAATTTCAAAGTAATTTTTTGTCCGGAGCATAATGAATTATCTCCCTTTATTTGTTTTTACAAATATTATTCTACTCTCTAAAACAAATGTTGTCATACAAGCAAACACATTTCGGCGGGGATTTGGCACTACATTGACAAGCACTTGTTTAAATAGTTTTGAGTCTTCCTCAAACCTTAGTTTGGGGATTGATTATTTCATATTCTTATAGCTAAGATTTGAGTTCATTCATGAGCTGACCGACATTCTCAATACTCAGCTGAGAGGAAATTCAGATCTCATCTGAGTTCAGCTCATAGAGATTGTTAATGATACTGGGCCCTAGTTTTTAGTCACTCTTTTGGTATCTGTACTTTCAATAATAAAAATGATCTTTACCCCATGTTTCCAGTCCCCGATGATGTTCACAAGCGTGCAAGATGACGTTTGCATGATCATGAAGTTCCTGTCCAACTCGCCCGTCTGCCACGTGTCGGCCAACACCCACCCAGCGGTGCCTAGTCCAGCTGTCACCACCATCACGTGCAATCACAACTTTGCCATCAACAAGTGGAACTCCAACTACCAGCGTAGGTCTAAATGAAAAATACCATAAAAGTGGAAAGATTCATGCAGGATTAGTTTAAAACTATTTATTTAGCTCGATTGCATCGGAAGCCCAAGGCTTATTTGAAATGCTCTTGAACCAGTACTTCAGCTAGGGTGAACCAGTACTTGGTGTCTATGGGGAACCAGTACTTGGTGTCTATGGGGAACCAGTACTTGGTGTCTATGGGGAACCAGTACTTGGTGTCTATGGGGAACCAGTACTTGGTGTCTATGGGGAACCAGTACTTGGTGTCTATGGGGAACCAGTACTTGGTGTCTATGGGGAACCAGTTCTTGGTGTCTATGGGGAACCAGTACTTGGTGTCTATGGGGAACCAGTACTTGGTGTCTATGGGGAACCAGTACTTGGTGTCTATGGGGAACCAGTACTTGGTGTCTATGGGGAACCAGTACTTGGTGTCTTTGGGGAAAATCTAAAGAACGCTCACACAGTTGGAATCAAACCCATTACTTCCCGATTGATAGGCAGAAACCTTATCCCGACGCCACAGCAACGTGCATTAGCCTGTTCTGGTTTTATGCTGGTTTCATAGAGCCATGTTAACTTTGCTTCTGAGTGAGAAAGGGTTAAGCTACGAATAATTCCCCCCCCCCCCCCTTGATGCTTCAATGGCCTATCTAAGTTTCATATTTTAGATCAGACCATGCAATCTTCTATAGGGTGAATTATGTCTTCCCATACTTTTGCTGTAAGCACATTAAATAAAGATGGCCGTGGTGTAGTGAATATGATGTCTGTGTAAAATAGGGTGGTCAAGGGTTTGATCCCCACTGTTGGAGCGTTCTTTAGATCTCTCCCCAAAAAACCAAGTATGGTTTCTACCCAGGAAACAGACTTGAGAGCATTTCAATAACCATAATGCTTACAATTAAGTTGAGCTTGAATAAATAGGTTAGAACTTGAGATAGTTTAAAATGTAATGTAAAGTTCAAGGAAAAAATATACAGTTTCAACACAACGTAAATTTATGGATTTTTCATGAAGGATACTTTATAAATAAACTTGAGAATCTTGAGATAAACTCATACTACCCAGTATGGAATATACTGGACACACACCAAGAATAATTAAAATTACATTATGACATCATCTGATGTGATTATACAAAAAAGGTATATAATAGTGTTATGTTTTATCAGATCAAGGTACACCAACCAGTCTAGGGTCCCAGGACAACAAGGATGGGAAGGAGGCCCCAGCCAATCTACCCCTAGCCATGGACCAGCTCCTGGGTAAGCTAGAAGCCATAGGGGCGTTAGGGCTGAACTGAGTTAGATGCATGTGCTGTGATTGTCACACAGATCAGCCTTTGTGTTTAGCCTGTGCAGTCTGCAAAGGCTAATCAGGGACAAAACTTTCAGCCTAGACCTGATTAGATTAACGTCAAAGGTATTTTATATTTGAACTAAGAAGATATACAGATAGATATTCTTTTTAGCTCACCTGATTGCTCAGGTGAGCTTTTCTGACCGGTCTTTGTCCGTCGTACGTCCGTCCGTCCGTCCGTTAACATTTGCTCGTAAACACTCTAGAGGCCACATTTCTTGTCCCATCTTCATGAAACCTGGTCAGAAGCTTTGCCCCAATAAAATCTCGGCCAATTTCGAAACTGGGTTGTGCCGGGTCAAAAACTAGGTCACTAGGGCAAAAAAAAGAAAAACCTTGTAAACACTGTAGAAGTCACATTATATGTTCAATCTTCATGTAACTTTGTCAAAATGTTTGTCTTAATGATATCTTGATTGAGTTCAAAAGTGTTTCCGGTCTGTTGAAAAACATGGCCACCAGTGGGCGGGGCAGTTTTCCTTATTTGGCTATAGAGAAACCTTGTAAACACTCTAGAAGTCACAATTTTTGCCCAATCATCATGAAAGGTGGTCCAAACATTGATTTAATTGATATCTCGGATGAGTTCGAAAATGGTCCAGATCGGTGAAAAAACATGGCCGCCAGTGGGCGGGGCATTTTTCTCTATATGTATATAGTGGCAGTTTTCCCTATTTGGCTATAGAGAAACCTTGTAAACACTCTAGAAGTCACAATTGTTGTCCAATCATCATGAAATTTGGTCAAAACATTGGCTTTATTGATATCTCGGACAAGTTCGAAAATGGTCCAGATCGTTGAAAAAACATGGCCGCCAGTGGGCGGGGCATTTTTCTTTATATGTATATAGTGGCAGTTTTCCCTATTTGGCTATAGAGAAACCTTGTAAACACTCTAGAAGAGAAGTCACAATTTTTGCCCAATCATCATGAAAGTTGGTCAAAACATTGGTTTTATTGATATCTTGGACAAATTCGACAATGGTTCGGATCAGTGAAAAAACATGGCTGCTAGTGGAAGGGGCATTTTTCTCTACATGTATATAGTGAAAACGTTAACACCCTAGAAGTCACATTTTTGGCCAAATTTTCATGAAATTTGGTCAGAACATTTGTTTCTTTGTTACAAGAGTTGTGTTCAAAAATGGTTTCGGTCAAACCTTGTGATCGAACACTATGGAAGTCACATTTTTATGCCCCCCTTCGAAGAAGAGGAGGTATATTGTTTTGCTCATGTCGGTCCGTATGTCTGTCCACCAGATAGTTTCCGAATGATGAGTCAAGAATGCTTAGGCCTAGGATCATGAAACTTCATAGGTACATTGATCATGACTCGCAGATGACCCCTATTGATTTTCAGGTCACTAGGTCAAAGGTCAATGTAACGGTGTTTCAACTTAGAAAAATGGTTTCCAGATGATAACTCAAGAAGGCCTATGCCTAGGATCATGAAACTTCATAGGTACATTGATCATGACTTGCAGATGACCTGTATTGACTTTCAGGTCACTAGGTCAAGGTCACGGTTACTTGACACAGTAAAATAGTTTTTGGATAATAACTCAAGAACGCTTACGCCTCGGATCATGAAACAATATAATGGTCAAGTTAATTGAATTTTCTTATTTAATCAATCAAAAATGGAATTTATCATGTAGATGTTTTGAACATCTTATAACGTTGTTATCCATCTGACATGTGTGCATTTTAAAGATGTTTGTGGTTTAAAGTTTTTGTTTTGTTTTGGTAATTAAACACAAAGCACTAAATTTACAATTTCCAGACAGACTAACAGTGGGCTGACCATGAAATGATGCAAGATGGACTGTAATTCATTTGTTTGTTTTGTAATTTAAAATCTTAACATGTCATCTTAACATGTCAACAATGAAAACACTATACAATTATTATTTTGTTATCAGACTAGGATACTACAGTTCAAATGTGCTCTCAAATCTACAAGTACACAAGAACACAACTCAGTTTGATATTAACCCATATATAATTAACATTGATTATGAGAGAAAGGAAGGAATTAGTCATGCTTAAGGATACACACATTGATTGTTTATGAAGTTAATGTATGGGATCAGGAATGACATTTTGCTGTAATTTGTTGGTTTGTGAGCTCTGGTCAACAGGCTGTGTTTAAAGAAGACATTAACAATGGATATATGCTACTATTGATTACTGTTGGCTACATTGATCATGACTCACTAATGACCCCTATTGATCTTCTGGTCACTAGGTCAAAGGTGACAGTCACAGTGATTCAAAATACAAAAATTGGTTTTCAACTGATAACTCAAAAACACTTTCACCTAGGATAAAGACTTCATAGGTACATTGATCATGATTATAAAAATACCCCTTTTGAATTTTAAATCACTACATCAA
Source organism: Dreissena polymorpha (assembly GCF_020536995.1). Lineage (NCBI taxonomy): Eukaryota > Metazoa > Mollusca > Bivalvia > Myida > Dreissenidae > Dreissena > Dreissena polymorpha. The sequence goes on along the minus strand of NC_068362.1, from coordinate 17,702,812 downwards.
AGATCAACATCACAGTGACTCAAAACAATAAAATTGTTTCTTGGTATTTACTGACAATGCTTACGCCTAGATTCATGATCTTCATAGTTACATTGATCATGACTGGCAGATAAACAACATAATGTTCAAGTCACTAGGTCAAATGTCTAAATAACAATGACTCAACACTGTAAAATGGTGTCCAGATGACAACTCAAGAAACCAAGGTCAAAAGTCAAAGTCACAATGACTAATATATTCATATTCACACAAAGGCTGCCATTACAACTGACAGCCCATATGCAGGCATGCATGATTTACAAACAGCCCAATACATTTGGTAAAAATTCAATGAACACACTCTTCTCAGGTGAGCAAACAAGGGCCATCTTGGCCCTCTTGTTTTTATATTCTATGATCTTATAAAAGATAATTCATAAATATTATGTACTTTAAATCCCTCCTGTGTGCGTGTTGTAGTGTTGAACACAGGCCTACAGAGGCGTAACCTTGGTGACAACTTTGACCAGCGTCTCAAAGTCACCCAAAGCCACTTTGTTACGACTGCAGACAACCGCTTCCTGTTTGCCTGCGGATTCTGGGACAAGAGCTTCCGGCTCTACCTGGCTGACACAGGTGAATATGCTGACACTGGGGCTTGTCTAATGATAATAATTAATATTTTTTATAAATTTTAGGTAAAATAAAAATAAAATTGAATACAATGCTTTTGAAATGTGTATAAAACATCTTTAATATGAATTTGTTTGGAATTATATTGCAACTTTGTTTTAGATCACCTGAGCATTATAACTTTTATGAGTGATTCGTATAACTGGAACCTTCCCTGTTGGCATTAAAAATTTTGAGCCAAAATATACTCTTCACATTTTATTAAATCTTCACCAATTTCACAGTTTGTGTATGACCATAAAATCTCAGATAAGTTTGATAATAAACCATATCAAACTAGGTACACCGTAATATTTTTCACTTTTTTATGAAAACAACAAACAAAAAGAATAATTGTGTCATCATTGTCAACTGGAACAGCATGAGAAGGATTTGATTAAAATTTAATAAAACATGTTATTGTTTGATGTTGATTGCCTCATGTTTGTGTCAAGTGGAGAGAATAGACTTTTCTTTTTTTGTGCCTTAATTTGACCGAGATTGTTCTGTTTATGCCAGACGGCCTGTTTTCACACTATGGTACATCACCTGTTTAGGAGCTGAATGCATTTACCTATCAGTAAATACAAATAACAGTTTAAAATTTATATAATTAAACAGAACAGAACAGAAAGTTTATTCATATAATTAAAGACTAATCTTTTGTTATCAACATCAAGATTGGGTTAAACGGCATTAGCTTCACAGCTTTCTATTAATTTTATTGGAGTTCTGGGAAAACTACTATTTATGCATTTGTCTAAAGTGTTTTCTCTCTAGTTGTTAAAAACTGCATAGGCTTATCAGGGACAACACTTTCAGTTTTTGTTTTTCAAATAGTTTTGACGGAAGGTGTCCTCTCTGATTAGTCTGTGCATTATTCTTAGCCTTGTATTTCCAGAGTGTGGCCCACATAGTTCAGGACTAATTCATTTGTTATCTGCATCTAGATTGGTTTAATGACTTCACCTTCACAGTTTCCAAAGAGATTGAGGCTCATTTCATTTCACACTTTTGTATTCTCTCTCTTGCAGCTAAGATCCTGCAGGTGGTTTACGGCCACTATGATGTCGTCACGGTGATCACCCGGTCAGAGTGTAACCTTAACCAGGACTGCTACGTGGTGACTGGCTCCAAGGACTGTACTGTCATGGTGTGGATGTTCACCTCACGTAACCAGGCCATCATTGGGGACAACGGAAGTAGGTTGCTGTGGCAACAAGATTTTTATTTTGTTATTTCGTAAAATATCTTCTTGGTATTAAATAAAAACCATTCTATTGCAAATTGATTTAAATGTTATTTTGATCTTTTAAATTTAGTCATAGATATATATATACCAGTTTTTCAATGAAGAAAAACATTTAGTTTTATTAGCGCGGCTGTTTTCGGAGAAAACCCGAGCTATTGTCTTAGCCAGCTCTCCGTCCGCAGTAGGTGTCGTGCTAAAACCTTAACATTGGCCATAACTTTTTTAATATTGAAGATAGCACCTTGATATTTGGCATGCATGGGTATCTCATGGAGCTGCACATTTTGGGTGGTGAAATTTCAAGGTGAACATCATCCTTGAAGGTCTAGGGTCGAAAAAACAAAGTCAAGGGAAGTAATAAGCTTTAAATGGACATTTGACCTGCCCACGAATATATTTTTGTTAAATAAATCAAAGCGGCGCAGTAGGCGTGATAAACTCTGGCTATGATCTCTTTTAAACAGTGATGTCTGACATGGTCATAATATACTGTGAGACCATCCCCCCCCCCCCCCCCCCTCTGTTGGATTGGACGAAATTCAAGGGAAGTAATAAGCTTTAAAGGGAGATGATTTCTATATCTGCCAAATGATAAATAGCAGTTTTATTTCAAAGCGGCGCAATAGAGGGCATTGTGTTTCTAACAAGCACATCTCTTGTTGGGTCACTAGGTCAAAGGTCAAGGTCACTGTGACCTCTAAAAAAAAATAATCTGACAAGCTTTCGCAGCCGAGCGTGGCACCCGTTATGCGGTGCTCTTGTATTGGGTAGTTCTAATGTCATAAACAGGCAATGCAGCTTCAGACCTGTCTGCATGTTAGCAGGAGCTACGTGGTCAGCTATAAAGTCTCGCAAGGTTTCGTGGTGACATTAGCGTACATGTTAGTTCCTGACCAGAAGGTGCAAATGTTCAGGCTGGTCTGGAGCTATGCTAACCTCATATGGCATAAGACCCATTTTTGCATGACCAATGTTATTCTATGTTGCACACTAATTTCACTATCTGTATGTTAGGTATAGAGCAGCCAACCCCCAAGGCCACATTGACTGGTCACAGGTCAGAGGTGACGTGTGTGAGTGTGCTAGCAGAGCTTGGCATGGTCATCAGTGGATCACTGGGTAATCTATGCAGAATTGTTGAACATCAGGGGGTTTTGACCATCTTTGGAATGAGGCCATGGCCCTTTGGATTCGAATAAATGGCATCAATTTTACTTAAACTGGGAAATTGGTGTTGTTGTTTTATTTTGTATACAAATATTTTAAAATTGGAAATTATAATATTTTTGATGTTATATTTGCTAAGATTAAACTTTTAGAGCTAAATAGGGAAAGTAACTCAATGTTGCAATTCGACTCATAAGTTGAAAAAACCACATTTAACAAGTTTGGGATATGTACTTTTTGTACTCAATCTCGGATCCAGTAGTGATGTGTAAAAAAACTAGGTGGGCTTCATGAGGTATAACTTTCTCTACCTTTAATCTATATAATTATGTCAGCCACACACTAAACAAATATACAAAATTATATTCTAAAACCCATATTAAATCAGTACACATTGTAGGCAGATGCCACTGGTTAATGTTTATTCAATTTGTCCATGATTATATTAATGTTTGAATGTCACAGCTGTGTCTGTCTGTAGGAAAAGGTGTTTTGTATTAACTGAGTACCCTTATGAAAAGCATAACAAATGTTGCTTTGGTGTAGAGGATATGGTGTTGACCTTGCTATCAAGAGATCTGGGGTTTTATCGCCACTCCAGTGGCACTCTCACGATCTTTTCAGACTTCAAGCACTGGTTCTTCCCAAGAAACTCACTTAAAGAGTCTCTAAATAAGCCTTAGACATTCCATGCAATCAAGCTTTAACAAAAAGTTGAAGCTAATAACATTGTCTACAGCTGTCAAGTGCCAAAAGTACAAAAACTAAACTTTGTACCCCCCTTCCCAGACGGCCCCTGCCTGCTGCACACCCTGTCTGGGGACCTGCTCCGCTCCCTGGAGCCGCCAGGGACCAATCAGATGACAGCCAACCTGATCTGCATGTCCCGTGAGACGTTCGTCATGATAAAGTTTGACGCTGGAGACATCTGCAACTTCAGCATCAACGGCAGGCTGCAGAAACACTTCAGGCACAAGGACAATGTACAGGTAAGCAGGGTAACCCTTTCCGCTTTTATGGATTTTTTTAATTTACAGGCAGTCTCTTACTAGCAAAAATCCAGTGTAGGCAGATAGTGTTGTCCCTGATAAGCCAGTGTGCACTTCAAAGGCTAATCTGGGACAACACTGTATGCACATGCATTAAACCCCTTTATTTTGGAGTGAGGCTGGAATATATGGGTACAAATATGCGGTGCAACTAACATTAGACCTTACCCACATTGATATACATACTTTTAGACTGATTGATGTATATATAGCTGTTATATTAAAGAAATAAGCATGCTATTGCATCATATTATTTTAATTAAGAGCATGACACCAACTTTATCTTTCACATTAAAAGGCTTACTTTTGTAAAGGAGCAATTGACAAGCATACCCACATGATACATGCTTCCATGGCAGCCAATGAACCACTGAAAGGACTGTCACATTGATGTGTACATGTCATAAAAAATTATTATAAATTACGCATATTTCAAGACCCACATCATGCTAAAAAGGGTCTTATGCCATGTGCGGCCATCCTAGCTACGGAACAGCCTATGCAATTTTGAAGTCTGGTCAGAAGCTCCACTGTTGGCTATAAAATAATATAAGGTTTTATGGTCTCATAAGCATGCAAGGTATTTTCTGAGCAGACTTTCGTGTTTGCACTGGAGCTTCTCTGGCCACATATACCATAAGACCCATTTTCTCATGATGCTGCTCATATATTCGCTTTATAGGCTATGACGCTGAGTCGTGATGGTCAGTACATGATGCTGGGAGGTGACGGGGGCGTGGTGGAGGTGTGGCGGTCACATGACCTCACGCTGCTGTACACGTACCCGCCCTGTGATAGCTGCATCTGCTCCCTGGCTCTCTCACATGATCAAAAGTAAGTCCAGATAATGCTCCCTGGCTCTCGCACATGATCAAAAGTAAGTCCAGATAATGCTCCCTGGCTCTCTCACATGATCAAAAGTAAGTCCAGATAATGTAAATTGCTTTGAATGCCCCGAGTAGGGATGCATAAAGCAGTCTGACTGTCCGGCATTTCATTTTCCGTACTTTTTTTCTTAAAAGCTTTCAGATAATTACCTGATATTTGGTATGTTAGTCTACCTTCAGGACTTACGGATGCAATGTGAGTTTTATTTTGGCCCACTGATTGATGTGATGTTATGGGCCTTGGACTTGGAAATTTTCTCTATAATAACTGTTTTCTGGATGTTTTTTTTACAAAACACTATTAGATATTTAGCTGATTTTTGGTATTGAAATTAACATTTATGACCAACAGATGAAGTGTGAGTTTCGTTCAAGTCCAATGATTTTTGGCAAAGTTATTAGCCTTAGACTAAGACATTTTTTCTGTATTAACCATTTTGGGGAGGTTATTTACGAAAGGCTTTCGGCTATTCAGCTGATTTTTTATGTGTGAGCCTACCTACGGATGAAGTGTGATTTTTGTTCCAGTCATAGGTACATTGATCATGACTGGCAGATGACCCCTATTGATTTTCAGGTCACTAGGTCAAAGGTCAAGGTCACAGTGACTCAAAACAGTAAAATGGTTTCCGGATGATAACTCAAGAATGCTTACGCCTAGGATCATGAAACTTCATAGGAACATTGATAATAACTGGCAGATGACCCCTATTGATTTTCAGGTCACTAGGACAAAGGTCAAGGTCACAGTGACTCGAAATAGGAAAAAGGTTTCCAGATGATAACTCAAGAATGCTTACGCCTAGCATCATAAAACTTCATAGGTACATTGATCATGACTGGCAGATGACCCCTATCAATTTTCAGGTCACTAGGTCAAAGGTCAATGTCACAGTGAATCAAAACAGTAAAATGGTTTCCTGATGATAACTCAAGAACTTTTAGGCCTAGGATCATGAAACTTTTTTTTTAATTCAATATAATCTTAACAATGTATACATGTATATGATCATACAACACATTGATTGTACAAAGCAAGTTCAGACATGTTATACAAGGATCATAAAACTTCATAGGTACATTGATCATGACTGGCAGATGACCCCTGTTGATTTTCAGGTCACTAGGTCAAAGGTCAAGGTCACAGTGCCGAAAAACGTATTCACACAATGGCTGCAACTACAACTGACAGCCCATATGGGGGGCATGCATGTTTAACCAACAGCCCTTGTTTTAATGTTTGATTTTATGAAAAATGTCAGCACTTTGCTCAGCAACCATGGTTGTTAAATGCCTTGATCCTCAAAGTACCCTGTATCTTTTTCTTACTAATTTCTACACACAACCACATGTTCCTCACTTTGACTGTTCAATGTATTTTGTTCAGTGCCTACTGACCTCTTGTTAACTTTTAATTTGTTGAAAGAAAAAAAACATCAGAAATTTGCTTAACAGCAGTATAAAAGAATTTAAAATGAGTAGAGTAAATTATTGTATCATCCCATATTTTTTGTTATGTCTCCACAGGACAAAATTTCATGTCTTTACTTAATTAACCAGGTTTTCCAAAGGAAAAAACTGGTTGTTAGATTGGCTAATGTCGGCGGGCGGGCTGGCAGGCGGGTGGAACAAGCTTGTCCGGACCATAACTTTGTCGTTCATTGTGAGATTTTAAAATCATTTGGCACATTTGTTTACCATCATTAGACGGTGTGTCGCTCAAAAGAATTACGTCAATATCTCCAAAGTCAAGGTCACACTTTAAGTTCAAAGGTCAAAAATGGCCATAAATAAGCTTTTCCGGGCCATAACTATGTCATTCATTGTGAGATTTTAAAATCATTTGGCACATTTGTTCACCATTGGATGGTGTGTCGCACAAAATATCTCCAAGGTCAAGGTCCCCATGACTAAAAATAGATTTATGTTGAAACAAAGGGGATTAATTATACACAATCAGTTCAGTTTAAGTTGTCTCCCTTTATCAGACTTTGTTTTCAAATTGAAAACCTTGTTTTGTGACAATTTTGACTTTGTTTTTCGATAATTTGAGAAACACAGTATGGTCCCATATTCTTTCTAAATAACTTTTGTGTGGGAAAACTGGGCTTTATGCATGTGCAATAAGTTTTGTCCCAGATTAGCCCGAGCATTCATTATCAGGATCGACATTTTTTTCATTAACTGGACTTTCTTTTCTAATAGAAAATACTCCGGTTTAATTATTAATTATCCCCTGCCATAGGGGGATGGATATTGTTTTGGTCTTGTCCGTCTGTATATCCGTCCGTCCGTCCGGAGCCATATCTTGGAAGTGCTTTGGCGGATTTCATTGAAACTTGGTATGAGTATATATATGGATAATAGGATGATGCACGCCAATTGGCATCGTACGCCATCTGATAATAACAGAGTAATGGCCCTTTGTATCGTAAAAAAATGCTTTTTTGTGTGTCCAGAGCCATGTCTTGGAAGTGCTTTGGTGGATTTCATTGAAACTTGGTATGAGTGTCCAGAAGCATATTGGCGGGGGGATATCAATTCAACGAATTTGCTTGTTTTTTTAACTTGAAAGCGTCGAATGGCACAGTCTAATCTGGACAACACTTAGTTCACATGCATTAACCCCTTTCCCACTCAGAGGCAAAGTAAAAATGGCTATGTGCAAACAGCTTACAGTAACTCGCAGTCTGTTCAGGTTTTATGCTGTTTGCTGCTCAAAAGTACGGTATCAAAGGTTTTGAAATGAAGCCTTTAAAACTTTAATCTAGTAAGCAAGTTCTTTAATTAAATCTGACTTTCTAAGGAACTACAAATGCATGAAAAGAGGTATCTAAGTTGTAAAGGTTTAAGCCCAGTTTTCTTATTACGAGGCACTTTATTTCCACATGAAAACCATTCATTTCCCCACTGGTAATGTCAAGGGGATCAAGCTGTGTTCAGTATTGTCATTTACTCAGACTGAGCCTTGTTCCTTGTTAAACCATATTATGGTCATATTCTTGTCATCATCTGATGTACGAACGTACATTTACGTTTATGTCCAAAGAAATAATGTTGAATCTTGAAGACCAAACATATGACATATTATTTAGGTGGAAAGTGTCGTCCCTGAGTAGCCTGTAAGGACTCCATAGGCTGACCTGGGTCGACACTTTACACACATGCATTAAGCCCTGTTGATGACAAGACTTTCGACTGTGTTTTGGCAGGTTCCTCATGGCTGGCCTGGCCACTGGCTGTCTGCTCGTTTTCAACATCGACTTCAACAAGTGGCACCACGAGTACCAGGAGAAATACTAACAGCAGGGACACACTGGCTTGAGAACAGTGAGGTGTTCACACTAATGAGATTCCTTGTTGTTATAAAAGAATGAAAAGGACTTGGCAACATACTTTTTTCAGAAATGCTTGCTTGAGACTGCCAGTATAGGGATCTTTTATTTGTTTGTGAAGTCATAAAATTAGCATTATAAAATATATAATAATATTGAAAGGAATGGCCATGTCAAGAAACGTTTTGAACTGTAATCGAGTTATTTCAGAAAGATAAGTGAGTAGCTGTACATGAGTATAAAGGATTCAAACCATTTGAAATGCTTTTTGTCTACTCAGACAAATGTACCAATTACTGTGAGCAAGCAGGATGTCAATGGGGGAAATAGTTTACTGATGTTTTCGTTAGTTTCTTGCAAATTTGCAGAGTGTATCGAGTGAGATACAAATGTATATATGACTTATAGGCATGTTACATTTTTGTATTATTCATAACAATCATATTTGCAAATATATGATTAAATAGAATGGTTATAAACTATTGATTTTATTACAGTTAAAAACTGCTATCCCTAAAATAAATAATTCATTTAGTAAAGTTGAGGTTATGTTTTGTAACATAAAAATCATGTCTGCATGTATGATTGTCCCTTTAAACTGAGTGTATTTAAAATTTGCAAGAAGGTTCATTCAATATTAATTCTCAATATAAAATAGATATATCTATAAAAATGTATTTAAAAAAGAATAATTAAAAATATATTTGCTTAATTCAATTATTTTTTACTGCATGTTGTTTCTATTTGATTTTTAAATAATGTGTTGTTGTTTCCCCCAAACAATAGTTGTGTTATGACCGGTAACATTCCAATGTATAGCTCTATAAAACATTTAAATACAGTTTATAGTTATAATGTATTAAAAGTTAAATATTACCTACTATATTATTGTTATATTTATGTTACAGTTGCAGTATATAAGTTTTAATTAAAGATATTCTGTTTGCAAATTGTGTTTGTTAATGTTTGTGTGTATTCATATTAGGTAGAAAATTAGTGAATTGTTTCTTTTTTTATTGCACTCAAATTCTTCAAGACTGTGAATTTAGTGCTGTATTAAGTGCTACGTGTTATGGTGTCAATATTAGCTAACCACATATCAATAATAACACGGCATTAGGTCGGAGGGCACATATTGAGCATCTATGGAAAATCTTAACCCTATCTATTGTCAACTTTAAATCTCGTATATTTATGCAATAATATGTGTAATTAACTTGTTCAAGTAGACGACAAACTACACAATTGTCTAATGCATGGAATTGTATGCGACTGTTCAAACACAAATAATGGTCAACGCTCTATGTATGATTGGCTTTACTAAAGGTCTTTAACATAGATCTTTGGCTGTTCCTTTTAAGGAAAGTAGCTATACAATAGTAATATGCTTATTGATTGGTAGCTATACAATAGTAATATGCTTATTGATTGGAAGCTATACAATAGTAATATGCTTATTGATTGGTAGCTATAAAATAGTAATATGCTTATTGATTGGTAGCTATACAATAGTAATATGCTTATTGATTGGTAGCTATACAATAGTAATATGCTTATTGATTGGTAGCTATACAATAGTAATATGCTTACTGATTGGTCACTGATTTTATATGAGCATAGCTCTGGCATCTTTTATAGCAACAATAACATATCTCTGTACGCACATGTTTTTGGGGTCAGTATACAAGGCCACTGACAGAGTAATAAATAGTTGAAGTGCGGGTCTGGGAAAAGCTCTTGACGCTGTGATTTACACGCTCTTATTCTTCGGGAATGATAGAAATGAAAAAAATTGAGAATTGCTCTAGAAAAACGGTGCTTTAAGCATGTGTGTAAAATGTCATCCCAGATTAGCCTGTTTCCACTTCTTGGTATGTTTCGTTTAAAGGAAGTCTTTCCTTAGCAAAAATCCGGTGTAGGCGGAAAATTTTGTCCCTGATTAGCCTGTGTGGATTGCACAGGCTAATCTCGCACGACAGTTTACAAACCTGCAATAATCCCCGTGTTCCCAGAGTGATGCTCAGATTTACATGAGATTGAACCACAAATAGCTGTGTAGATTCTTGCCCTGTAGCAGTATAAACAGTGTGATGTACTATTTATTTAGGTATTGTCTATGAATTGTTAAACAATTGTTTTTTATGCCCCCAAAGGAGGGCATCTAGTGATAGGACTGTCCGTCCGTCTGTCCGTCACATTTTGTGTTTAGGTTTCGAAAAATGCTCATAACTTCTATGTCGCTTGAGATAGCAATTTCATATTTGGCATGCATGTGTATATGGACAAGGCCTTTCCAAACGCACACAAATGTTGACCCTGTGACCTTGAACTTAGGTTCGCGTTTAGGTTTCGAAATCTGCGTTTAGGTTTGGAAAAAAGCTCATAACTTCTATCAAGTGTTTATAGGGGGCATAAGTCATCCTATGGTGACCACTCTTGTTTAATTATACTTTTAATTGTTTTTGTTTGCATTTTTCTGTGTGGTCTCTGTTTAATTATGTGAGTTGTTTGTATGTGTTATGTGCTGAAATTTACAACGTACAGAGGTTTGTCAATCATTCAAATATTACTCAAGAAATAGGTTTAATAAGTACTGCAAATCAGAAAGTATGATCACTATTAAAAACGAAATTATTTTTTTCTTATTTAGGCATATTATTCAAAATGAAGTATATTATTTATACATGTATAAAACATCAATTTGAATTCTTATGTATTGCTCAAAATAATTAAACCGATGGTTTGTATTTTAGGTTAAAGCACAGAGAATACCTAGTTATAAATCTTGTATTGCTGACAATAGCCTGACATTCCTAGGGCTGGCCAGACATTATTGTTTAATTATTACTTGAGCCTCGGTTCGGGACTTAATTTATGTGCGTAAAGTGTCATCTAATGTTAGCCTGTGCAGTCCGCAGAGACTTAGCAGGGACAAAACTTTTCGGTTAAACTTGACTTTAACAAATAAGTGACTTCCTCTGCCTCTGCAGACTGCAAATACTAATTTGAGACGACACTTCGCTCATATGCATTTAGCCCTGTTTTCCCAGAGCTACTGATTTGTAATTTGAAGCTGTAGTTCTTGAAAATTGTATGTGCATTACAAAAATGACGAACATTCCCTGATAAATGACTTTATATACATTTGTGTACTACGTTATTGTAAATTGTAACCGTGTATTTTTGTTACGCTTTTAAATACCTTCTGTACGGTGCTGGTCTGTATGAGAGTCAATTACACCTAATGAGGCTTATTGTCATCGGGGCAATACAAGACTCCGCATTTCTGTCAGTGTTGTTTGTCCGTTCGAAGTCGATGTTTTGCGGAGTTGTGAATAACACTTTCTAATCCTGAATAAACACTGCATCATCAAGAATGGTATTTTTTCATGTTCTGTTGAATACCTATGATATATTTTTTATATGCTCACGCGTTTCTTAAAACTATACACACTACATAATTACGTTTTGCGTAGCATATTATGTAAGAAAAAACGCATCTGATTGTTTGTGCAAGCGAAATTTGATATTAGTATTATGTCTTTCGTGGACTTGATACGATATACAGTTCAAGGTCGAATGAAGTTCAATGTACAGTGGCGTAGTGGATATGGTCTCCTGACCTGCAATCACGTGATCTTGAGTGTTTCCCTGAGCAATGCGAAGTCACAGCGCCATGTTTGGGGACATCTTGTACTTTTTTGCCCGGAAAAGGAATTCGGGCTTGTCTTGATCCGCTCCGGACTTTCCTATCGGCTCTGACCGTCAATCAGTCATTTCTGCCTGTTTGGATGAAGAGTGTGCAATAAATTTATTATATTTAAATTACGTATGTATTTTGTTTGTGGTAAATTTACAAGACATTGGCATAGAAAGAAAATAAAGCAACGTCCAAAATGTGAAAGCGTAACATAATGGAACAACATAGATAATTGAAACACTAACTTAGTTGCAAATTAGTTAATTGTCTGAACAGTGAATACCTCACGTAGTTTCACATCAGTTAATATGTTGCACAGTTTATAATATCAAAATAAATATCTGAAATGGAGGCACAGCATTGAAAGTGTACGCACGTGCATTAAACCCCGTTTTCCCAGAGTGAGGCTGTAATCAAGCACGATGCTCGCGACTCTCCCTGTAGAAAAAAATTACCATAAGCGTCTTTTTAAAATATTTTAGTACACAATTACTACAACTAAAAGTATACTTATCCCATCAATTAAAAAATACATGTAATTTAGTATATTTTTATAATCGTTCGAAACATAGAAGTAAAGTGGACACTCGATATTATAAACAGTCACAGAGTACATCGATCGTACATATTTTCCTACAATAATTGAAGCATTCGTCTTTTTATTAGGATTGGAGTTAGTGTTCGTGTGTCGTATGAATAGATATCGTTGCAGGAAATTATCAAAGCGCTTAAGGCACTGAAGTTGTTCGCTATTGCATAATCTTAGACACAACTCAGTTTTCAAAATTATGTTATAGCTTTTTATATCTTAAGTTTGAAATGAACACAACCCATTCACATTTATAAAGAGTGTGTCTTAAAGCACAGGTCGAGATGTGTGTGCACTGTTTATTCTTATATTATGTTATAGAGATAACATAGACCAAATAACAACAATATGTCTCTTTTTTCACAATTGACATGACGCCTTATCAGTGATCGCTCCGCCCACTTAATCACGTGGCTCAGCGGGAAGAAAACCTAGACAAGCTAACACCAAAATGGCTTCTTTGCCTATAGACTGCATATAGATTTACGCGATATTCCGGATGATTTTATGGACTTGTTTAACACCATATTACACTTGTAAAGGGGTTGATGCCATTTAGTTATTCTGCAAATGCAAAAAATATACGATTAAAGAGAACATCAGCTATTTATAACGGGTAAATCGGTACATTAAACACGCTCTCAAACGCTTGCGCGATTACCGAAATCGAACCCGTTATTACGTGTAATGGTGGTATTTGCAATAAATTAACACTTCACCGGTATTTACCCGTGTTATTAACAAAATTATTACCGAAAAATTCCCCCCTACCCGTGTATTTGACACGAAATAGCGCTTTATAACTGGGAATTCGGTGAAGTTTTACGCGCTTTCTGACGCCGGGTGGGTACCTCAATCCCACATGTTATTGCGTATAAAAGTGATATTAATCATATTAAACATTGCTAATGGGACATTTATCAATCACTGTAATTTAGAGCGCAAAAACAACACAGTAAGTTTGGACATTGTCTGATATAAAATTAGCGTTTTACGAAATAGAATACGGTCAGGCTATTATAAATTAATAAGGCTACCAATATCAGACGCTCGCGCAGGTACCGACTTCCCCGAAGTTAGCGCATTTATTGGTTTACTAATATCAGTAATAATAACTCTTTTACAATAGCATTTATCGATACGTCTTTATTAAAATAATAACAAAATGGTTTTCACTTGTTTCTGACACACACAGAATCGCGATTTTTAACAGGGATTTCGTAAAGTTACACGAATTGGGTACCCAAATTCTCAATTATTTTACACGCTCACGTGACATAATACATACTTAATAATGCTTAGTTATTGCTTATATGACATTTCAAGTTTGTGAAATAAATTAATGTTCTATAAAGGGGATCTCGGTAATTCTTGAAGATTCCACTCGCTTTTGTCAAGACCGCACTGCCGCGTTGGAAATGGTATAAATTTAATTCATCTATCTTTCTGGATACCAAATGTCAGAGTTGCATTAACCCTTTTTACACCGTTTTTGCCATATTTTATTTCCGTTTTTTAATCCGAACAAAATCAACGAAACTCGTTTAAAAATGAGATCTAGGCATTCGAGCTCCTAGTGTGGATTAAAAGCGTTTATTGGTGACACCACATGAGTGCAAATGTGTACCGTTAATAAGATAATATATCACATGTCACCTTCAAATAACATGTATGATGTCAATTAAGTGCATTACTATCAGAGTAATAAAACACAGCATGAATTAGGCTTCATGCTGGGTTTTATTTCTCTTTAAGTAATGCAGATGAACCTCGCTTCTGACCTAGTAACTGATAAAACTATTTTTTTTTTAAAGTGAAATAGATCTATTATGTGATAATCAAATCGATAACATAAACTATTTAAATCTGCTAGTATATCCGATAAAAATATATTATAATTGTCTTTGACAGTGTTGACGTTCAGTTGTTCGTGGTGACGACCGCATGTATTTATACATCTCTTACACTTCTCAAGATCTTTTTTCGGCTTTGGAAACGATATAAATAAAATGTCACCAACTAATCTTTCAGGATATCGATTGTCCGAGTTACATAATCCCCATTGACACCGTTTAACCATTTTTAATCGTTTTTTTAAAGAGGAAAACAAAAGAAACTCGTTGGAATAAAAGTGAACCTAAACATGTAGCTTGTCTAGAAAATGGCGGACAGGTCGTTGCTAACGAGTGCGCCCGATTAATCGATCGCTGATTAGTGGATCAATTCTAGTGGGCGGAGCGATCATAGATAAGGCGTCGTGTCAATTGGTTGCTGCACTGGCAACCATCTTAAGAATGTTGGTTGCCTTGCTAAAAAATACAAGCCTAGAATCATGTACATGTTGTGTTATGTGTATCTAATACTTTATCTATTTTCTTTAAATTATTGAGCAACAATTTTGCCCACATGACAGATTTTTAATGCATCATTAAGCTCCGTTTTCTCTGAAAGCAGCCAATATGTACAGATTTCAATGATAAACTGGCCAATGTCGTCACACAAGCTGTTATAAACACTACACTGGCCAATATCATCGCACAAGCTCTTAGACACTAATATTGATTACATTGACGCTGACTGCAGTGTACCAGTGGTGAAGTATAAACCAGCAATGGTTATCGTTGCTAGCGTAGCTAACAACAGACTGACTGGCAGTTATCGTTCCTAGAGTAGCTAACATCAGACTGATTTGCAAAACTTCCTCTACATTAGTTGCTCGCTAACGCTCACAACTAAAAATTATCCGTAAAACTAAATTAAGATTCACATCGTACATGCATGATATACATACTGGCGATTTCGACTGTACAGACATTTTCGATTTCAGAATTAAATATCTGGCTTATTTCGCATTTTTCGACCATGTTCGTCTTAACTTTTATTTTACTATTTTACTTTATATTGAAATACATGTTTAATAAGGTTTTTTTACACATTTTATATAAATTCATAAATCTTTGGCACAATCGTGCATACCCACTTTAACAATGCCTGTGAAACAGTCCAGGAATAACATGATGTCTAGCAAGTGTTGTTTTTACACGAGAAATATACGACTCGAATATAAATGGCGTCTTGTAATTTCTTTCTTTTTCACCATGGTCCTCCTTCTTGTGATGATGTATTCTATCCTACATCATCTGCAAACCACCACGGTCGCAAGACCATTAACACCGTATACCCATTCAAAGACCACACTCTCGGAATCTCATTGATACAATATCAATCTGACGTGCATGTTACTAAAATTCCTGATTTCTTCATTCGGGTGTGCTGTCGCTTTCATGCTCCTACTTATCTTATTATTGTGTGGTGACATCCACCCTAATCCTGGTTCTTTTTCCACACAGAACCCAGAGTCTGCTTCAACATCAATTACCTCTTCTTTTCAATCAGTTGATGTAAGTAACCATTTATCCTTTATGCACTACAACGTCCAAAGTAGCCTAAAAAATAGACATTTTATATACCGAACTTAAGGATTTCGACATTTTATCGTTCTCAGAAACATGGCTTAACGAAACGTCCCAAACACAAGATCTGATTTTCAACAAATTTTCACCCCCTGAAAGAAAAGATCGGACGGGAGACAGTCACGGTGGTGTCCTAGTCTACGTTAAAAGTAATATATCTTACATAAGACGCACTGACCTCGAAATTAATGGTACTGAATCAATCTGGATCGAACTTAGTACCTTTTCCAAACATACCCTATTCGGTGTATTTTTCAGACCACCAGATACATCGGCACATGATCACTCAGCTATTGAAAACTATACATCTTGCTGTTGACACGGAAATCAATAATATTGTTATAACCGGTGATTTTAATATCAACTACCAAGACCCTAGCAACAAACTCAAACAGCTATACAACCAATGCGGCCTCTACCAAACCATTAATGACCCTACCCATTACACTGAGCGTTCCTCTTCAACAATTGACATAATACTAACCTCTGACCCTAATCTTGTTCACTCATCGGGGGTTGGAGACCCATGTCTTGATTGATCAAAATAATAGATATCACTGCCCTATCTATGGTCTTCTTAACTTTAAAAAGGCACATTAACGCACATATAAGCGTCATGTATGGCTTTTCGATCAGGGCAACTACGAAACGCTCCGCGAAGTAATGGCTAACACAGACTGGGACGCAAAGAAGCATAACGACCTTAATATATATTCAAAACATTTAACTGAGTACAATATATCTATAGCAAAAATCCATATTCCAAACAGGCTAATAACAATTCGCCCATTTGAACCACCCTGGATAACCACACACATAAAACCTCTGATTCGGTGTCGACGACGGTTGTTTCGCAAAGCCAAACAAACAACCCGTGAACGCGACTCGGGTAAATTCAGAACTATGCGAAACAAAATCGTTTCCGAAATTAGACGCGCTAAACTTAATCACCAAGAAAAGTTGGCTGAAAAGCTTCAATCTACGCCAAATTCTAGATCATGGTGGTCATGTTTAAAAGGCTTTATTCGACCCAATGCGAATTCATCTATACCCTCACTTATTGGTAAAGATTCAATAATTGAAGACGACACACAAAAGGCTACTGTCCTTAATAACTTCTTCACTGAACAAACGCTCCTTGACGAGTCAGAAGCACCTAACCTAAGCCACTACACTTATCAGCACAACGAATCTCTGAGTTCTCTCGTGGTTACTCCTACCGAAGGCGAATCAGTACTACGAGGCCTACCCTTAAACAAAGCTGCTGGCCCAAATTCAGTCAATAATCGCATCCTGAGAGAACTTTTAACTGAAATCTCTGTTCACCTTAGTGATAATTTTAATACTTCTTTACGCACCTCTGTATTCCCAGAACCATGGAAAGAAGCTTTTGTCACCCCAATATTCAAATCAGGAGACTCATATAACCCAGCCAACTATCGTCCTGTCTCTCTACTAAGCACACTTGGAAAAGTATTTGAAAGAATTGTATTCAAACATACATTTAACTTTCTAAACACCATTTATATCCTTTCCCCGTTACAATCTTGATTTGTTCCTGGTGACTCAACAATAAACCAGCTAACGTTTCTTTATAACTTCTTTAGCGAGACTATCGACTCTGGAAAAGAGGTCAGAGCTATATTCTGCGATATTACCAAAGCATTCGACCGTGTATGGCATAAGGGATTGTTGTTCAAGCTTAATAATATAGGCATAAGAGGCAGTCTTTTATCTTGGTACAAATCTTACCTTACAAACCGCAAACAAAAAATGGTTCTCCCAAACGCAGAATCCAATTGGTCTCATATCAACGCTTGAGTACCCCAGGGCTCTATTTTAGGGCCTCTGCTTTTTTAAATCTTTATTTACGATATTGTTCTAGATATTAAAGCCAACATCAGGTTACTTGCCGACGACACAAGCCTTTATGTTGTAGTCGACAATCCAGTCCACGCTGCAGCTACACTCAACTCCGATCTCGAAAGAATCAACACATGGGCTAAAACATGGCTTGTCTGTTTCAATCCTAAGAAAACGGAGTAAATGATTATAAGTCGCAAGACAAGCACAATTCAATATCCCCCTGTATATATGAATAACGTCCCAATTAGCGAAGTTACAAAACATAAACACCTAGGGCTTTACTTTACTAAATACCTTAAATGGGGAACCCATATTGAGTACATTGTTAATAAGGCCTACACAAGAATTAACATTATGAAAAAGTTAAAATTTAGTTTAGACCGTTCCTCATTGGAAACCCTCTACTTATCATTTATACGTCCTTTACTCGAATATGGCGATGTCATTTACGACAACTGCTCATTACAAGACCAAGAAACGTTAGAAAGCGTCCAAATTGAGGCTGCACGAATAGTCACAGGTGCCACGAAATTAGTCTCAATTCAAAAGCTTATGGAAGAGGTCGGATGGGAAACTCTAAGTAATCGTAGAGCAAAACATAAACTCATTCTTTTTTACAAAATTAATAACAATCTAACCCCGTCTTATCTTTCTGACGTTTGTCCACCCATAAATATCAACGACCGCTATAATTTAAGGAATTCTCACACACTTTACACCCCAAGAGCTAGAACTGCGCTCTACTACAACTCTTTTATCCCATCAACTACTCGTGCTTACAATAGCCTTCCAACCGAAATCTCGAACGCAACATCCATCATCTTTTAAAAAAGGTCTTCCATCATCAGTGGTCAAAATGCCAAAATACTATTACTATGGCAAACGTAAATCCCATATAATGCATACGCGACTACGCACAAACTGCAGTGTGCTCTCACAAGATCTATTTAGTAAAAACATAATACAATCACCTCTTTGCTCCGGATGGCGAAGAAAGAAACAGCTAGCCATTATTTTTTGCATTGTCCATTGTACTCGACCATTCGAGTGCGCCTCTTGAATTCTGTATCACACTTCTGCATACCCTCAACCAAGGTATTGCTTTTTGGAAATCCTCTTCTTTCTTTGGAGGCCAACTGCAATATTTTTGCAGCAATACATACCTATATAAACAAATCTAAACGCTTCGATAAGACGCCGACGCCTTTGGTACCAAGTCTCTCATAATCTTCATAAGCTCCCCAACTCCCTTCTTACTCCTGCTCCAACCTTGTTCTTCTACTCTTAGTCCGTTCCCATATCTCTATCTATTTCTTCCTTCCCTATCTCTTCCCGCAAGTACTTTCCACCTCAACCACTCGACATTAACATCTTTATCAATTGAAATGTATCTCGCCTAATGCATCGTTTTGCTTCATGCTCGTGGAACGACTTACAATAAGCTTAGTTTAGCTTCCAGGTCAATCCACATAATCCACTGTGTATATTATTCATGTATATGCATTCCGAAATAAATATGTTTAAACCAAACAGCAAGAACTTCAAAATTAGTAATATAATATAATACAACTATCATCTTATGATCTCCCATTCGCCGGTGATTCCGTCTGAGACTTTAGCATGTATACATAAATAATGTTTTATAATTTCTAAGCAGCGAAGCGCAACAGCTCACTCCGCGTTTGGATGGGCAACAAACAATACGTGTTGAAACAGAAAACACAAGTTGATCGGCAAATGACATTTTAAGTGTTATGTATACTTAATTATTCATGTTTTGAATTAAACCGAATCTCCTGTGTTTCGAGAGAATTTGTTGAAACGTCAAATGTTTTATATATAGACGAAAGTACAAATGTAAATCTATTGTGACTGATATAATCGCAGTCTATTTAAGATCTACTACTTATGATTAAAATCTCATTAACCGCCAATCATAAGTATCGGGTATGCGATTTTAAACATGAATAATTTAGTTGTTGTTTTAAGCGTATCAACCCGTACACTCCTCAAAACTATTTTAATTAGCTATTTGATACCCTACATGGTAACTATATCATATATTCATTAAATATTCCACTCTACCGGGACAATCTAAGAACTCTCGATAAAGCATTAGTGAAATGCATGGATAGAGGTTTGGTTGTGTGAAAAATATCGGACAGTTTATTGCATTGGATAATTATTTTTTAATCGTTCAAAAGAAATAACATTTGCTGGACTTAAATTCGGAGGTTGATTTTCAGGTATTGTTTGTTAATAGACTTATATTTAAAAAATAGGTCGAAATGAATTTCTCCTAACTCTTTAGACAAAGCGTTTACTAACAATATCAATAATTATTATAATTATTATAAACCCTTTTTAGGAGGTAACATACACGGTACACCTATCATTATTTTCAACCAGTTAATAAAAAGTTTAACATATTTAAACACTTCAGACATAATTGTAAAAACTATGAATAAACACAAACCCAGTAATCAAAATTATAAATTTGAAGTACATGTTTTTAAGGGTACTCTCAAAAACTCCAGGAGCACGACTTTGTAAAATTATTGGTGGATCAAAAAGATAATTAGTGACGGGGATGCCCTTAAAAAGATGGTAAAGATATGATAAACATGCGAACTAAGTAAACCTTTTACCAGTTTTGTTATTATCCCGTGTTTCCCTTCAAATACATATTAACCTTTAAAATACAAATGTCCCTTTTGTGGGAAACGATCGCGTTTTTTCACAAAGAAACTTCCCGCGCTTAAATGTAAGATTCCTTCCCACAGTAGTTAAAAACTCATGGCTTTCATGGTAAATTAGTAAGTCATGGTCTGGACCTTCATCGTATTTGGCTGTCATTGGTTTAGACGTTCCCAACCCATATCCATTACAACCACCAGCTTGTGAAAATTAAACATCAGTCTTAACATGAATTTATTTTCAATGGTAACGCACTGATACTTAATTACAAATAATTTTATATAATTATAAAATATTTCGTGTTTAGAACAAATCTGAACGATGCCACTCAAAAACGAAATATGAATAGTGTAGTATTATTAAAATTCTAGTATGTACGCTACAATATATTGAAATTAAGTACTGAGCGGCAAAAATGAATGCTACTAGACGTGTGTGAAGTTAGCCTATTTAGCCCATTTAGCCTATTTAGCCTATTTAGTACATAGGTTGAAATATTACATCCTATTTAGCCTATTTAGCCTATTTAACAGCCTCTTCAGCCGTTTTAGCCTATTAAGAAATTTTAGTACATAGGTAAAAACATACATCCTATTTAGCCTATTTAGCCTATTTAACAGCCTATTTAGCCTATTTAGCAAGTTTAGTACATACGTAGACATTCACATCCTATTTAGCCTATTTATCCCCTGGAAGCGACGTAGTGCACGCTGACCAGCCGTCGACGGCCTATCGGGCTGAACTAGTTTCGGCCGGGACTTTTAATTAGGGTCGGCCCCGTGCATGCAGCCTATTTAGCTATTTCTCGTATGCGTCATTTCGCATTGAACGGGCATGCCCCTTTAAGGGCCCCTTTCGGACGAACAAGAGTAATCCCCCGGAAGCGACCTAGTGCACGCTGACCAGCCGTCGACTGCATATCGGGCTGAAATAGATTCGACCGGGACTTTTAATTAGGATCGGAGTCAGGTGCAGCCTATTTAGCGTATTACGCGACATTTTGCCTGTGAGTGGGCATGCCCCTTTAAGGGCACCTTTCGGACGAACAAGAGTTATCCCCCGGAAGCGACCTAGTGCACCCTGACCAGCCGTCGACTGCCTATCGGGCTGAACTATTTTCGGCCTGGACTTTTAATTAGGATCGGAGTCAGGTGCAGCATATTTAGCGTATTACGCGACATTTTGCTTGTGAGTGGACATGCCCCTTTAAGGGTCCCTTTCGGACGAACAAGAGTTATCCCCCGGAAGCGACCTATTGCACGCTGACGAGCCGTCGACATGCCTATCTTGCTGAACTAGTTTCGGCCGGGACTTTAATTAGGATCGGAGTCAGGTGCAGCCTATTTAGCATATTACACGACATTTAGCCTGTGAGTGGGCATGCCCCTTTAAGGGCCCCTTTCGGACGAACAAGAGTTATCCCCCGGAAGCGACCTAGTGCACGCTGACCAGCCGTCGACTGCCTATCGGGCTGAACTAGTTTCGGCCGGGACTTTTAATTAGGATCGGAGTCAGGTGCAGCCTATTTAGCGTATTACGCGACATTTTGCCTGTGAGTGGGCATGCCCCTTTAAGGGTCCCTTTCGGACGAACAAGAGTTATCCCCCGGAAGCGACCTAGTGCACGTTGACCAGCCGTCGACTGCATATCGGGCTGAACTAGTTTCGGCCTGGACAATTTTGATTAGGATCGGAGTCAGGTGCAGCCTATTTAGCGTATTACGCGACATTTTGCCTGTGAGTGGGCATGCCCCTTTAAGGGCACCTTTCGGACGAACAAGAGTTATCCCCCGGAAGCGACCTAGTGCACGCTGACCAGCCGTCGACTGCCTATCTTGCTGAACTAGTTTCGGCCGAGACTTTAATTAGGATCGGAGTCAGGTGCAGCCTATTTAGCATATTACGCGACATTTTGCCTGTGAGTGGGCATGCCCCTTTAAGGGCCCCTTTCGGACGAACAAGAGTTATCCCCCGGAAGCGACATAGTGCACGCTGACATGCCGTCGACTGCCTATCGGGCTGAACTAGTTTCGGCCGGGACTTTTAATTAGGATCGGAGTCAGGTGCAGCCTATTTAGCGTATTACGCGAAATTTTGCCTGTGAGTGGGAATGCCCCTTTAAGGGCACCTTTCGGACGAACAAGAGTTATCCCCGGAAGTGACCTAGTGCACGCTGACCAGCCGTCGACTGCCTATCGGGCTGAACTAGTTTTGACCGGGACTTTTAATTAGGATCGGAGTCAGGTGCAGCCTATTTAGCGTATTACGCGATATTTTGCCTTTGCATGGGCATGCACCTTTAAGGGTCCCTTTCGGACGAACAAGAGTTATCCCCCGGAAGAGACCTAGTGCACGCTGACCAGCCGTCGACTGCCTATCAGGCTGAAACATGTGTAAAGTAAGCCTATTTAGCCTATTTATCAAGTTTAGTTCATAGGTTAAAACTTTCATCCTATTTAGCCTTTTTAGCCTATTTAACACTCTTTTCAGCCTATTTGGACTAATTAACAAGTTAAGTACATACGTTGACACATGCACCCTATTTAGCCTATTTAGCGTGGTTAGTACATATGTTATAGCATACATCATATTAAGCCTATTTAGCCTATTTAGCACCCTGTTCAGCCTATTAAGCCTATTTAACAAGTTAAGTACATAGGTTGACACATGAATCCTATTTAGCCTATTTAGCACCCTCTTCAGCATATTTAGCAAGTTTAGTACATGGGTTGATACATGCATCCTATTTAGCTTAATTAGGACCCTTTTCAGCCTATTTAGCCTAGTTAACAAGTTTAGTACATGTACATGGTTGACACATGCATCCTATTTAGCCCAATTAGAACCCTTTCCAGCTTTTTAGCCTATTTAACAAGTTAAGTACATAGGTTGACACATGCATCCTATTTAACATATTTAGCCTATTTAGTACCCTATTTAGCCAATTAAGCCTATTTAGCAAGTTAAGTAGATAGGTTTAAAACATACATTCTTTTTAGCATATTTAGTTTATAAAGCACCTTTTCAGCATATATAGCCTATTTAACAAGTTAAGTAAATAGGTTGACACATGCATCATATTTAGCCTATTTGTCCTATTTAACACCCTCTCCAGCCTATTTAGCCTATTTAGCAAGTTTAGGACATGGGTTCAACCATGCATCCTATTTAGCCTACATAGCCTATTTAACACCCTTTTTAACCTATTTAGCCTATTTAACAAGTTAAGTACATAGGATGACATATGCATCCTATTTAGCACCCTTTTCTGCCTATTTAGCATATTGAACAAGTTTAGTACATAGGTTGACACATGCATCCTATTTAGCCTATCTAGCGTATTTAGCACCCTTTTCAGCCTATTTAGCCTATTTTAAAAGTTTAGTACATAGATTTACATATGCATCCTATTTAGGCTTTTTAGCATATTTAGCAGCCTTTTCTTCCTTTTTAGCCCTTTTACAAGTCTATTACATAGGTTTCAAACATGCATCCTATTTAGCCTGTTTAGCACCGTTTTCTGCCTATTTAGCCTTTTTAACAAAACTAGTACATAGCTTGACACAGGCATCCTATTTAGCCTATTTAGTACCCTTTTCAGCCTATATAGCCTATTTAGCAAGTTAAGTGCAAAAAAGGTTGACACATGCACCATATTGAGCCTATTTAGCTTATTTGGCATCATTTTCAGCCTGTTTAGCCTATTTAACAAGTTAAGTACATACCGGTAGGTTGGAACATGCATCCTATTTAGCCTATTTAGTGTCCTTTTCAGCATATTTAGCCTATTTAGCAAGTTAAGTACAAAGTTGACACATGCATCATAATAAGCCTATTTAGCTTATTTGGCACCCTATTCAGCCTATTTAGTCTATTTAACAAGTTTAGTACATAGTTTGAAACATGAATCCTATTTAGCCTTTTTAGCCTATTTAACACCATTTTCAGCCTATTTGCCTATTTAACAAGTCTAGTACATAGGTTGAAACATGCATCCTATTTACTCTATATAGCCAATTTAGAGGCGTTTTCAGCCTATTTAGCCTATTTAACAATTTCGGTACATAGGTTGGAAAATACATCATACTAAGCATATTTAGCATATTAAGCAGCCTTTTCAGCCTATTTAGCCTATTTAGCAAGTTTGGTACATATGCTGAAAAATACGTTCTTATTAGCATATTTAGCAGTATGTTCCGCCTATAAAGCCAATATTGCAAGTTAAGTACATGTATTTAAACATACATCCTTTTTAGCCTCTTAAGCCTATTAAGCAGCCTTTCCTGCTAATTTAGTCTATTTAACAATTATATGAAATAGGTTGAAACAAACCTCATATTTAGGCTATTTAGAAAACCTATTCAGTCTATTTAGCTTTAAAGAACTCTTATAAAATAGGTGGAGACAAACATCCTATTATTCACTTTAAGCCTATTGAGCAGCCTATTCAGTCTACCTAGCGAGTTAATTAAATAGGTTGAAACATAATTATTAACCCTTATAAGAAGCCTATTCGCCTTAATACGCCTTTTTCGAAAGTTTATTAAATAGGTTGAAACATGTATAAGAGTAAGCCTTTTCAGGCTAAATAGCATCATACTAAATGCTCAACCTATTTTGCATTTTTAGCAAAATTCAAATAGGATAAAGTATACAGCCTGTTAAGCAGGCTATTTACAAGCCATTTCCACAACGAGTTTGTATGCACCTTTAAGAGCCCCTTTAAGACAACCAAGAGTTATACACCGGAAGCGACCTTGTTAAAGCTGACCTCCCGTCGGCTGCCTTTCGTACTGATCTCATTTCGGCCCGGGTTTTTAATAAGGGTCGGTGTAACATATAGACTATTTAGCGTATTATGCGCTATTTATATTAAGAGTGGACATGCTCATTTAAGGGCCCCTTGCGGACAAACAAGAGTTTTCCCACGGAAGCGAACTAGTGCACGCTGAACTCACGTCGGCTGCCTATCGGGATAAACTAGTTGCGGCCCGAGGTTTTAATTAGGGTCGGCGTCACATACAGCCTATAATGTGTATAATGAGCTATTTACATTGTGAGTGGATATGCACCTATAACGGCAGCTTTCGGACAAACAAGAGTTATACCCTGGATCCGACCTAGTGCACGCTGAATTCCCGACGGCTGAAAGTCGGTCTGATCTAGTTTCGGCTGTTATCCCCCGGAAGCGACCTTGTGCAAGCTTTACTCTCGATGGCTGCCTGTCGGGCTGATCTAGTTTTGGCCCGGGGTTTTAATTAGGGTCGGCGTCACCTACAGCCTATTAAGCGTATTATGCTCTATTTACATGGCGAGTGGGAATGCACATTTTAAGGCCCCTTTCGGACAAACAGGAGTTATCCCCCCGGAAGCGACCTTGTGCACACTGAACTCCCGTTAGCTGCCTGTCGGGCTGATCTAGTTTCGGCCCTGTGTTTTAATTAGGGTCGAAGTCACCTTAAGCCAAAATAGCGCATTATGAACTATTTACATGGCGGGTGGGTATGGACCTTTAAGGGTCGCATTCGGACAAATAGAGTTATCACCCGCAAGCGACCTAGTGCAAGCTGAACTCCCGTCGGCTGCATGTCGGGCTGATCTAGTTTCGGCCCTTGATTTTGTATTAGGGTCGGCGTCACCTACAGCCTATTTTGCGTATTATGCATTATTTACATGGCGAGTGGGTATGCACCTTTAAGGGCCCCTTTCGGACAAACAAGAGTTTTCCCCCGGAAGCGACATAGTGCACGTTGAACTCCCGTCGGCTACCTGTCGGACTGATCTAGCTTCGGCCCGGGGTTTTAATTACGGTCGGCGTCATCTACAGCCTATTTAGCGTATTATGCACTATTTACATGGCGAGTGTGTATGCATTTTTAAGGGCCCCTTTCCGAAAAAAAGAGTTATTCCCCTGAAGCGATCTATTGCACGCTGAACTCCTGTCGGCTTTCTGTCGGGCTGATCTAGTTTCGGCCCGGGGTTTTAATTAGGGTCGGCGCCATCTCCAGCCTATTAAGCGTATGTATTATGCTCTATTTACATGACGAGCGTGCATCTTTAAGGGCCCCTTTCGTTCAAATAAGATTTATTTACCGGAAGCGACCTAGTGCACGC
This sequence comes from Dreissena polymorpha, assembly GCF_020536995.1. NCBI lineage: Eukaryota > Metazoa > Mollusca > Bivalvia > Myida > Dreissenidae > Dreissena > Dreissena polymorpha. Next base: position 17,676,033 of record NC_068362.1, on the reverse strand, counting down.
TGATTTCCCGTTGGCTGCCTGTCGGGCTGATCTAGTTTCGGCCCGGGGTTTAAATTAGGCGTCACCTGCGGCCAGTTTAGCGTATGTATTATGCTCTAGTTACTTGGCAAGTGGGTATACCTATAATGGTTACTTTTGGACAAACAAGAGTTATCCCCCGGAAGCGACCTTGTGCACGCTGAACTCCCGTCGGCTGTCTATGGGGCTGATGTAGTTTCGGCCCGAGGTTTCAGTTAGGGTTTGCGTCAGCCTTTTTAGTGAATTAGGCGCTATTTGCATGGTGAGTGGGTATGCACCTATAATAGCCCCGTTCGGACAAACAAGAGTTATTCCCCGAAAGCGACCTAGTGCTCGCTAAACTCCCGTCGGCTGCCTGTCGGGCTGATCTAGTTTCGGCCCGGGATTAAAATTAGGGACGGCCTCATCAGCAGCCTTTTTGCTCATTGTTATGCTCTTTTTACATGGCGAGTGGGTATGCACCTTTAAGGGCCCCTTTCGGACAAAAAAGACTTATTCCCCTGAAGCGACCTAATGTAAGTTAAACTTCGGTCGGCTGCCTGTTTAGCTGACCTTGTTTTGGCCCGTGGTCTTAATAGGGTCGGCGTCACAAACTGCATATTTAGCGTATTATACGCTACTTTCATGACGAGTTGTCATGAACCTTTAAGGGCCTTTTTTCGGACAAACATGAGTTATACCCCGGAAGTGACCTAGTGCATGCTGAACTCACGTCGGCTGCCTGTCGGGCTGATCCAGTTTTTAACCTGGGTTTTATAAGGGTCGGCGTCACATACAGGCTTTTTAGCCTATAAGACGTAAATAACATGGCGAGTGGGTATGCACCTTTACGGGCCGCTTTCGGATAAACAAGAGTAATCTCCTGGAGGCGACCTAGTGCCCGCTTAACTCCCGTCGGCTGCCTGTCGGCCTGATCCAGTTTCGGCCCGGGGTTTTAATAAGGGTTGGCGTCGTATAAAACCTACAACGTATACAACGTCGTATTTAGCGCATGAGGCGCTATTTACATGGCGAGTTGGTATGCACCTTTAAGGGCTGCTTTCGGACAAACAAGAGTAATCCCACCGGAAGCTACCTAGTGCACGCTGAACTCACTTCGGCTGCATGTCGGGCTGATCTTTTTTCGGCCCGGGTTTTAATTAAGGTCGGCGTCACAAACAGCCTATTTTGCGGGTTAGGCGCTATGTACATGGCGAGTGTGTATAAGAGCCGCTTTCGGACAAACAAGAGTTATCCCTGGAAAGCGACATAGTGCACGCTGAACTGGCATCGGCTGCCTGTCGGGCTAACCTAGTTTTGACCCGGGGGTTTAAATAGGGTCGGCGACACATACAGCCTATTTAGCGTATAAGGAGCTATTGAGATGGCGAGCGAATATGAACCTTAAAGGGCCGCTTTCGGACAAAAAAAGAGTTATTCACCGGAAACGACCTATTGCACGCTGAACTCTCGACGGCTGCATGTCGGGCCAATGTAGTTGCGGCCGGGGGTTTAATTAGGTCCGGCGTCACCTACAGCCTATTTAGCATATTATTCGCTATTTACATTGCGAGTGGGTTTACAGCTTTAAGGTCAGTGTTCGGAAAAACAAGTTATCCACCGGAAGCGACATAGTGCACGCTGAACTTATGTCGGCTGCCTGTCGGGATGACCTAGTTTCGATCCGAGGTTTTAATTATGGTGTGCGTCACATACAGCCTATTTAGCGTAACAGTCGCTATTTACATTACGAGGTTTAGGGCCGCTTTCGGACTTAAAAGAGTTATCACCCGGAAGCGACATAGTACACGCTGAACTCCCGTCGGCAGCCTGTCGGGTTGATCTGGTTTCGGCCCGGGGTTTGAAGTTGTCTCTTCTTCACATTAACCTACTTCGCGTAGTATGCTATATTTACATCTCGAATGGGTATGCACTAACAAGATTTTATTTTATCTAAAGGACTAGCAATCATGACACATCAACTATCTCCGGAATCCACCGTGAGATTTAAGCAAAATCGTCTGCTGATCCAGAGTGCGGGACTAGTTAACATATTAACATTTTGACAATAGGCCGAACGCGTGTCACACATTTGAATGGAATAAAAAAAAACAGCGTAAATAAAGAAGAGGATAAAAAACTATCGAAAATAAGTAACAGATAGATGTGGTCACGATTATTCTTATTAATCATGACAACACCTTATTCATGTTAGACTTTTAAAAATTTAATTGACTTTTATCATTATAATTGGTGCCACTTGTGGTATTTGGTTACCTATGTTAAGGGTAACTTACTGATGTTCGATTGGTTATTGTCGGCTCGGGTACTACTTAAATGTACCCCGGGTACTCTTAAATAAACTTAAATGTATCTCTGGTACGAAAAGTATACTGAAAGTAATCCGGAAATTTTTACGCGAAATTGGCCGTTGTCGGCGAATTATTTTCAAATTAAGTATGTTTATATTTATGTCAATATTCTGTAAAATTGCCGGTATATTATCGCAACTCCTACTTAAACAACCATGATGAGGCAGGATTTGTTCAAAGAGAATTTTGTTTTGTTTTCCGTAGCGCGTTTTACGTCATCTGATTTTAGGCGGGAATAAAACTCGGTTAAAGTCTAAATTGGCTGGGTACGTGTAAGTATATTTTCTGTACCCGGAGTACATAAAGGTTTAAATGTTTTGTTGCGTGATATCTTGTTAATAAGTTTTGGATTTTTTTTTAGTTGAGGCATGCACCGTGTTTGGATTGTGTGCTGTATGTATAATACCTTTAGGGATTGAATCTTGAGTATTGCAAGCAATTAAAAGCAATGAAAAGCAATGGAGATGAAAGATTAGATCGCATACATAGTGCGGATAAATATGACACGTTTGTTCAGGGTTATGAATGCAAAAGATATAATTCAATACCGTTTCAATTATTCGTAATTCTTAAGACTTCGTGCAATAATGACAAACGTTTTGGTCTTTATTTGAAGAGGCGATGAATCTCAAAATAGTTTTTCGTTAATTAATGATAAATGCAGATCGTTTGTCAATAAGAACGATTAAAAGCTTTATTTGGTTATGATTCTGAGTACAATTCCATTTGTAGTCTTCTTCATTCAGTGTCAATATTGAGTGGTTGCTAAAAAGCACATAATAGGTCCAATAGAAATACTTTGGTACATTTGATCATTAAATTTAAATGAAATGAAACACTCGTCGCTTTTTAAACAACTTTAACACAAAATTGCAAAACAATATCTGTTAATACAGTACTCGAGCACATGCCGTGTATGACAGTAATTTGGAGAGAACGCCATATATTTTAGTTATTCTTAGCTCTCGCTTTACACTCTTGCTTTTGTGCTTTGTTACAATGTTTGGAAATATGTTCAATGTTTTGTTTTTGCCATAGAAGACATATTAAAACCGGGTTTCTCCCTTACTGAATTAAACTGGTTTAAGTAAAACTAGTAACCCCTAGACCCGAGGGCTTATTAATTTAACTTAAACTGATAAACTTAAACCGCAATGCACATGGCTTACACATTTAGTTTATAGAATATAAAAAAAATCTACCGAACTATTTAACATTATGCCCCTGATGTCAAAACTTGCCTTACGCTGGAGGTCACTTGTTTTACATAAACATATAAGGATGATAACCCTTTGTTCTGTCCTGTAAATTACTTATACAAATGAATACAAAAATCTGCAATATTCATATAAAGTAAGCCAAACATGTCACATAATTATAAAATGTTGGGTATTTTTAACTGAAATTAAAAGGATTGTAAATCTTCGTATATTGAAAGGCTCCGAAGACGGGAGTTAAGCTTGCACTAGGTCGCTTCTGGGGGATAACTCTTGTTTGTTCGAAAAGGGCCCTTAAAGGTGCATACCAACTTGCCATGTAAATAAAGCCTCATTCGCTAAATAGGCTGTAGATGACGCAGACCCTAATTAAAACACCGGGCCGAAACTACATCAGCCCGACAGAAAGCCAACGGGAGTTCAGCTTGCGCTAGGTCGCTTCCGGGGGATAACTCTTGTTTGTCCAAAAAGGACCCTTTAAGGTACATACACACTCGCCATGTAAATAAAGCCTAATGTATACGCTTGAAAGGATGTAGGTGACGCCGACCCTAATTAAAACACAGGGCCGAAACTAAATCAGCCCGACAGGCAGCCAACGGGAGTTCAGCGTGCACTAGCTCACTTTCGGGGGAAAACTCGTAGTCCGAAAGGGGTCCTTAAAGGTGCATACCCACTCGCCATGTCAATAGAGCCTAATGCGCTAAAAAGGCTGTAGGTGACGACGACACTTATTTAAACCCCGGGCCAAAACTAGATCAGCTCGACAGGCAGCCAACTGGAGTTTAGCTTGCACTAGGTCGCCTCCGGGGATTACTCTTTTTTGTACGAAAGGGGCCCTTAAAGGTGCATACACAATCGCCATGTAAACAGAGCATAATACATACGCTAAATGGGCTGTATGTGAAGCCGACCCTAATGAAAACCCCGGGCCGAAACTAAATCAGCCCGACATTCAGCCGACGGGAGTTCAGCGTGCACTAGGCCGCTACAGGGGATAACTCTTGTTTGTCCGAAAGGGCCCTTAAAGGTGCATACCCACTCGCCATGTACATAGAGCCTAATTCGCGAAATAGGCTGTAGGTTACGCAGACCCTAATTAAAACCCCGGGCCGAAACTAGATGAGCCCGACAGGCAGCCAACGGGAGTTTAGCTTGCACTACGCCGCTTCCGGGGGATAACTCTTGTTTGTCCGAAAAGGGCCCTTAAAGATGCATTCCCACTCGCCATTTAATAGAGCATAATACATTCGCTAAATAGGCTGTAGGTGACGCCGACCCTAATAAAAAACCCGGGCCGAATCTAGATCAGCCCGACAGGCAGACGACGGGATTTCAGTGTGCACTAGGTCGCTCCCGGGGATAACTCTTCAATTGTCCGAAAGGGGCCCTTAAAGGTGCATTCCCACTCGCCATGTAAAGAGAGCCTAATTCGCTAAATAGAGCATAATTCATACGCTAAAATAGGCTGTACGTGACGCCGACCCAAATTAAAACCTCGGGCCGAAACTAGATCAGCCCGACAAGCAGCCGACGGGAGTTCAGCATGCACTAGGTCGTTTCCGGCGGATAACTCTTGTTTGTCCGAAATGGGCCCTTAAAGGTGCATACCCATTCTTTATGACAATAGAGCATAATACGTTAAATAGGCTGTACGTGACGCCGACCCTTATTAAAACCCCTGGCCGAAACTAGATCAGCCCGACAGGCAGCCGACCGGAGTTCAGCGTGCACTAGGTCGCTTCCGGGGGATAACTCTTGTTTGTCCGAAATGGGCCCTTAAAGGTGAATACTCTTTCTATATGACAAAAGAGCATAATACGCTAAATAAGCTGTACGTGACGCCGACCCAAATTAAAACCCCGGGCCGAAACTAGATCAGCCCGACAGGCAGCCGACGGGAGTTCAGCGTGCACTAGGTCGTTTCCGGGGGATAACTCTTGTTTGTCCGAAATGGACCCTTAACTGTGAATACCCACTCTCTATGACAATAGAGCATAATACGCTAAATAGGCTGTACGTGACGCCGACCCAAATAAAAACCCCGGGCCGAAACTAGATCAGCACGACAGGCAGCCGACGGGAGTTCAGCGTGCACAAGGTCGTTTCCTGGGGATAACTCTTGTTTGTCCGAAATGGGCCCTTAAAGGTGCATACCCACTCTATATGACAATAGAGCATTATACGCTAAATAGGCTGTACGTGACGCCGACCCACATTAAAACCCCGGGCCGAAACTAGATCAGCTCGAGAGGCAGCCGACGGGAGTTCAGCGTGCACTATGTCGCTTTCGGGGGATAACTCTTGTTTGTCCGAAATGGGCCCTTAAAGGTGCATACCCACTCTATATGACAATAGAGCATAATACGCTAAATAGGCTGTACGTGACGCCTACCCTAATTTAAACCCCGGGCCGAAACTAGATCAGCCCGACAGGCAGCCGACGGGAGATCCGCGTGCACAATGTCATTTCCGGGGGATAACTCTTGTTCGTCCGAAAGGGGCCCTTAAAGGGGCATACCCGCTCACTGGGAAATGACGCATACGAGATGAATGCTAAATAGGCTGCATGCACGGGGCCGATCCTAATTAAAAGTCCCGGCCGAAACTAGTTCACCCCGATGGGCAGTCGACGGCTGGTCAGCGTGCACTAGGTTTCTTCCGGGGGATAACTCTTGTTCGTCCGAAAGGGGCCCTTAAAGAGGCATACCCACTCACAGGCAAAAATGTCGCGTAATACGTTAAAAAGGTTGCACCTGGCTCCGATCCTAATTAAAAGTCCCGGCCGAAACTAGGTCAGCCCGACAAGCAGTCGACGGCTGGTCAGCGTGCACTAGGTTTCTACCGGGGGATAACTCTTGTTCGTCCGAAAGGGGCCCTTAAAGGGGCATACCCACTCAGAGGCAAAAATGTCGCGTAATACGCTAAATATGTTGCACCTGGCTCCGATCCTAATTAAAAGTCCCGGCCAAAACTAGGTCAGCCCAACAGGCAGTCGACGGCTGGTCAGCGTGCACTAGGTCTCTTCCGTGGGATAACTCTTGTTCGTCCGAAAGGGGCCCTTAAAGGGGCATACCCGCTCACTGGTAAATGACGCAAACGAGATGAAGGCTTAATAGGCTGCATGCACGGAGCCGATCCTAATTAAAAGTCCCTGCCGAAACTAGTTCAGCCCGATGGGCAGTCGACGGCTGGTCAGCGTGCAAAAGGTCTCTTCCGGGGGATAACTCTTGTTCGTCCGAAAGGGGCCCTTAAAGGGGCATACCCAATCACTGGGAAACGACGTATACGAGATGAAGGCTAAATAGACTACCGTACATGCACGGGGCCGATCCTAATTTAAAGTCCCGGCCGAAACTAGGTCAGCCCGACAGGCAGTCGACGGCTGGTCAGCGTGCACTAGGTCTCTTCCGGGGGATAACTCTTGTTCGTCCGAAAGGGGCCCTTAAAGGGGCATACCCGCTCACTGGTAAATGACGCAAACGAGATGAAGGCTTAATAGGCTGCATGCACGGGGCCGATCCTAATTAAAAGTCCCGGCCGAAACTAGTTCAGCCCGATGGGCAGTCGACGGCTGGTCAGCGTGCACAAGGTCTCTTCCGGGGGATAACTCTTGTTCGTCCGAAAGGGGCCCTTAAAGGGGCATACCCAATTACTGGGAAATGACGTATACGAGATGAAGGCTAAATAGACTACCGTACATGCACGGAGCCGATCCTAATTTAAAGTCCCGGCCGAAACTAGGTCAGCCCGACAGGCAGTCGACGGCTGGTCAGCGTGCACTATGTCACTTTCGGTGGAAAATCCTTGTTTGTCCGAAAGGGGCCCTTAAGGTGCATACTCACTGACTGGAAAATGTTTCATCCTATTTAATAAACTTGCTTAGTAGGCTAAAAAGATTAAATATGCTACTAAATATGCTCAACGAGATGTTTGTTTCAGGTTTCATTTGATATACTTGCTAAAAAGGCTAAATGGCACGTATATTTCTGCCTATTTAATATTTTTATTAAATAGGCAAAAGGGGATCAAATGGATGCTTAACAGGTTTACTGACTCAATAGCATGTATATTTCCGCCTAGTTACTAATCTTGCTAAATAGGCTGAAAAGGCTATTAAATAGGCTAAATAGGAATGTACTAAACTTGCTATCCGGGTTGAAAAGGCTGTTAAATTGGCTCAATATGCTAAATAGGATTTATGTTCCAACTAATGTACTTAATAGGCTAAATAGCCTGAAAATGCTGTTAAATAGGCTATATAGGCTAAATATGATGTATGTTTCAACCTTTTTACTAAATAGGCTTAATGGTCTTAAATAGGCTAAAAAGGCTGAAGAGGCTGTTAAATTGGCTTTATAGGCTAAACAGGATGTTTGTTTCAACCTATGTTCTTAATATGCTAAAAAGGCTGAAAAGGCTGTTAAATCGGCTAAATAGGCATGTGCTAAATAGGCTGAAAAGACTGTTAAATAGGCTAAATAGGCTTAATACAATGTATCTTTCAACCTTTGTTCTAAACTTTCTAAATAGGCTGTTAAATATGCTAAGTAGGCTAAATAGGATGTTTGTTTCAACTAATGTACTAAATAGGTTAAATAGGCTGAAAATGCTTTTGAATAGGCTAAATAGGATGTATGTTTCAACCTTCTTACTAAATGGGCTAAAAAGGGCTGAAGATGCTGTTAAATTGGCTAATTATGCTAAATAAGATGTATGTTTCAAGTCACTAAATAGGCTAATAATGCTGTTAAATAGGCTTAATAGGATGTATGTTTCAACCTTTTTACTAAATAGGCTTAATAGTCTTAAATAGGCTAAACAGGCTGAAGAGGCTGTAAAATTGGCTAAATAAGCTAAATAGGATGTTTGTTTCAACCTATGTTCTAAATATGCTTAATAGGCTGAAAATGATGTTTAAAAGGCTAAATAGGAATGTACTAAATAGGCTGAAAAGGCTGTTAAATAGGCAAAATATGCTAAATACTATGTATGTTTCAATCTATGTACTAAACTTTCTAAATAGGCTGTTTTATATGCTAAATAGGCTAAATAGGATGTATGTTTCAACGTATGTACTAAATATGCTTAATAGAATGACAATGCTTTTAAATAGGCTAAATAGGCTTAATAGGACGTACATTTCAACCTTTTTACTAAATAGGCTAAAAAGGCTGAAGAGGCTGTTAAATTGGTTAAAAAGGCTAAATAGGATGTATGTTTCAAGTAATGTACTCAATAAGCTAAATAGGCTAAAAATGCTGTTAAATGGTCTAAATAGGCTAAATATGATGTATGTTTCAACCTATTTACTAAATAGGCTAAAAAGGCTTAAATAGGCTAAAAAGGCTGAAGAGGCTGTCAAATTGGCTAAATAGGCAAAATAGGATGTCTGTTTCAACCTATTTACTAAATAGGCTAAATAGGCTAAAATAGGCTAAACAGGCTGAAAAGGCTGTTAAATTGGCTAAATAGGCTAAATAGGATGTTGGTTTCAACCTATGTACTAAATAGGCTAAATAGGCTAAAAAGGCTAAATATGCTAAATAGGCTAACTTCACACACGTTGCTACTAGGCAGATTTACCTGTACGCAAAGAACAATCATTCACCTGATTTTTGGAGAATGACCTTTAACTGTAAAATAACAAATTTAAGCGCCAATATGCTTTTAATTGAGACAATTTATTGTTTTATTTATAACATTTGAATAATTATTGATAAAACTGACATAAAGCATACACTACTTGACATACATTTATCAGTATAAAGATAATTAAAACTTTACATCTCCATTTCCAAACATCTGAAAGTTAAACCATCGATTGGTAACTTTTGGAATTGATTTTGGAAAAGGGGTACTTTTTGCCATTGCGTATATGACCGAATAACGGCTATGAAAATACATTGAGTGCTGTTGCTTATTTGTTTTAAAGGTCATGACAAGCTCGTTGATTGTGCTGTTCGTTTTCATTGGCCATGCCAGTCACGTGGTCACACAGTCTGGCAACGATGCAAAACGTCTTCACCAGCAGTTGTTTGTGAGCGACACTTACAACAAAAGAATTCGCCCTATAGACAATCAATCCAGTGCCATAGGTACCCTGTTGTAAAGTGTTTATAAATAATATTTCCATCTCAATCATATCGTGTTTCAAGGAATTATTTAAATAACAAATGAGATAAATAATTAATAAGTATAGTTTTATTGTTTCAGTTGCCTTTCACATGTTTGGCATAATGTCACCAGCGTATACAGTCGTTGCAAAATAAATAATACCAGGATACTCAATAAAATAGCTCTAAAGGTTGCAAAAATACATCATGTATATGCTAATATTTATTCCAGATGTTTATGCAAATCTTCACCTTCTGTCGATCAACGAACTTAGTGAAACGGACGAGGTTCTCACGACAACAGCGGTTTTGTCCATGAGCTGGAACGACACGTTTCTAAAATGGGACCCGAATACATTCGGGGGAATCAAGTTTTATTATTGGCCCCAGGTAATCATTGTATCGCTAAACACATGTTAAACAATCGATTGCTTATGCGCATAATATTGAAAACTAAAACTATAATAACTAACAATTACAACTACAAATTGCAAATATTTGAGTAATCTTAACCAAACATATTTCACGTGGAACACTTATATCTTATTTAGAATTCCCGTTGGCTTTCGCGTTTTTATATGTCAGTAAATGACGATTTGAAGTTTTGATGCTTATGAATTCAACATCAAGGACATTAACCTTGTTTGCTATTTTAAATCTCGAATAAAAATATTGGAAACCGTGTTCCAATTACATTTCAACATGTGATTGGCTTCACTTGTTCCCGCAAGCTATTAGCCATTAGTCCCAATTGACTCTTTATCTTTACTGTGATGGTCGGTGACCTCTAGAAAATTAACTTATATTTTAAACACACACATACACTGATTAAACATTTTTTATTGTTTATCACTGAGGTATTTTTCCGTTTTTAATAATTATAAGTAATAATCAAATTAACATTTGTTAAGAACGAAGTTTGGAAACCGGACATAGCGCTCCAAAACTCATACCTGGATTATAAAGGGCTTGGTGACAAGACTCTGAACGTCATGAATATTCACACAGGCGCGATGTACTGGAATCCATTTCAGGTACCATGTTAAGTGTTCTTCATTGTATGTGAAGTTTACATTGACGACGGCACTTAATTTAGACATTACGTTTCGTTTTCTCAACATAAGTTGAATGCTATTAATTTCGATTTTCGTATGTTATTATTAAAAGGTGTTCAAATCCACGTGCTCTTTGGATATCTTCTACTTCCCGTTCGACTACCAGACATGTTACCTAAGATTCCAGGCATGGAGTTATTCAAGACGACAGGTAAAATCTTTTTGTTTCGGCAATTTAGTTCAGCCTTGCTCTGGAAAAACTGGACTTAATTCATGTGCGTAATATGTCAGTCCGGATTGGCATATGCCGTCCGCACAGGCTAATAAGGGACGACACTTTACGCTTTTATGGTATTATACTCTTCTTAGCGAGTAACAGTTAACTATTTATTAGCAAATTATGTTAAAAGCCTTCTTTAATACTTACCAGATTATATTTAGCTATAAACGTCAATTTGATAACATTCATGTTGGTCTTGGTTTCATACTTACGAGTGTAAACATGTATGTTCTAGGTGAATATGGAAAGTGGCTATCATGATTCCCAAGGGTTCAATCTGAAATACTATGAAACCAACTCCGCGTGGGACATCGTCAACACCAGTTGGCACGTCTATCGAGACAAACAAGACGCTGCAATAAGCTTCAAAATGACTCTTAAAAGAAAACCTATGTATTTCATGATGTCCGTACTCTTGCCGATATGTATGTTATCTATTTTAAACGTCTGCGTTTTCATGATTCCTGTTAACTCTGGGGAGAAAGCGAGCTACGCTGTCACTGTTTTTTTATCGTTTGCTGTGTTTTTAACAATAGTTTCTGACAACTTTCCACAAAACTCCGAATCAACCCCCTTAATCACAGATTTTCTCGTCATGCAAACAACTGTAAGCGCTCTGACAACAATGCTTGCCCTCATCTTCTCTCGACTGGAAAGCTTTGGCGATGCAAACGTTCCAAGTCAACTTGTAAAACTTATGAAACGAATGAGTTGTCTCCCATGTCTGTCACGTGCTCGCAAGACTAAAGATAATATGATCGAACCAATTGAGGACTCAGGAAATGCATCGGACACGCCTAAGAAGGACCCTTCTGTAAAAGTTGATTGGACAGATGCTGTTAACTTTCTAGACTTTGTGTGTTTTGTTCTGTTCTCGATTCTGTTCATTTTGTCAATTTTGGTTTGCTTCGCGTTGGCCACTTCAAAAAGTAAAGTGTATAACGAAGAATTCAACTATGAAAGCAATGGCATGTACGAGCAAATTGACAACAATGGGCGTGACGATGGTGCAAGTACTGATCAATCGGGTGATGGGGATGGGAATATCTCTAACTATTACTATTGGTAATCAAGAGACAACCGGGGTCCTTACTCGCGATTCCAATCGTTGAATTATATTGAAAATTCTTGCAACTGGTACTGCCTAAATAATCTGACAATTGAAATCTTGATGGAGAAGAAATCGTTTTTTAATAAACAGGCACACGTACTTATTAGATTTGCGAACAAAATATTGTCTGTTATTCTATTCTTTATAATAAAAAATACGAATTTATTTTGTTAATCTGGCCATTTGGACTTGGTATAACGATAATTGTGCAACCCCCGCAGTATGCATTACCGGATATTCTCTTAGTTGTATGATTATAATATTTTTTTCTTATTACTATCAATCAAACGTAACGTGGACATTACCATGTACCTACAAATGAAATACAATAATAAAGTTGGAAAAAGGTCCTTTTATATTTCGCGAAACAGAAGGATTTGAATCAACTTGCGAAATGTTAGCGATGGGAAAAACTGTATTTCCGTTGTTAAATATTAGCTGTACAACGGTCTTAAAGCTGTTTATTTAATCGGGAATACATTTTAGATTGTATATGAACAATATGCAAAATCATAATATATGCAGTTTATTTTGGGATTGCCTTAATAAACGATAATTCGTTTTAGTAAAAACACATTGATATTTCAGGCCATCAGTTTACTTCGATGCATCATAACGTACTCATTATATCGACGTTTTGTGATTTTTTTCACTGCTTTTAAGTGTTTAATATGCTGGTTTTCATGACGACGTTCTGTAAATGTTATGTAATATACTTTACTGCTTTGATTTATTTAACAAACTGATTCTGCTTGATTAGTAGTGTTCATTTATATAAATGATTTTACTACCTGATGTACTTTCAAACTGTTTTTGCTTGCATCGTTATTTTAATATAATTTAACCGAATTCCCTGGTTTACTGGTTTTATGTATTTAATACTTAGTATTTTTGCCTTACTTGAAACTATTTTTTGTTACGTATAAACTGGTTTGATTGATTTAAAGCACGGGTATTGCTTTTTTGATCTCTTAATAGAGTGCATTTTAATGATTGGTTTTAGTGCTTACACATTGCCGTTCACTTGTTATAAATTTTTGTTCACTAGAATTTCGGTTTTCCTTATTGTTTTATATTTCCATATTTTTGTAGTTGAAATAAATTTTCAGTTTGTTCCAAAAGGGATGAGGAGTTTAAAATCGTAGAATACACGATTCCTATTTGACGTTGTAATTTGTTTGTTATTTGGAAATTGTATTCAAGTCTTTACTTGTTTTAATATTATAGCTGAATGTTGTTGTTGTTTTTTTTTGCTTGAAGAATGACTTCGGTTGATTTTAAATGTTCGATAGTAATGAAATAAAAATGCCTACACGCATTATGATTTCTTCGTAACGTTGGAGTAAAATTCGCGATAATAATCCATAGAACCTAATCAGGAGCTCGCAAGTAATTTGTATCATGAAGTTCTTAAACCTATAAAGGCGTACATTTTATGAAATATCCGAAGTGATAATGGGACAAACATCATAGGCCTAGGCGGTCGTTTTAGTACTTGTACGAACAAAAGAAAAGTCGTTATAAAATTGTTAAAAAAAACGCGATCCTTTTTTCCGATCAGAAAATCAGAAAACGAACGAAAAAGTAGTTAGAAAGCGAGGTAAAATTATAGACTCACAGAAATGGACTTTTGAAAATAAAGATTACATAAATGGTGATAGTTTTTAGTGGTATTTAATTTAAGATTAGTTTTCCAGCTTAATAGTTAACATATTATTGGAAATGCACCAAACAGTGTTTTTATTCAAGTATATTATATATATAAAACATCAATATGAACGCTTACGTATAACCCAAAATAATTAACTTGAAAGTGAGTATTTAAGGTTAAAGCACAGAAAATGCAAAGTTATGACACTTTGCGCCTATGCATTAAGCCTGGTTTTCCCAGAGCTACTAATGTGTTATTTGTAATTTGTAGCTGTTGTTCTTGAAAAATGTATGTATGTGCATTGAAAAATTACGAATATTCTCTGATAAATGTATGCATACATTTGTGTACTACGTTATTGTAAATTGTAACCGTGTTTTTTTCTTACGCTTTTAAATACCTTCTGTACGGTTCTGGTCTGTATGAGATAGTCAATTACACATAATAAGGCTTTTTGTCATCGGAGCAATACAAGAATCCGCATTTTTGTGAGTATTGTTTGTCCGTTCGAAGTCTAAGTTTTGCAGACTTGTGAATTACACTTTCTGATCATAAATACTGCAAAATCAAGAATGGTATTTTGTTCTTTTTTCTGTTTAATTATTATGGTATGATTTTTATATGCTCACTCGTTTCTTAAAACTATACACACTACATAATTACGTTTTGCGTAGCATATTACGTAAGAAAATAACGCATCTGATTGTTTGTCCAAGCACAATTTGATATTAGTATTATGTCTTTCCTGGATTTGATACGATATACATTTCAAGATCGAATGAAGTTCAGTGTCACAGTGGTTTAATGGATATGGTCTCCTGACCTGCAATCACGTGATCTTCAGTGTGTTCCTAAATGAGAAGTCGCAGCGCCATGTTAGGGGGCATCATTTACGTTTATGCCCGGGAAAGGAATTCGAGCTGGTCTTGATAAGCCCGGGACTTTTCTATCGGGTATAGTGTGCAGCTTTGACCATTTAACAGTACTTTCTTCTTGTTGGTTGTTTTGTTTGGATGAAGATTGTACACTAAATAATTATATTTTAATTACGTTTGTGTTTTGTGCGCTAAATTTGCAAGAAATTGGCATACACAGAACAAAACTTTTTCCAAAATGTTAGAAAGTAACATAATGGAACAAAATAAATAATTCAAACACTGACTTAGTAAAGAACCAGTAAATTGTCTGCACAGTGAACACCTCACGTAGTTTTACATCAGTGAATATTTTGCATAGTTTATACCAAAATAAATTTATAAACTGGAGGCATAAGATTGAAAGTGTACTTCCTGATTAGCCTGTGCGGACTCTTCTGGCTACGCTGGGACGACACAGAAAAAGCAACCATACGCGTCTATTTAACTACATGTAATTTAGTACATAATTACTACAACTACAAGTATATTTATCCTTTCAACTAGAAAATACATTTTAGTATCATGTTTTACTCGATCTTTTCATATAAGTACAGTAAACACAAGGCATAATAAACAGTCACAGAATACATCGATCGTTCGCAATATCGCACATTTCGTATAACAGATAAACAAAATTTAAGTTACATTTAACGGCAAATTGCCTTGTCGCATGCTTATATACTGCGTTATCAATCAAAACAAATAAGCGTACATTTATACTTATCACATATAGAATGAAAGTCTTTATTAAAATGCATAACTGACATACAGGTTGATAACAAATATAGCGAAAACTCGTATCTGTCAATGTTGCAATCTGGCTAACATCTGACAGTAGACGAGTGAACAATATAGGCATTACGATGAGACCTGACGATATGTTCGTATTTACGAAAAATACATAGTATCGCCTTATTTTAGATTCAACATGTACAAATGATTGTAAGTCCACAGAGAGAAAAATAATAATTCTCAGTAACAATGATTGCTATTTAGAAAGACCTGGAACATGATTAATACTCGTGTCCTCAACTATCATCTATTGATCTCATCTTCGCCTGTAGTCCCGTCTGGGACTATAGCATACTTAAATAAATATGGTTTCTAATTTCTATGCAGCGGAGCGCAAAGCAGACGCCGCGTTGGTATTGGCAACAAACAAGTCGTATAGAAACATGGAAAAACAAGTTCGACGGGCAATGACCTTTTCAGTATTATTAACTTTTAATTATAAATGTTGAATCAAACCGAATCACCTTATTTTGAGATATTCTTTTAATGTTAAATGTTTTATATAGAAGCAAGCAATTTGAAGTTTGACATCAACAAAAGTACAAGTACAAAAGTACAAGTGTACATAATACTACTAATACTACTACTACTACTACTACTAATAATAATAATAATAATTATAATAATAATAATATTATTATTATTATAATCTCTTTATTTTTCGAAGGTAACTCATTAAGACAACACATTGATAGAAAGTCATGAAAACAGTTTAACAATGGCAATCTTATTTTCAATGAGGCCTTCAAACAACTATGGTATGTATAATGCATTTCTGCATTATCATGCGAACATGTAGACTTTGACGGAAATAAGAGTACTGTACCAGTGTAATAGAAGTGTCATAAAAAGCAAGTCCATTACACGACTTATATTATTAATTTCTCTTCCAATATTGAAATGGTCTCAAGGAACAATTATTTATTTACAGAAATTATTTAAGAATATTAATTTCTTATTGATTACATTTTCCCATGTGCACACACTCGCACGTAGGCACGCACACACACTCATACAGACACAAATATAAACACACACATACAATTACCATATCTTAATTAACACGACAAAGAACAATAATAAGAAGTTAACAAGAATAGCCGCGTACATTATTGTACAAAGTCAGAGTTAAAAAAACGTGCAATACATTATTCTTGAAATAGTTTACGATTGACAGAAAGTGGCTGATATACACAAATATTATAATTAGAGAAAACAACATTCATGAACAGTGTTCACAATAGGATATGAAAGCACACAACTGTTATGAAGAATAGCCTGCACCTCCCTGCGCATTTGCGAAATAGTTAGAAAAAGCAATACGTGTACATTTGTTTGCAGAAAATAAATCAGTAATGATTACAGTAATCATTACGACACTAATAGGAGTAGTTGACTTTTGAATAAGAGAAGGACAGAAAATGTTACCACGCGTGAGACTCATTTTGCACCTCGATAAGGAAATATTTTCTAAGCCTATGTTTGAAAGTGTTGAGAGTGAGAGATTGTCGAATACTTACAGGTATTTGGTTCCCTATTTCCATACCAGAGTAACAAAACGACTTTTAAAAAAGGTTTGTGTGAGGTGTTTTATAAGTCAAATCATTATTTGATATCGATCTTAAATGGTAAACATTGTCTTTCACCAGTTTTATCAGGTCGTCGATATATGTGGGCGTTAAATTATGAAGAGATTTGTAAATAATTATACTTGTGAAATATTTACATATGTTTTCAAAAGAAAGCCATTGATTTTTTGTGATAAATCACAGTAATTAATATTTAAATCATTACGTAATATTACTCTTAAAAGCCTTCTTTGCAGTTTTGATATTCTGTTTATGTTATGTTATGTCACTTGTATTTGCATTTTGCCATGTGACACATCCATAATCAATTATTGGTGTTACGTACGCATAATAGAACACAATTTTCATCTCAGGTGTTAGAAAATGTTGTATACGCATAAACAGTGATAATTTTGAAACAAGTTTCTAATACGACTAATATAATCGCAGTTTGTTTAAGGTCTACTAATTCTGATTAAAACTCATTAACAGATGCGATGTTAAAAATGAATAATTAAATTGTTGTATCAAACCGCACACTCCTCAAAGACTATTCTAATCAGCTATCTGATAAACCCCGCATGGTAACTATATCATGTTTTCATTTATTATTCCACCTACCGTAAACCATGTTTTCATTAAATATTCCACTCTCCCGTGACAATCTAAGAACTCTCGATAGAACATTTACGAAATACCTGGAAAGAGGTTTGGTTGTGTGAACAGTTTATTGCATTGGATAATTATTTTTTTAAGCGTACAAAATAAATAACTTTTGCTGGATATTAAATCGGAGGTTGATTTTTAGGTATTGTTTGTTAATAGACTTACATTAAAAAATAGGGCGAAATGAATTTCTCCTAACTATTTAGACAAAGCGTTTACTAAAAAATAAATAATTATAAAAGTTATTATAAATCCTTTTTCGATGGTAACATATAAGGGCACATCTATCATTATTTTCAAGCAGTTAATGAAAAGTTTAAAATATTAAAATACTAAAACACATAACATGTTAAAAACAAAAAAGAACACATAACTAAAATAATACATTTGAAGATTATGTACATGTTTCTAAGGGTACACTAAAAAACTCCTGGAGCACGACTTTGTTAAATTATTGATGGATCAAAAAGATAATTAGTAACGGGGGATGCCCTTACAAAGATGGTTAAGATGTGATAAACATGCTAAAAAAGTAAACCTTTTACCAGTTTTGTTTTCTTCACGTGTTTCCTTTCAAATATTGACCTTAAAAATACAAATGTCCCTTTTGTGGGAAACGAACGCGTTTTTTTCACAAAGAAACTTCCCGCGCTTAAATATAAGATTCTTTCCCACAGTAGTTAAAAACTCATGGCTTTCATGTCACATAGTAAATCATGATCTGGACCTTGATCGTATTTGGCTGTCATTTGTTTAGATGTTCCCAACCCTTATGCATTATTACTAGCTTGTGAAAATTATACATAAGTCTTAACATGATTTTGTTTTCAATGGTAACGCACTAATACTTAATTACAAATAATGCTATATAATTTTAAAATATTTCGTGTTAAAAACTGACACTAAAAAACGAAATGAATATGCCAAAATGCTAGCATTTACGCTACAATTTATTGAAATTAAGTACTGGGCGGCAAACCTGAATGCTATTTAGCAAATTTACTAATATACCAAGAACAGTCATTCAACCAGTTCATTTCTCACGATTTTGGAAGAATGACCTTTAACTGTCAAATAAGAAATGCAAGCGTAAATATGCTTTAAATTGAGACGATTTATTATTGTTTTATTTATAACATTTGAGTAAGTATTGATACAACTGACGTAAATCATAAAACCCCTGGCATATAATCAGTAAAAAGATACTAAACACTCAAAACCTCTATTTCCAAACATCTGAAAGTAACTTGGTAAATTTTGGAATGAATTTTGGGAAAAAAGGATACTTTTTGCCATGGGTTATGACCGAATAACGGCTATAATAATACATTGAGTGTTGTTGTATATATTTTAATTGCAACTGTTGGGATGTTTTAAAGGTCATGTCAAGCTCGTTGATTGCGCTGTTCGTTTTCATTGGTCATGCCAGTCACGTGGTCACACAGTCTGGCAGCGATGCAAAACGTCTTCACCAGCAGTTGTTTGTGAGCGACACTTACAACAAAAGAATTCGCCCTATAGACAACCAATCCAGTGCCATAGGTACCCTGTTGTTAAGTGTTTGTTAAAAATAGTACCATCTCAATCATAGCGTGTGTAAATTATTTAAATAATAAATGAGTTAGATAATTAATAAGTTTAGTTATATTGTTTCAGTTTCCTTTCACATGTTCTTGCATAATGTCAACCGCGTACACAGTCGTTGCAAAATAAATAATATCAGAATTCTCAATGACTTAGCTCTGAAGGTTGCGGAAATACATCATGTCTATGCAAACATTTATTCCAGATGTGTATGTAAATCTTCACCTTCTGTCGATCAACGAATTAAGTGAGACGGACGAGGTTCTCACGACAACAGCGTTTTTGTCCTTGAGCTGGAACGACACGTTTCTTAAATGGGACCCGGATACATTTGGGGGAATCAAGTTTTATCATTGGCCACAGGTAAACATTGTTTCGCTTAACACATTTTTGAAAATCGATTGTTTATGCGTATAATATTGACATATAAAACTTAAAAAACTAACAAATACAATTACAAATTGCAATTATTAAGGTGATCTAAACAAAAAATATTTTTTTTTAATAAAATACTCCATCTTAAAATACATATTTCATATGGAACACTAATATCTGATAAAGAATTACCGCTTGCTTTCACTTTTTTATATGTCAATAAATAACGATATGAAGTTCTGATGCTTATGAATTCAATATCAAGGACATTAACCTTGTTTGCAATTTTAAATCTCGAATATAAATAGTGGAAACAGTGTTCCAATTACCTTTCAAAATGTGATTGGTTTCACGTGTTTATACATTACATCTTATTTATTATTGAATGCGTTTATGGTCTGTTAAGATTTGGGCCTTCGTATGTACGTTGAAAAATAAATTAAATTAAAAATATATTAAATACAAAAAATAACATTATCTATCAAATGTACGTCATGTGATAATTTTAATGCGATGCGACTGTTAATTGATACATCCCGCATGGGCGCTCTCCTAGCATTATCGCCATCTTCTAGGAATTGGCTCCATCTCTTTTGGGAAAATGCAAAATTATTTACTACGTCGTCAAAAAGCCAATATGTTTGTACATTCAGCAACTTATGTATGTTGTACGCAATCGTTTGATGCCGTTAGCGATTTAATTGGGTGGAAATTTTCGCGTCACTCAGGAAAAACTCATCGAAATGCTTTTTAAAACTCCACCATGCCAAACTTAATAAGGTTATCACGTTTTTAAATGTGTTGAGAATGTATGTTTCTGTACATGTTTGGATAAATTAATATTCGCTGAATCGCACTAGATTTCCCGATTTTAAACACAATGCGAAATATGTTGAAAAACATATACAACCTAATCATCCTGTAATATTATCCATGAAATTAAAAAAAATTCGGACCTGAGCGCCACGTCAGAAGTTGCATTTCTCATTTATTAATGTATCTCAAAAGATGTGGCGCGTGTGATTAACGGCCGTGTTCCCGCAAGCTATTAGCCCTTAGTCCCAATTGAATCCATCTTGATCCGTTTTCCGTTTTAATAATCATACGTAATAATCAAATTAACATTTTGTTTAGAACGAAGTCTGGAAACCAGACATCGCTCTCCACAATTCATACCTGGATTATAAAGGGCTTGGTGACGAGACTCTGAACGTCTTAAATATACACACAGGCTTGGTGAACTGGAATCCATTTCAGGTACAATGTTAAGTGTTCTTCATTGTACACGAAGTTTACATTGACAACAGCACTTAAATTATACATAATATTTCGTTTACTTAGACATAAGTTGAATGCTATTTATTCCGATCTACGTATGCTATTATTTAAAGGTGTTCAAATCCACGTGTTCTATGGATATCTTCTACTTCCCGTTCGACTATCAGACATGTTACCTTAGATTCCAGGCATGGAGTTATTCAAGACGACAGGTAAAATCTTTTTTTTCGGCAATTTAATTTAGCCTAGCTATAGAAAAACTAGACTTAATGCATGTGCGTAATATGTCAGATTGGCCTGTGCCGTCCGCTTTGATGGTATTTTGTTATTTAAAAGTAAGTCACTTCTTAGCGAAAATCAAGTTTAAGAGAGAAGTGTCGAACGTGATTAGCCTGTGCTCAATTGAAAATGAGTACCAGTTAACAATTTATTTGCAAATTATGTAAAAAGCTTTCTTTAATACTTACCCGATTATATTCAGCTATAAACGTCAATTTGATAACATACATGTTGGTCTTGGTTTCATATTTACAAGTGTAAACATGTATGTTTTAGGTGAATATGGAAAGTGGCTATCGTGATTCCCAAGGGTTCGATCTTGATTATTACGAAACCAACTCCGAGTGGGACATCGTCAACACCAGTTGGCACGTTTATCGAGACCAACAAGACGCTGCAATAAACTTCAAAATGACTCTTAAAAGAAAACCTATGTATTTCATGATGTCCGTACTCTTGCCGATATGTATATTATCAATTTTAAACATCTGCGTTTTCATGATTCCTGTTAACTCTGGGGAGAAAGCGAGCTATGCTGTCACTGTTTTCTTATCGTTTGCCGTGTTTTTAACAATAGTTTCTGACAACCACCCACAAAACTTCGAATCAACCCCCCTAATCACGTCTTTTCTCGTCATGCAAACAACTGTAAGCGCTCTGACAACAATGCTTGCCCTCGTCTTCTCTCGACTGGAAAGCTTTGGCGATGCAAACGTTCCAAGTCCACTTGTAAAACTTATGAAACTAATGAGTTGTCTCCCATGTCTGTCACGTGCTCGCAAGACTAAAGGTAATGTGATCGAACCAATTGAGGGCTCAGGAAAAGAAACGGACACGCCAAAGAAGGACCCTTCTGTAAAAGTTGATTGGACAGATGCTGTTAATTTTCTAGACTTTGTGTGTTTTGTACTGTTCTCGATTCTGTTCGTTATGTCGATTATGATTTGCTTTGCATTGGCCACTTCAAAAGGTAAAGTGTATAACGATGAATTCTACTACAAAATCAATGGCATGTACGAGCAATATGACAATAGCGGGCATGACGATGGTGCAAATATTGATCATTCGGGTGATGGTGATTGGGGTAACTATTACTATTGGTAAACAAGAGACAACCAGGGTCTGTACTCGCGATTCCAATCGTTTAATTATATTTGGAAAATTCATTCAACTGGCAGTGCCAAAATAATCTGACAATTGAAATCTTGCTTGAGAAGAAATCATTTTTATATAAACTGGCAGACGTAATCATTAGATTTCCGAATACATTACTGTCTCTTCTTCTATTGTTCATAATCAAACGTACACATTTGTTTGTGAATATGACCATTTGGACTTTGTATTATGACTATTGTGCAATCTCTGCAGTAAACATTACCGGGTAATCTCTTAGTAATATTATTATAATAAAGTTTTCTTATTAATAAATATTTAACAAAACGCAAACATAATTATGTATTATGTACCTAAAAATCCAATACAAAATAAAGTTTGAAATATGTCCACTAAGTCTACGAATCTAATTGCGAAATGTCAGCGATACTGAACAACTTAATTATGTTCTAATAAATGCTCTATTTTCTTGCCACAGAGATATTTGGGATTTGTTATGGTTCAGGAAATCTTATCTAGTTGTTAAATTATAACTTTACAACGATAGTTGTTTATTCCTTCAGGTCAATCGATGTGTATAATGTTAGACTGTATACATTATGTACAATATGCAAATTCCTTATACATGTATAAGCACTTCATTATCGGATTGCCATTATAAACGATAATTCGCTTTAGTAAAAATCCTTCGATATTTCAGGCCGCTAGTTTACTCCAAGACGTCATAACATGCTCATTGCTTAGCCTTTTGTGAAATTACTTCACTGATTTAAAGTTTTTAATATGCTGGTTTTGATGAAGATGTTGTGTGAATGTTATTTAACAATTTACTGGTTTCATTTATTTAACCAACTGATTCTGCTTGATTGGTAGTGTGCATTTTATATTACTGAATTTACTACTACTATGGAATTAATTCTCTTCTTTTTCTGGCATCGTTATTTTCATATTTTAACCGAGTTCACTAGTTTTTATAATTAACACACTGTCTTTCTTGAGTCGTTATGTTTTTACTATTTTACCGAATTAACGTGTTTACTGGTTTTATGCATTTAATACCTAGTATTTGCTGAGTCCTTTTTTGTTACCGAATTTACTCAATTGATTTATTTAAAACAAGGGTATTTTGTGTTGATCTCTTAATCCAATATGCAATGTGATGAATGTTTTGAGTGCTTATACTTTGTTATTAACTTGATGTGTATATTTTTGTACTAGAATTTCGCTTTGTTTATTGTTTCATATTACCACATTTTTTCTATTTTTGTAAAGCTGGCATAAAGTTTGCGTTTGTTCAAAACTGATTCAGGAGTTATCAATCGTAGAAACAAAATTGCTATTTGATGTTGAAATTTGTTTGTCATTTGACCATTGTTTTTGAGTCTTTACTTGCTTTTATAGCTGAATGTATCAGTTTTTGGCTTGTAGAATGACTTGGGTTGATTCCATCCACATGTTTGATTGTAATTAAAATCAATACGCACTATGATGTCTCCGTAATGTTGGAATAAAATTCGCCATAGAAATCTTTAGAACCGTATCAGCATCGCGCATATACTTTGTATCATGAAACTCACAGACATATAAAGACATAAACTTTTATGAAACATCCGAAGAGATAATTGGGGAAGCCATCATAGCATTAGACGATCGTTAAACGAGTTATTAAGTATTTGTACTGAAAATGAAAAACCGTTATAAAATTGATACAATAGCGCGATTCCTTTTTTGATTTCTTTGTATTGATATATCCGTTGGTTTCCGACAAATACAAATAGAATTGTGTAAACTATGTTTTGTATGCTAACGTTTTTGTATTTGAAAATGAATAGATGTTTAAGTGAAATTATGGGCATCTAACAGTATATAGGTGTCTATCGCAACCGTTGTTTATTTTTGGTGTTTTCACTTCATATACACTTATATTTGTTAATGCAACATCAACATATAAAACAATATCCCGGAAAGAGAAAAATAATCCATTTGAATATCAACCGTACTTTCGTTTTGACATCTGACGACAGAAATGATTCGATGTACGATGTGAGTCTAAATGTAGTTTTCATGCAGATTCGTTCATACGACACAAAGACACAATTTTGTTTTACGGATCATTTCGGCTTAGAGGACTGGGTGAGTCCTGTAAAATATTGAAAATAATATATATTTTTTATAAACAACTGGTAGCAAGATGAGTTGTAAATAATTGGTCAGTTACCACTTTTTAACTTATTATTTTGACCTGTTAATTCTTTTCAGCTAAATTTAACAGTGAAAAATGCCCATAATATCACTTAAATTTCTAGTATAATGTATGTTTTTTTTGTTTCAGTAATCATTAGAATCCAAAAATTAAACTAATACCAAATATGCTGAAAACATTCTCCATAAGTAATCTCAATTGCATCGCATAGCATTGTTTTGAAATGTACTTCATATTGAATATTTATCACGCATATATGGCTATTTACGGATTGTATGAGGCAATAAAATAAAAGTGCACGTGTATATGTTTTTCTGTTATTAAACGAAATCATATTATTTAAATGCAAAATATACTAAATTTAATTTAAACATCTTAATTTAAGTTAGTTTACATCGATGGTAATTGGGCTTATTGAGATAATCGTTATCTTGGACAATTTAATTCATTTCAATATTTTATTGCGTTATAAGGCCTCCGGCCCATATACAAACATATATACAACCAATGATAAATCATAAGTCAGTGTGCATTAGGTCACAATGCAGATCACAAATGAGTTAAATCAAAAATCAAAATCTAGACAATATATAGTATGTCTCAATCAAAGTATACATTTCGTTCTTTAAAGGCATAACATATGTACATGGAAATATTTCTTATCAGTTTCATATCCTCAGTTGACATTTGGCTGTAAAATTTCTCTAAAGTTGGTTATTGTAAGTAATACAATGGTATATAACTTGAACGAACATTTGAATACAACAGGCAACTAATCATAAAATGTAACTAATCTTCAAGAACGGTTTCGCAAAACACACACGTACGATAATCCCTAGAACTATCGTAATGCCTCCCTTTCTCTACCATAAGATTATGTGAGGAGCTACGAAAGCTAGCCATACATTTTCTAAATTTGTCTATATCTATAGCAGTGACATATTTTTCGGCAGTGAAATTAGTCTTAAACATCGAGTAATAATGTAATTTACTACTTTCAATACATCTTGCGTGCCATGTTTGAATAAACTGATCTTTTAGCTTTGGTACATATTATAGTAAAAACAACTTTGGGTTAACACCATTTTGAGCTTCCCAGATATATCCAAAACCATTTGTGTATAGATTACATCTAACATATGTTTTCCAATTTTGATACCCGATCCATAAAGCATAATTGCTGCAACCATTGAATAAAATATTTTAAAAAAGGTTTGAAAAGGCAGACATGAAATATGTTGAAATGAATTTAGGATAAACATTAACACTTTCATCGCTTTAATTGACATTGACTCCGCCATTTTAAACATCGACAGTCTATTTGTAAAAAATATTCCAACACAGGTAAAACCACTGACAGTTTCTAAGTACGACCCACTATACATCCACTTTTTCATTCGAACTAATTGACCACCGCGCTTGAATACAAGAACCTTAGTTTTAGCAATATTTACAATAAGTTTGCTCTTTGTACAAAACTGACATAATAAGTGAAGCTGTTTTTAAAGACCAATAATTGTATCAGCAATAAAAGCGATATCATCCGCAAAGATTAACACAAATAGTTCCATTATACTATGAAACAATTGTATACCCCTTATATCGTGATTACATAACCTAGGGTATAGCTCATTGATGAACATGGCAAACACCTCAGGGCTTAAACTTCACCCTTGACGCAATCCAACAGGACAGTTGAACACATTTGTTATACCATCACTAGACCTTACGCATGCTTTAACTGAAGAGTAAATATGATGTATGGCCATAAAAAGTTTTCCTTTGATACTATTTCGTTTTCAAACATCGTTTAAAATACTCCTATCAACCGAATCAAACGCTTTCTGAAAATCCACACAAGCTACGTTTACTGGTCTCGTTTTAAAATTTCAATATTTGTTAACAATATAATACAGAACAAAAGCGTTGTCACTTGTAGCATACCCCGCTCTGAATCCTGCTTGTGATTATGAAAGCTTTATATATGCTTCAACGAAGGATGTCAATCTTTTTGTTATAATTGAAATATACAATTTGCTAACTGAATCTACGAGTGTTATACCCCTTTATTGTATGCTTTCCGGTGGTTTATAGAGAAATATGAGTGAATTAAAACTGATAATTCCACTGTTTCAAACAGTGAAAATTATCAGTGAAAATAAACGATAATTTTCACTGTTTACTGTGAAATAACGTCCTTTTTGCAGAAATGACGTCATTATTCCAGCGAAATTCTTTGGTAAAGCTCTTTAACAATGTATATAAATTGCGGAAAAAAACCCATAAAATAAAAGGAAAATGTGTTGGATTCGGTGGAATATCGATTTAAAATCACTCGTGATCAGATAAAATATATATTTTCACTCGTGGCTGCGCCACTCGTGAAAATATCATTTTTTATGATCACTCGTGAATTAAAATCGATAATCCACCGAATCCAACAAATATCCTCTCTGTAATTGTTAGGATTATTTACGTTACCTTTCTGTATAAGGGAATAATGACGGATTTTGCCCAGTTATCTGGAAATGTTCCCTTTGAAAAACAAGTATATTAAAAAGCTTATGCATATATCAAGGTGCCTGAACCACGTGACTTTTTCGGCTATGTGTGGGACAATCGGATGTAAACAAAACGTCGCTTCAGGTAATGTTTTTGATAATTTCTTCATTATTTCAAAACCATTTTCAAAAAAACAAAGACGAGTGCCCGGTCATTGTAAAAAGACACAACTCTGTTAAGTTTGCGCTAAATTAATTAAGTATTTTTTCCAAAAAGTGCAACCGCGTGTTTGAAAACACATGAAGTGAAATGCTATGTGTGGTATATTTTTTGTTCAATCAACAAAAACATTGATTATAATATTGTCGAGGGTTTAAAAAATAGGGCGGACATTGTTATTCTTCATAGATAAGCTACTTACATTGTATGTTTGCGCAAATACATCTAATTCGGAGTGTGTGTAAATAAATGTTATACTGCTATGTGTGGGAAACATTTTTTAAATGCTATGTGTGGTATACAAGAATTTGCCCGTCAGTTCTGTATTTAATCTGAACACAGTTTTGTAAGAATCTAGAACATAAACTTTAGTCTGTCCTGAAAATATATCAAATTAACCAAATGTTACATTATTGAATATTGAAGTAATCGTGTAATGATTAAACAATTTATGTTTAACTGAACATAATTCTTATAAAAGCATACATGTTATGTTGAAATATAATATTTCTTTGTTTTACTTATTGTCTTTAAATAAATATGATTGATATTTCTGCCTGATTATTGAATTTGGTCCATTTTTTAATGAATGGCAAAGAAAATAAGAGCACATGCTTTAAAATGGGTTTTACTTCTATTGTTTTTCAGACTTGAAAAGGATTAGTCGAAAGATCTGTTACGCTTTTAAGGTTCGAAGCTGTGTAAGAACTACATGAACACCATCAAACCACACGGAAGGTGATATGTGGCAAGTTAATTATCAAAACCACAGTGACAGAGACAGGGACCCCGCTTCATTCTGTGATGTTTATGGAAAGCTATTTCAACTAACTATGCAAACATACCATTTAACATGTATTTTTGCATAAGCAAAACAAAGTGTGTGTATTGATATGTGTGTATATTTATGGGTTTTGTATCTATGTTATTACTAAAATTGATAAGATGAATATAAAATCTGATTATGTGTGTTAATAAAACAGGTGTTTCATATCAAATAACAATTTAAATCCAATGATGCTTGTTTGTGGTCTATTCCAATATCATCTCCATATGAACATCTTCGAATCCAATAATGCTTGTTTGTGGTCTATTTCAATATTATCTCCATATGAATAGCTTCAGTATATCAAAATAAACACGACATTAATAATAACATTACTTTATAACTAGCATGCACATGTAACAATAGAAATTAAAGCACCAAATACATAAAGAAGTACATTAGTATTCACATAGAAATTGTAATAAGTCAATTTATGAATTTGCAAATCTTGCTATTCAAACATATGAATGCTCCAATTAAGTCATAACAAATGATCATCGCCAAAACGTCTTGACCTATGGGGGGTTATTATACCAACAAATATATTGAATTGCATCAATACTTCATTTACTCAAATTCAAATGAAATCTGAATAACTGAAAATAGTTTGAGATGATTAATGAAAATACTCATTCGCCCCGGTCATGAAAGGGCGCTGCAAGATCTTGTTACCACTGCACCAAGTAATTAACATTAAATCATATAATGTTGTTCAATTTGTTGAAATGTCAGATTTTTATGTAATGTTTACTTTGATTGTTTTTTTTCCCTGCAATACTTGCACCATCTGGTTATAAAACAAACAGTCATTTAAACTTTGGAACATTTACTATACATGTTTGTATATGACAACTTTTCATTGACCAAGATATCAGTACGTCTCTTGAAGGTGCTTCCATAAATACTCCCTGAAAAGAACAAAATACAAATGAAATAAACTGTTAAACTTAAAAAAATAGCATGCGTGATATATCAGATAGCCCAATAGGATTTAGATACAAATACATGATTTTCCAGAAAAAAAATGTTATTGATCCTAGTGTCTATTTGTTTAAAAATGCTGTATGATCTCTTAATGCTTATTTAATAACTATCGTTACAGTCAAAACTGCCTACACATTCCTGCTAAAAAACACACAACTAACACTTTTTGTAGTTTTGTTGCAATAATATTCACAATTTCACATGACATCTTGCACAAACAATCCTTACGATTTTTTTAATTAAACAAGTGCATTAGTTGGCAGTAACAATTCACTGAAAATTCAACATTTTGTAACAATCAATTTTATAGAAACAAACAAGAAAAAGTTTGCCCAACGAAACTATTTTACTGTCCGTGCGTGGGTGGCTTTGTGTAAGGAGATCCCCGACCGTGTTTTGACCTCTCTGCCACACTGTTCGCAAACAAATGGCATTCTAAAAGTAAACAAAATATGAATATAAGTTATCGACAATCAGGATAATTTTGAGTAACATGAACGTAGGATTATCATATTAAAGGCGCGCAAAACACTACCAACAATGTTTATTGACCAACTTTTGTTATTCAGACAGACTTTTAATATTAACGTTAATGTCAATCTTTCGATTCTCTAGTTTAGTTTGTATACCACACATAGCATTTAAAAAAATTTGTCCCACACATAGCATCATTACATTTTCATACACACACTCCGAATCAGATGTATTTGCGCAAACATACAATGTATGTAGCTTCTCTATGAAGAATTACAATGTCCGCCCTATTTTTTAAACCCTCGACAACATTGTAATCAACGTTTTTGTTGATCGAATAAAAAATATACCACACATAGCATTTCACTTCGTGTGTTTTCAAGCACGCGGTTGCACTTTTTGAAAAAAATACTTAATAAATTTAGCGCAAACTTACCAAAGTTGTGTCTTTTGACAATGACTTTTTAGTGCACTTCTGTTTTAACTTTTTTAGTTTCCTTGTATCATGTTTAGCTTGTCTACACTCATATAGAATGCACTTGTATTAGTTTAACAATAATTTCATATCATTAGAAGGAGTGCATCGCCTCTTATAAATTTTCTGCATCATCGGACATTTAATTAGCATGTGGCATAACTTTATTGATAGCTTTTCCAACTTTTTTTTTCCTCATAATGCAAATTTGTATCTGTCCAGAGCATAATCTTTAAGTGTTTTATTATATTAAATTCCAACATAAAATATAGAAATATGTTTTTTAAAGGGAGTTAAGTGCACTTCTGTTTAGGCAAAGCTTTCTTAGTTCACTTTTGACATTATTTTTTGCGAAATAATTTATGAAGCAGAAACATTTGACGCCAATCGAATCACGTAATTAAAACAAATTATTAAATGAAAACATATTGCAATTATTAAACACATTTCAGTGATTATTGCATACTTTTTTATAATACAAGTTGAGACATTTTTATATTAAAATGTTATAATAGACGTATAAGATTATGTATAACATAAACTCTAAAACTAACATAAGTTTGGACATTTTTCCTCATTTTAGTCATAATCATAATGTACTGCTCCTTCTTATAACTAAATCATGTTTTATATGGCCTTAATATGAGCTGCATGAATACCAATGACGAGGCCAAAAGAAGGGTTCAAGTCCATCATAACATAAGCAGCACAATGAGCTCACAATTGTTGTATTACGTTGTCGTGTTTTGACAAGCCTATGCATAGTTGTTGTTTAAAATCATAATGAATGCTAACTATGAAGGCGTCATTTCGATCCTTTACATTGAAACAATAGTGTTCATTTATAAATATACATAAACATATATTGCATAGCATCTATTCAAGATCTTATCAATATACTGTATCATCTGCTTTTTCAGAAAATACACATGTTCAAATTCAAGTATACGAAGAATATATCCACACAATTCAAAACTATTGAAGATATGGAGAATAATAGGTTGGTGACGTGGATGGAGAATGGTTATCTGGCAAGTCGGAGGAAGTTATCGGGTGAGCCGAAGGCGAACCCGATAAGATCCTCCGACGAGCCAGATAACCATTCTCCATCCACGTCACCAACCTATTATTATATTTATCCTGTCACATTCGTTGAAATGTTGCTAAAGTATCTAGTTTTCGAGTATTTTGTGTTTAAATATTTAATATGGGAAAAAACACGCGCGAACAAAAACATTGTTTCGTCACGTCATGCAAAACGCTTAGGCTAGCTTCCATCTTGTTAAACAACACATAAATCGAGTCAATTGTTATTCATTCAATACACAAAGACGAAAGTATGCTGTTAAACTAATAATGTTTAAACAAACAATGCTTTACATGTATTTTGTTGTTGTTTTTAATTGAAAACAAGTATATTTTATTAAATAGAAAATAGTACAGGCGTGCGCATGCGCGGAGAGCAACTGACGGATATTCAAGGTCACGTGGTCATCTAGCCTAATATCTTTTGGGATATTAGGTTACCTGGTTATCGGGCTGATTTAAAGGCATGTGACAGGATAAAAATAAATATACTCAACACGACGGTTAAAAATGATAAATAATGAAGAATTATCGTCGTTCAAGAAAAAATGCGTTAAATCAAATTAAGACACCGACTCTTTGTATAAGGCGCACTCACGTTCACTGCTAATCAATTGTAAAACACAATAAAAAATTCATGGATAGTTAGATTGACACTGACATGAAGGGAGAGACTTAAATTCGCGTGACCTCCACTGTGTGGATGAGAGAACGGGTCTTACCGCATCCCCACACGGACTTGGGACGCCTCACTCGTTTGTGTGTAACGGTTATTGCACTTTATAAGTAATACTATAAGTTTACACAAATGTTTGATGTTCCAATAACATTAGTTTCTACATCAGTTCTATGCTTTTAGTGAATTTTGTATATAAATCGAAGTGTCTGGAATCATGACACTCTTTGCTTGAGAGGAGATAGTATCTGTGAATCATTTGTTTATTGACGGGATCGAAAAGCACAGTAAAAAGGGTATTTTTCTTTAAAAATCAACAATTATTGTTAGGGGAGTCTTTTCCTTTTTACTAGAATTTCTTATGAAGTGGTATTATCTCAGTGCATGTATATTGCGCTTGCCATCCACACAGAGAATTCCATATTAATTGCAAACCATTGAACATGCCCGGTAAACCAACTTATGAATCCCCAATAGGGATACGCTTAAAATCATAAGTTGTACTTCCGGGGATACATAAATTGACAGGAAAACTGCCAAAATGTAGCCTCAAGAGGTGAGTCGTTGTGATTGTTCACATATTTCCTCTATTTGGATACCTTTTCTCCCAAAAATATCAATGCTATTCGACCGCACACACATTATTTATGGTAAATTTGTACTGACTATAGATTATTCTTTTGAATCCGTCCCGAAATCGCTTTCCTAGTGGTGACCTAGATAGACAATGGGGTTAGCATTTCGCATTTTCATCGAAATTCTTATTCGTTACAGTCGGACATTGTATCCATTTTATTATATTTTGAACATTTCATATTGCCTGCGACATCAGAATCTTCTCCTTTGTCACAAATCGTTTTGGAACGGCCACAATTCACCAAAATCTAATAGGGATACATAAGTGTTATTGGGATACATAAGTTGTATAAGTAGTCAACCTATCTCTTGCTCGTGTGAATTATTTTGGGGGTCGAGTTCAGAAAGAAATTACGGTTATTATGTCTACTCGTATATTCTGATACTATCAGTGATGGCTACACCATGATTATTACTGCTGAAATTTTTAGTTGATGGTTTGATATTTCATTCAAAATTTGTTCGTTAAAATCAATGACAATAAAATAAATAAAAATGCGTTATCTGTTTTCTTAGTAATTGTCTGGACAGTACCTGATTATTACGAGATAATCGGTCTGTGATGAACAAAGGTGCAGTTAAACACTGGGGTATAAATGCTGAAAGAAAGAATGTCTAAATTGGTGTGAACAATTAAATAAAAACAGTTACATTTATCAAGAGAATTTAATTAATCTTTAACAAGGTAAGTTTTTACAGGCATATAGGTTCAAACCAGTTTCTATATGTTGATTACATTAAATCAATCTATTGATGTTTATTTTCGTCCTTATTTGTGTTCGTTCATTGAATTGAATTTATTCTGAAAAAATTTCAATTTCTGAGTATTTTGTTGTTCTTAAAAAGGGTCGCAAATATGTGTCAAGTAGAGATTGTTATGATCATCTTATCACGATGCAGTTCATCAAATGCAAACAATAGCGAAATGGCCGCATTTCAAGCGCCCCGAGGACTCTGATTTCGAAACTCAAGCGCCCCGGCGAGGGATCATTAAATGGCCTGTGGAAAGCCCTGGATTGGGGGTATTGTGTAAAACTTTCAATAATTGATCATAATAAGTACAAACGGTTAAATTAATTTTTGATTTGTAACTGTGCTTTCAGAAAATGGAAAGCAAGAGAAAACGTAAAGCCTGTAAACATAGCGGAACGGTGTTTTCGAAAGCATACATCTATGATCTTGCGCCACATCAAAAGATGCCATAAGATGGAGGAAAAAAATGACCCATACTCATTCTGTGTTTGTGGTCAAGAATTCAAAGAAAGATGGATCTGCTCAATGCATGAGCAGAGTATGCACTACCATGCAAAGCCTTTTATATGTAGAGACTGCAGTAAATTTTTTAAACATGAATAACAACTGAACATTTATAAGGGGAAGAATCATGGAGAGGACACCTTTGAATGTGACAAATGTCAGAAAAGATTTCAAATAAAGTACAATTTCCAAATTCATTAGAAGGTTTGCAACAACCAGAGCAACAGAAGAGTAATGTGTGAAATTTGTATCAAAATGTTCAAAAATGAATCGTCGCTTCGCACGTATGTGGCAGTAATTTACAGGGCCAAAACCTACAAATGCGAAGTTTGTGATACAGCCTTCGAACGAAAAGACCATTTCACAAGACACTTGAAAACAAAAAGCCATCAAAGACATGTCTATAAGGTTGTAAAATTCAAAATTCGTTCCACAATTGCTAATTATCCAAATTTCTTGTTTTTAAAACTGTTTTATGTTTCATTATTTTTGTCAATGAAGAAAGGATGTTGCCATTTCTTACATGTAATTGAAATTATAAGAATGTTTAATTCTTATTTAAAAAGCCATCTTTGTCCAGGTATGTCTATAATGGGTTCTGTTTTCTTAATTCTAAAAAAGAATATAAATTGTTTTTCAAATAAAATGTTAATTGATTGTAATTGATTAAGATTAGTGCAATTGCAGTTTTTAAGATGTTCTCCATAAAATTAATGGTCTTACATTTTTAGCTCACCCGATTGCTCAGATGAGCTTTTCTGACCGGTCTTTGTCCGTCGTATGTCCGTCCGTCCGACCGTTAAAATTTGCTCGTAAACACTGTAGAGGCAACATTTCTTGTCCCATCTTCATGAAACTTGGTCAAATGCTTTGTCCCAATGAAATCTCGGCCGAGTTCGAAACTGGGTTACGCCGGGTCAAAAACTAGGTCACTAGGTCAAAAAAAAGAAAAACCAAATCCAAAATGTAGCCTCAAGAGGTGAGTCGTTTTGATTGTTCACATATTTCCTCTATTTGGATACCTTTTCTCCCAAAAATATCAATGCTATTCGACCGCACACACATTATTTATGGTAAATTTGTACTGACTATATATTATTCTTTTGTATCCGTCCCGAAATCGCTTTCCTAGTGGTGACCTAGATAGACAATGGGGTTAGCATTTCGCATTTTCATCGAAATTCTTATTCGTTACAGTCGGACATTGTATCCATTTTGTTATATTTTGAACATTTCATATTGCCTGCGATATCAGAATCTTCTCCTTGGTCGCAAATTTTTTTGAACGGCCACAATTCACCAAAATCTAATAGGGATACATAAGTGGTATTGGGATACATAAGTTGTATTCGTAGTCAACCTATCTCTTGCTCGTGTGAATTATTTTGGGGGTCGAGTTCAGAAAGAAATTACGGTTATTATGTCTGCTCGTATATTCTGATACTATCAGTGATGGCTACACTATGATTATTACTGCTGAAATGTTTAGTTGATGGTTTGATATTTCATTCAAAATTTGTTCGTTAAAATCAATGACAATAATAAAAAAAAAATGCGTTATCTGTTTTCTTAGTAATTGTCTGGACAGTACCTGATTATAACGAGATAATCGGTCTGTGATGAACAAAGGTGCAATTAAACACTGGGGTATAAATGCTGAAACAAAGAATGTCCAAATTGGTGTGAACAATTAAATAAAAACAGTTACATTTATAAAGAGGATTTCATTAATCTGTAACAAGGTAAATTTTTACAGGCATATAGGTTCAAATCAGTTTCTATATGTTGATTTCATTAAATCAATCTATTGATGTTTATTTTCGTCCTTATTTGTGTTCGTTCATTGAATTGAATTTATTCTGAACGAATTTCAATTTCTGAGTATTTTGTTGTTCTTAAAAAGGGTCGCAAATATGTGTCAAGTAGAGATTGTTATGATCATCTAATCACGATGCGATTCATCAAATGCAAACAATAGCGAAATGGCCGCATTTCAAGCGCCCCGAGGACTCTGATTTCGAAACTCAATCGCCCCGGCGAGGGATCGTTTAATGGCCTGTGGAAAGCCCTGGATTGGAGGTATTGTGTAAAACTTTCAATAATTGATCAAAATAAGTACAAACGGTTAAATTAAATTTTGTTTTGTAACTGTGCTTTCAGAAAATGGAAAGCAAGAGAAAACGTAAAGCCTGTGAACATAGCGGAAAGGTGTTTTCGAAAGCATACATCTATGATCTTGCGCCACATCAAAAGATGCCATAAGATGGAGGAAAAAAATGACCGATACTCATTCTCTGTTTGTGGTCAAGAATTCAAAGAAAGGTGGATTTACTCAAGGCATGAGCAGAGTATGCACTACCATGCAAAGCCTTTTATATGTAGAGACTGCAGTAATTTTTTTAAACATGAATAACAACTGAACATTTATAAGGGGAAGAATCATGGAGAGGACACCTTTGAATGTGACAAATGTCAGAAAAGATTTCAAATAAAGTACAATTTCCAAATTCATTAGAAGGTTTGCAACAACCAGAGCAACAGAAGAGTAATGTGTGAAATTTGTATCAAAATACTCACAAATGAATCGTCGCTTCGCACGTATGTGGCAGTAATTTACAGGGCCAAAACCTACAAATGCAAAGTTTGTGATACAGCCTTCGAACAAAAAGACCATTTCACAAGACACTTGAAAACAAAAAGCCATCAAAGACATGTCTATAAGGTTGTAAAATTCAAAATTTGTTCCACAATCGCTAATAATCCAAATTTCTTGTTATTAAAACTGTTTTATGTTTCATTATTTTTGTCAATGAAGATAGGATGTTGCCATTTCTTACATGTAATTGAAATTATAAGCATGTTTAATTCTTATTTAAAAAGCCATCTTTGTCCAGGTATGTCTATAATGGGTTCTGTTTTCTTAATTCTAAAAAAGAATATAAATTGTTTTTCAAATAAAATGTTAATTGATTGTAATTGATTAAGATTAGTGCAATTGCAGCTTTTAAGATGTTTTCCATAAAATTAATGGTCTTACATTTTTAGCTCACCTGATTTCTCAGGTGAGCTTTTGTGACCGGTCTTTGTCCGTCGTATGTCCGTCTGTCCGACCGTTAACATTTGCTCGTAAACACTCTAGAGGCAACATTTCTTGTTCCATCTTCATGAAACTTGGTCAGATGCTTTGTCCCAATGAAATTCCGGCCGAGTTCGAAACTGGGTTACGCCGGGTCAAAAACTAGGTCACTAGGTCAAAAAAAAGAAAACCTTGTTAACACTGTTGAAGTCACATTTCATGCCCAATCTTCATGTAACTTTGTCAAAATGTTTGTCTTAATGATATCTTGGTTGAGTTCAAAAGTGGTTCCGATCCATTGAAAAACATAGGATCATGAAACTTCATAGATGCATTGATCATGACTCGCAGATAACCCCTATTGATTTTCAGGTCACTAGGTCAAAGGTCAAGGTCATGATGACCCGAAATAGTAAAATTGTTTCCGGATGATAACTCAAGAACGCTTAGGCCTAGGATCATGAAACTTCATAGATACATTGATCGTGACTCGCAGATGACCCCTATTGATTTTCAGGTCACTAGGTCAAAGTTCAAGGTCACGTCGACCCGAAATAGTAAAATGGTTTCCAGATGATAACTCAAGAAAGCTTTTGCCTAGGATCATGAAACTTCGTAGAAACATTGATCATGACTCGAAGATGACCCCTATTGATTTTCAGGTCACTAGGTCAAAGGTCAAGGTGACCTGAAATAGTAAAATGGTTTCTGGATGATAACTCAAGAACGCTTATGCCTAGGATCATGAAACTTCATAGGTACAATGATCACGACTCGCAGAGGACCCCTATTGATTTTAAGGTCACTAGGTCAATGGTCAAGGTCACGGTGACCTGAAATAGGAAAATGGTTTCTGGATGATAACTCAAGAACGCTTATGCCTAGGTTCATGAAACTTTATAGGTATATTGATCATGACTCACAGATGACCCCTATTGATTATCAGGTCACTAGGTCAAAAAACGTATTCACACAATGGCTGTCAATGTCACGGTGACTCAACTTAGAAAAGTGTTTTCCGGATGATAACTCAAGAATGCTTACGCCTAGGATCATGAAACTTCATAGGTACATTGATCATGACTCGCAGATGAAATAATGATGAAACTTGACCAGGATGTTTGTCTGGACAATATCTAGGTCAAGTTTGACATTTGGTAAAGATTGAATGAACCGAATACTCTCAGGTGAGCGAACTAGGCCCATCTTGGCCCTCTTGTTTTGTTGGTACCAGACTACCAGTGTACCGGTATTTGAACTTTTTTTCACAAGGGTAACCCTATGTAACAAACTATGTGTTTTTTTGTGTAAAAAACACTTCAAAACTTTATGTACTTGTACACGTGAGTTTTTATGACAGGATTATCCGTTTACATTACCTTTCAAACATTTTAGTTTTATTAAATTGATTGTTTAATTGAAAACAAATTAATATCTTTGATACGTGTATGTAAATCTATAACTTTCAACAGCACACAAGTTTATCCTTTAACAAAATATCATCATTAGCAAAGTGCAGACAAATGGAAACGCATTTTTACCTTGGTTTTTTAATTTCTTTAATGTTAAAACTGTAACATGTGAGTTGTACACATGTCGCTTTGTGATATGTAATTTGATGTTTTAAACAGAACATTCCAATACAGAAGTCAATTTATCTTACTTTATTATAACAAAAATATGTCATGTAAATGCATATATCAAGTTATTGAATGTTGTATTAGATTTCTAATATTTAGAGTGTGTACACAGATGTTTCGCTAGAAATTACGCATTGTTTATGGAATATGTGCAAATATTGATGAAGATTCTCGTCCTAAATTTCCTACGCCAGAATCCATTGAAAAACGTTGATTTGATCATCACGATTTGCCCAATGAATAGTTGACATTTTAGAAGGATGAATAATATACCATTCTAGTTGGAAGTTTCCTTGTCGTTAGCATGTTTACATTTTGTTAAGTGATCACTATGTGTACAAAATTATAATTTAAAAACACTCAAAAAGAGTTTAACTAGTTCATGTACATATGTATGTTCGAATCACTTTAGTCTTAAATATTGCGTTTTTTTATGCATTTCACCTTTTGTGACCAACCTTTTGCCATGTGTAAACACTCTTTTACTCACATATCCTAAACCAGTGGGCCATTGTAATGAACCTGCACATGAATGATCCTTTAATGAATCCATACAAATGTTATCTTAGTAGTTCTGGTCGTCCACTGCTAAAGCGGGTTACTAGAGCAACAATTGCTTTGTGAAAACAGTTTTTTTTTTTCAAATGACATCTCCAGAACACCAAAGATTTCATTGATTAGTTGAGTGATATAAGGGCCATCATGGCCCTGCGTTTTTTTGTGTGTTCATCTTTGAATTGATTGTGCACTAAGTATTTATTTTGTTATTAATCTTGTGATTATTGTATTGCTCAGGCAGAGCTTCTGTGTGATAATTACTGTGATTAAGTATTTGTATTGGGAAAAATCTTGTGATAATTATATTGCTCGGGCAGAGTTTCAATGTGATAAATAATGTTAACTAAGAATTTGTTTTGTGATAAATCTTGGGATAAGTATATTGCTCAGGCAGAGCTTCTGTGATAATTACCTTGCTCAAGAAGAGCATTTATGTGATAATATTGCTCAGGATTGTAACTTGTTAACGCATAATAGAAGGCCACACAATTCAGACTGAACCAAGTTATTAACAGGCTCATATGTTTAAATGCTTTTTATTTCTTCAAATATGGTAAAAATGCACTAAACGAATAAATTATCAAATATTCACAATATTTTTGCTAAGTTTTGAATTGATTATGACATTGACAAAAAGTGAAATTTAAATCTTTAAAAAAGGATTAAAAAAATATTAATGTTCCAAATGTGGCCATGAAAGTCATTTGTGGCAGAGCCTATTAAATCAAGAAATACTTTGTTTGTTCAGCCTTACTACTGTTGTTTCTTTTAAGATACATTTTATGTTTTGCTGTTTCTGTTAGTTTTATAAATTTAAAATACAAATGATTGACTCTTGCTGTTTTGTATTTTCTGAAATCAACTTGGACACATTTTACAAAGTTGACTGACCGATGTAAGCTTCAAACATGTTTGTTTGAAGTAAGATGCGACAAATAGCAAATTACATAACTTACTGCAGTATATGTTTATTCAAATAATAAGAAATTGCATTACATATTACAATGTTATTGTAACATTTCAAATGGCACATGTGAAGTCTCAAATGAAAATAAAGCATGTTCATGTAGTGAAAAAGACACAAGCTTTAATTACAAATCAAAGTTTAAATTGCCTTTATGGTGAAGAAACAAAATAGACCTCCGTTTTGACAGGGGAAGGTGGTCCGAATACACCTAAACCACTACCCATGATACTGACTTCAAACACTTAGAAAATTCTCTCCCTTCAATTTGCAATTTAAAGGACTAAAAATCAGATAAAAGAATCACCAAAATAACAATTAATTCAATATCATTACAATTTTAGCATGGCTAATGTAATGTGACTTATGAAGGCTATCCATACAGATATTGTGTCAGTCACTTCAATGCAAATACTTTCAAGACTTAGATAAAAAAAATGTTCAGAATCACAAGTAGCACATTATAATAAATTTTGTAAAACAAGAAATGTTTGTGAAACCTGTATGCCCCCACCCCTAAAATGCCATTATATCCATACATCTGTAGAACATGAAAATAGAACATTTAAAACGTGACCTTGACCTTGTCTTCTACTAGTTATAGACATCAACTTTACCAATGTTGAAATTAAAGAGACAAAAGGTACTTAATTTATCACTCATACACGATTTTCATATTATAGTTTATATTAAAATGCTATCCTATGACCTTGACCTGTAGATTATTAACACACAAATAGATACAAGTCTTATATATATACATCAGTTCCCTTGCTGTGACCAACTTTCAAAGTGAACTCAAACTCGTTTGGAAGTCAACACGTTTGCTTCATTGATTTTGTAAGCGTAACGGAATCGGCTAATCTCCTTTTTGCGGCTGGTTTATTCCAAAAAATGTAACTGTCTTTTCTTTAGACTGCTTGCCCCAGAGCCGTGCTTCTGCATCATAGTAATGATCCCTGAAACAAAGTTCTTAAATAAAGTTCATCTATTGTTAATCAGTGTTAAAGTAAGAAAAATATAAAATCTGTTCAGGTAACATTGGTGAAAATTGTTGGGTTGATAGGTATGCTTTTTTGTTCTTCAGACAGAGGACAACAGACACAAATACCCAAAATAATGACATATCAAACCATCAACTTATAATTTCAGCAGTAATAATTATAGTGTAACCATCACTGAAAGTATCAGAATATACGAGTGTAATTTCTTTCTAAATAGCAATATAACTCGACCCCATAAGTAATTCACAAGAGCGAGAGATATGTTGACTACGAATACAACTTATGTATCCCAATACCACTTATGTATCCCTATTATATTTTGGTGAATTGTGGCCGTTCCAAAACGATTTGTGACAAAGGAGAAGATTCTGATGTCGCTGGCAATATGAAATATTCAAAATAGAACAAAATGGATACAATGTCCGACTGTTACGAGTAAGAATTTCGATGAAAATGCGAAATGCTAAACCCATTGTATATCTAGGTCAGCACTAGGAAAGCGATTTCGGGACGGATTCGAAAGAATAATCTATATTCAGTACACATTTATCATAAATAATGTGATCGGTCGGATAGCATTGAGCTTTTTGGAAGAAAAGGTCTCCAAGTAGAGGATGTATGTGAAAAATCAAAACGACTCGCCTCTTAAGGCTCCATTTCGGCAACTTTCCGGTCAATTTATGTATCCCCGAAAGTACAACTTATGATTTTAAGCGTATCCCTTTTGGGGATTCATAAGTTGGTTAACCAGGCGTGTTGAAGCTTTTAAGCGACCTGATAGGCTTGGCATCCACGATAGGCTGCCGGATGCAGGCACCCGAAGATGATGACGTGTGGATGGTCTCATTGAAAGATTTTATGTATTGAGATCTGGAGCATCTGACACAGAATTGCCTCCTTTTACACAGAACCTGTCCAGCAAAATGACCACTTAAAGTTGCTGATCGACTCCAACCTTAATGATACATACTGATGCTTAAACTTGATCCCGTTATCCGTAAACAATATAGTAGTTTCCAAAGAGACGAATAAGAAGCTATGGAAACTTGGTGGATAGTCGGAATGGATCAAAATATTCACTATTGAGAATATTGTGGTTGTCCGTGTCGACGACCAGCTATTGTTTAACTCTCTAAAGTGTTAAGCTTCATGGTAGTTTTGCTAAGCGTAAGGTTGCTACTTGCATCCAGTGTAATCCCTACCAACAGCGAGTGGATTGAACTTCCTCTGCTATTTGATTTGTTGCTTGAAATTTTAAAATTGCCGGATATGGTTTTCTGCAACGATTTTCTAAAAAAAATTATTTGTATACAAGTTTTATAATGTTTATAGTTTTCTATATGCGAAAATTAGCAAGATTACGACCAAAGCGGCACTACTTATGCCCACACTATGTCATGGTTTAAAAAATGTGTCTCTCCCTTTAATCATTAATTATTCTTTCTGAATGGAGCACGTTGTTACAAAAGTCATTACAACTGAAGATGG
This sequence comes from Dreissena polymorpha, assembly GCF_020536995.1. NCBI lineage: Eukaryota > Metazoa > Mollusca > Bivalvia > Myida > Dreissenidae > Dreissena > Dreissena polymorpha. The sequence continues at coordinate 17,633,594 of NC_068362.1, read as the reverse complement.
ACCAAATATCATAGCTACCACAACTATAATACAATTACTTTCATAAAAAAAGACCTAATAACTACAACAAGTCAGTCATCGTGATGTATATATGTGTTATTTCAATCCAATACACCATATTAGGCACATGCGGACAACATATTTTCAGAAGAAGTAAACAAAAATGTCACAGTAAACACGCACGCTCTCACGCACACACACAAACACGCATGCACACGCGAATTCGCCCTCTCCCATACAATCATGCACACACTCACATGTAAACAAAACATACATAAACGTACATGAACAATAAATAAATAAATAAATAATAATCATGAAAACAAGCGAAGAAGCCCATTATGAGTGAGGAATAATAATAATCGAATAATTTCTTAAATGAACTTAAACAGAGGCGATCAACACATTATGAGCATATAAACACATAATAATTTCATAAGTATTATGAAAATCAGCAAAACATATTAAAATTAGTTTTCCATATGAATTTTTTAATTATACAAGTACGTAAGGGGTACTACGATTACACTATAAAGAACGAGGGAAAGTAACTTAAGTTAAACACCGGAAATTCATTATGAATGGTAATTAAAGACTGCAGTTGATAAACATGTGGTTGTATGATCTATATACAAGAAGTAAGTTGAATTTCATGCATTTGCATGCTTGTTAATGCTGACATTAGTAAAACAACATGCGGTTTTGTTTTGATTTTCAAGAATTACGTTTGTTATAGGCATAGATCAAATTTTAAAATGTACAATGCGCTTGCATTAATTCGATATATTTTGTCATCATAAGCCATTGTTATATTTATCTTAAAACTAAATTGCGTCGGCAAACAATTAAATTGCACCATACGCTTAACATCAAACAATACATCGCAATAATATAATAAACCGCTGACCTGTGTATTTTCAGACAGATATCACATAACACATTTTACGTTTATTAAAGCAACGGTGTATGGTCTATCGGGTTAATTCGCTACGCGCGAGTTAGAGGTCGGGAAGGAGTCATTGCTTAAAAGGGTATCTATCCGACACTTGTCGAGGCTGACGTTTTAAAGGCATTACACTGGGCGTTAAAGAGTTAATGGGATACTATTCTACCGTATACTACAACTACAGCTACTACTGCTATAACTAATACTGCTGATGCTGCTTCTTCGCTTCATGTTTCTTGTAGATACTCAACATCAATCTATTGGAAAATAATATCTAAGGTTAAGATATTACAAATCCGTGTTTACCTTTTATTAATAATTATCTGCACTCTCTTCAAGTTACACGTTTAAAATCTGAAATGTTTGGCAACCTGAAACGTTTGTTTTAACTTTTTCCGATTTTCTCATAAACTTCAGCATCGTTCGCTAATGTAACAAGTAAAGAGAATGTAAGGAATGCTTTTTCTATTACTTTTCGATTCCCGAAAGTATGGCTAAACCTGAAATGTGCCGTTATGTAACGTGGAGGAGTTTAAATAGTTTTAATAAAGTGTCATATAATAAAGATACGCGAAAACGCCGCATAAATTGTTAAGAGCTTTTTTTACTCGTTACTTTTTTTACTCAATCGTAATTGCTTTGTATTGGATGAGACTAACACGCACTATTAAAGGGACTTGTTCGCAGACCGGAGCATTTTTTAAGTGCGTGACCAAATGATTTCTATTTATATACTTAAGAACAATAAAATACATTATATTTGTCGTCAGCGGGGCTCGAACTAGTTAATTGTACATTTGATATAAATGATATACGTGTCTTAAACACAATTTAACGGAAACAACAGAATCCTTCGAAACTATGTTATCGTTTTGTGTTTGAAAATAGTTGCATTCTGCTTCCGCATTGTAAGTGTTCTTTAATAGTTTTGAATTTATGACAACGCGTTTGAAAATTGTCAGTTCGACACTTTGTGAGAACGTCCCTTTAATGTAATGAAACTGTTGTCAATGCAACTCGTGTTATCATTTGGACAATAACCTTTTATTCATGAGTTCACCTGGAGTTTACCGCGACTAGTTGAGTAGAACTGAGAAAGAACAAGGATTTATGGGCAGTTAACAGGTATGCGTTTGGATGTAGTCTTAACTTATTTAACTAAAACTTCTTAAAAGCTTTTTTGTTTCTATTTATTGTATGTATACATATACTCCCAGTAAATGTTTTTGATATCATTACAACTTTTTTGTAAAATGAAATAAAAACACATAGAGAATTATATTTCGATGCACGCGTTTGATGAACAGTCTTTGTACAACAGAACATAACAGAACAGAATAGTTTATTTTGACTTAAGCAGCTCATAAAACACACACAGCGTTTTCATCGTTTTTTGATGTCACCCTATGTCCGGCGTTTGTCGTGTGCCGTCAACGTATAGCTCATTACCTCTATAAAGGCCACGTTTGTCACCAAATCTTGATTAAACGTGGCAGGAATATTTATCTTAATAATAACTTAAGAATTTTCGACTCTGGTGGACGTGAGTTTAAACACAAGGGTACAGGTCAAATGTTATCATTCTAGAAGCCAAATGACTTTATTATGCGACTTATGAAGAATGTTTTGACCCCTTTAATTTCCAGGCCTTGTTTGAATATGGTTTACGTGAATCCTAAACCTATTTCACCAGGTCAAATCTTGTAGAAAGATTTTTACCATTACGGAGGCCATATTTGTAATACAATCTGGGTAAAATATGGTCAGCGTTTTTATTTTAAGAGCATTTCGAATGTGGGTTATTTCGCTGAAACACAATTGCATCAGATCATATCTTAGAAAAACCTTGTAACCACTCAAGAGGCCACATTTATGACTAAGTCGTAATATAACTTTCTCAAAATATTCATCCCGAAAAGGTCTAGCTCTGTTTTGAATTTGTATCACACGCGTTTTCTCAATAACTGACTCCCAACTAATTGGAATCACAGCAAGTGCTAGTAAGTTATTTTCCCGACACAGTTAAGCACTGTTTTGCAATTAACGTTTATATTTCGACCTCATAAGCCTCATAATGATTTCTAGTGTGTGTTCGTCACCTTTATACATGTATGTATGTACTTCTTTTCCACCAGTCACTTAAATATAATTTGTAAAATTAAATTGATATAAAATAAATTTAATCAAATAAAAGCCAAAGTGAAACTGCTCTACGGGAGAATTTTTTTATAGCATGTCATGGTGTTTTATTGATTACACCTCACTGTTGCCATAGAGTTTTAATCAGGGGAAAGCACCAATCACCAACACCAAAAAAACATACCAAGTACACTTATTCGTAAAAACACGGGTCTTCAGAATTTGTAATGTCTTTACAGCGGCTTTAACTCCTGCAATGGATGGAGAGTATACAAATTGCAATACTACTGGCCTAGGCGCCCATGTCTCTACAGACAGGTCCATCAAGGACGTTCCGCAAGCGCCTGTCAACGGCTCAACATCGCCTGTAAATGTTCTTTCAATGGCAACGGTCCGCACAGATACAAGTTCTTCAAACAAAGCTCCAAGACGGCTTCCCCAGCGGAAGTCTATTGTTCCCAGGAGAGATAACGACGACGACTTTCACCAACCGACACGGGCCATTGAAGCTACCATAAGCCCTAAGTCACTGAAAGTGACTGAACAAGATGCTAGTACGAATGGCAAGTTCTCCTATACCCCGTTTGAAAACGAACAGCAGCAGGTCGTGCGCCGGAAACCGGGTCAGACAGCCGCTTGTGACGTGGCGGATATTAAAGTCGAATTCGTCGGAACAAGGAGAACCCATGCGTCGGCAGATACTTCAGTGGCGCTGGATGAAATGTTGAACGGTAATATAGTTATTCTGGTTAATATTGTGTCTCTCACATAATGTAGATTCCTAATTTATATGAATGTTTAAAACAGGTATTGCAACAAAATCATGGTTTTAAAATGTATTGTAAAAATACACTTTCTGTTAAATGTTCTGTAATAGCTTTGATAAATATAAAACAGATTGTTGAATGCATGCTTTATCAAAGTTAATTTTCTTTTTCTCTTCATTCATTTGGACCTTGAAGCATAGGGGTAGCATTAACAGTGTACATGTATGTTTTGTATGTGTAAAATGGATTTCAAAGTTATCACTCATGTTTTCAGCCGATGATGCTATGAACGCCGTTGAAAAGTCGACGAGGACGCTTTCGGGACTTGAGTCGGACAGCCTTCAGCCTACCCTGTCTGTAGATACCGACGACAGTGCCATCTTCACCAATCAACCTTTCCGTTGCGGCAATATTCACTTTGAGCACGCGACTGCTGATCTAGGAAACAATGTGCGGTATTATGTGGGTATTACATTGCTGTCGGGTTTTGTTTTTTAATTTGGTTATCGGGCTTGTGATAGCGCGAGATACATGGGACGATTCGTTCTATAAAGATCCTTGAGTCTTAAATTGCCCGATGAAGCGCACCGAGTACACGGCCTCACGACCGGGAGGTCACGGGTTTGATCCCAATTGATGGAGCGTTGTTAAGATTTCCCCCATTGACACCAAGTACCTGTTCTAGTACCCGGAAATGGACTCTATAGAGTTTCAAATACGCCTTAGGCTTACTATGCAATCGAACTATAATAAGTAGGTTTAAACTAACCTTTTGCAATAATTTCTTCATTTCGCATATATGTAGGTATATGTGTGTACGCGTGCGTTCGTGCGGGTGTGGGCGTTTGCGTGCATGCGCGCGCGCGCGTGTGTGTGTGTGTATGCCTTTAAGTCTGTATGTATGTTTTTACGTTTGTATGTATTTACGAATTACTGACAGACGCATGTACGAACGGTGGATGCCTGCACGGATGCATATTTAAGTAAGATGCAAGATGACTCGATATCATCACGACGATGTGGGATTAGTCCGTGAACGCGTTTGAAACCCTCTGGAACCTTCGATTCGTTACAAAAATCACAATCGCTTGGGCATTTTAATGTTAACATTTAATAATTCGAATTTTCGGAACTCGTTCGGAAGGAATGTTTTGTAACGCATTGCCACTGACTCCACATCTCCGGGAAGCCTTCTCCAAGGCTTATTAATCCTTGACCCTGCGGCATGCGGAATGAGAGGTGATCTAAACGAATATGATGCGTGAAATAGTTATGTCTCAGGTTTAAACTGAGGAGTTAATTTAGGGACACAATCATCATTAATTGTACACCTTTCGTGAGACAGTATTTTGGTAAATAAATGTGATATATCTTAATGAATCACCCGCATATCCTACTATTCTATGATTTAAATTCAATGGCAATCTATCATTATATCAAACTTCTCGTACTAACAGTGATTAATAACAACTGATAATAAATAGGAGTTCGGCATCGGGTTAATACACCCCGATTCTCAGTTCGGCAACACTTCATTTTCAATCAGCAACGAATTGTACATTCGTAGGCATGGGCCGCCTTATAACATAAACCGTTTAGCACGATCGGTTATTCGGGAGCAAGTTCAGAAACCGTCTGCATCGTTCCGCGTCTCATCCGGCTAATTCGGTTCTGTACCGTTATGTATGCCACGAACAATCCTAAGCGACTTTGCGGACACAAGCCGCCTGTTTCATACAGATAGGTCTTAGAAAGTATCATTTATTATTTGCAAACGTACTCAACGCATTGGGGGACAGTTTCAATAAACATCGTAGTACACATTTACGATACGATACATTTTCGAAGATACATGATTGCTAAAGTCCATATCATATGATTATAAAGTTTCAGTACTTTCAGCATCTCAAGCGCCGTATATATTTGACGAGCATGGCGAGCTAGTTCGTCTACTTATTAAGATAACAACATTCTCTCGTAAGTTAAAATTGTCGTACGATCTTTTATGAAACGGCCCCACGGGCTGTAGTTTGCGGCAGAATTAACGGAAACAATAAATAATATTTTTTTCGTATATCGAGCGTTTGAATCAAAGACTTGGTCCTTATTCCAGCACAAGAAACACTTCATGTGTATCGACCACGAAACGTACCTTCCGTCCGTGACAGAGTTCATGGCGAACCTTTGGGGACTGCGCAATCCCAACATCGTACTATCCGTCATTTCCAGTCAGGGGTTAGGCTCCCCCTGGAAGAGCCAGCATGCGCGTGATGACTTTCAAAAAGGAATCATAAAGGTATTCGGTTGTTTATGTTTAAACGCCTCTGTCCACATATAAGCTCTGCGGGTATATTTGAACAATTTTGAGACCGCTTCCTTGGAAAAATCAGTGCCTGTTGACTTATGATAACATTTCTTCAACCGACCCATACGTTCGATTACGAACCTACAGTCGACAGATCCCAAGGCGGACATAATAACTTTAAGAGACGAAGGCCTCGCAGAAATGTATAATGCCTTTACACAAGTGCAAAGTTTCTCTTGAATGTGCGGAGGAAAACAGGTTATGTTGAAGCGCTCATGTAACGGAAGGAGTATTTCACCTGTGGGTCATTTATCCAACGGTTAGAATTACAAAACAACGTCATCATTACCATCATCATCATAATCATCGTGATTATAATTGTTATATCTGGCATATATGATATTTTTCATAAACAGCTCTAACGGGCTATATGTCGTGTGTTGACGTTTAAACCGGGAAGTGAAAGAAAACACTTGTAAAAAATTATCAAGAAAATCACTTATCCGTAAATTTCGTTTGTTGATAAATAACAGACTTGTTAACTATATACGCTGAGAAGCAAACAGATGTATCGAGGCCTCTGTTATTTATCCACTGATTATTTATGCTTTTTGGTAACGATAACAGTGCAACCCCGGTCGGAATTTTACCGGAAGTCTTATATTTGAATATAAGGTTTAATAATCCTATCGTAGGCGATGAACACGACGAAAATGTGGATCCTCACGGACGGTTCCGATGTGGGGTTGTCTAAGCTGATCGGGGAGGCGGTGCGGGAGTACATCATGGAACATCAGAACTCTCTCGTCGTCAAGAATCAGTACCTGAGCAGCGAGGAGCGCCGGAAGAGGCGACCCGTCGTCATTGGCGTCGTAGACCGCAAGTGTTTACCGGAGGGTGTCCAGCTTGATGGTTTGGTAAGAAAGCATATATGATAGCTCGAGAAACGTTGCTTGAAGGCATTACTACCTACGGCTTCATTGTTTGGAATTGTCGTGAGTAAGCATCGACAGAAGACCGCCACTGGGTTTTTCAACACACTGATTTTTTTCGCATCCTAAATAACAAAGTTGCCAGAGTGTTCCGGGCCTGTAAACGTATCAGATTTGTATCTAATATGTGTTACTTCTGTGTAACATAATATATAATAATTTTTCCTGAATTTGTAAAACGCTTATCTATGCCACGATGTTGGTATTTTAACTACAATGTGTTGCCCCCCCCCCCCCCTTAGGAGACGGAAGGATTGTCGCACGAGAAAGCCAGCTCAGTGATCCACGAGCTCAATCCCGATCACACCCACTTCATTATCCTTGACGACGGCGACCGAGACGGAAACGCCGACTGCCTTCGCTTCCGGTTAGAAGCCCACTTCCGGAGGAAGTACGGGATGCAGCGGCGTAATGTCCGTCTGATGAGCATAACTGGTAGGGTGCTCACATTTTTTTTATTATAAGTTTATCAAATAAAAATAAAACGGTCATAGTGAGAAATATGTAAGTACAATTAACCCGTTTATGCCTAGCGTATAGAAAACAAGGCATTTGCAACGCGGCGTCTCATCAGGGTTTGCGCTGTTTGCTTAAAGGAATTTCTGTAAAAATATTCTAAATATAAAAATAAGTATACTAGACATCCCTAATATTGGAAATAAATTGATCCAATTTTGAAGGATGGGAGAGTCCACTAGTCATAAAGTTTTATAAAACTCGCATATAATTACAACAAACTGATTTATACAAAGTCAAGTCATTGATATTTAAATATACGTTACTACATACCAATAATTGATTAATAATATACATTAATTACGCTTTGTGAAAATACGGCTCAATGTATGTGCGTAAATTGTTGTCGTCGCACATAAGCCATGTGGGAGCTGCACAACCGAATCAGGGACAAAACTTTCCGCTTTTTTGAATTTTTTCTAATCGAAAATCCAATCTAGGCAGAAAGAGTCGTTCCTTACTAGCCTATGTGAATGTCCTATGCTGATCTGGGTCGACACTTCGTGCGCTGCATGAAGACCGGTTTTCACAGCGCGCGGAACATATGAGTCGTGTTTGAGAAAACTGGAAAACTCATAAAAGCGGAAAGTGTCGTCCCTGATTAGCCTGTGCGGACTGCACAGGCTAATCTGGGACGACAACTTTACGCACATGCATTATGTCCAGTTTTCTCAGAACGCGACTCATATTATTATCTGTTTTGTTTCGATTTGATATCATCCTCTAGAATGGAACAAATGAGTATCATCAAAAGCGCCTGGCACATTGTTCATATCTTAAAAGTACAGAACAAATTGTTGTATTTCCACCAAAGGCGAAGACCATTACCCACCGGAGAAGGTCGAGCAAAAATACGATCCTTACATGTTGGACAAGATCGTGCCCGTCGTCGGGCTTTTGGTGCAAGGCGACCCCCTTGACATGGAGCACGTATCCTTCTTTATTAAAAACAAGATGCCTGTCCTTGTGCTCAAGGTAATGAAAAGGATATATATTTGAGTTAGATTTTTGTTAAGGCCTCTAATCTAATATATTGAGTTTTGTTTTGTAGCATACACATACAAATAAACATTGACTATTTTCTTGCAGATCACTGTTTCTAGATATTTTCCAGATTTGTTTAGTGAAGTTTACAAAACGCATATTTTTAATGCTAAATAATAACAATTATAATACATTAATTCCACTTTGTTCATGTACCTTTATCGATATAACCGCTGTGTAAGTTAAAAATATGCATATTTAGTCTGAGAAACTTTAAGTCTTGTGTAAGTTAAATATGTCAAAGTTGTTAACTTGCCTTACTCGCAAAACAACCAACTATTGCTGGTATAGCACCGAAGACATTATATTTGCAGTATACTTTGCAAAACAATTAAGCAACGTAGAAATAAACACAATCTAATACATTCGTTGAAACCCAGGCTCCCTCACGAATGTAAACGCATAATATATTATTTTAACTATTGACGTAGTGAAACACTTATGTCATCGCACACAACACATTTTATGATGTCGTTATCTCGGCCACTATTGCTAAGTTACACTTGTGTATGTTGGTAAATTACTATGATAAGTTATTAGCAAACCTCTTTTGTGATGACCCTAGCACAACCTCCTGAGCTTTTGTGAACACATTTTGACCGTCGTTCGTCGTCCGCTGTCAACACTAATATTGTTTTCACTCTAGAGGTCATACCTATTGTCCAATCTTCATGTAACGTGGACAGAACGTGTGTCCCAATTATATTACAGCTGAGTTTAATACTGGATCATATTGGTTCAAAACTTAGGTGAAATTGAAAACAGAATTCTCGCTAAGTCCCATTCGCTAAACAATCTTTATGAAACTTTATTTTTATGATATATCGGCCGAGTCAGGATTTATTTCGGTCCATACAAATGTATGGCTCCCTTTTGGCGAGGTAGTTGTCTTTGTATGGCTGTAATGAAACCGTGAGAGCACTTTGACCGTCACATGTTCTGCCCAATCAAAATGAAACTTGCTTACATTATTTTGAAGATTGCTTCCTTGTGGCGAGGAAGTTTTACATATATAATTAAAATAAATCATCTTGGATATTCTAGAAGTAATATTTTTTGCCAAATCATGATGAACTATGCTCAGAACATTTGTTCTAATAATATTTGTGAAGAGTTTGTATATTGATCGAATCCATTGAAACAGTGCTACAAGAGTTCGGTGGTAGTTTTCCTTATATGGCTATATTGAAAGATTGGCAGCTATGGATAGTAAAGTTCCTTTATAGTTCGAGTCAATACCTTAGCCTTTCATCATCTTGTTTACCATTGGATCTATACAGTGACAAAGGTTGTAACTCTGTTGCTCTGGTTTCCTTCATACCATTGAGTAACTAAATGGTAATTAAATTGAATGCGTTTTAATTCCCTTTTATTATTGTTTAATTTGAGTTGCCATGCTATGAGGTTAAATTTTATTTACATTTATATGTGCCATGAATATTGCTGGGCCCATTGTGAGGTTGAGCGCTCTAAAACCAGTTAAAACCCCCAATGCTTTTCATTGACGGTTCCAAGGCGGTGACCCCAGTTTTATTCTACTATGTGTGTATGTTGTTTCGTATTGTGCTGTTCCGTTCTGTTTTTGGAATTGGTCACTTTCCATAAATAAAAGACCACGAAATTGTGTATAATGAGAGTGCAATACTGCTGCAGCAGCTGGAGTTTCACTTCTTTATATAAAATCGAAAGATAAACCTCTGCCTCGTAGTTTTTAAAATGGAAGTTAGCTAGGACGTTTATTGTGCTTTCGATTAACTATACGGTGCTTTTAAAAAGTAAAAAAAATATTATAAATCGCGCAGTCATTGACGGTTACCATATGCACCGCGTCACGTTTCTTTCACAGAATAGCGGAGGAATAGCAGACTTGATCGGGCACACATTTGAGGAGCTGCAAGCAAAGTAATGAAAACAAAGGCAAACGAATTACTCGAATGAATCATTGGAAGAATAATCTTAATAGAAATATTTTCTCGATATATATCTCGAATACTTTTAAACATGGTGGTAAACAGACGTAATGCAATTGTATAGACATTGATAGTCCTTTTTATCAAACAAAGAGTTTGAACAAAAATTGTAGTAATTACCAATTATGGGCAATTTACTAAAATATCTGCTATAACCCATTGCGCGTTGTTTAAATTACGAACAACCTAATTTTAAATTTATTTAATGTTTGATGAAGCAAAAACGTGTTATCGCTCTCATTGTTTTGGAAAGTCGATACAATTGTTATACCTTTACATAGGCTTAATAACTCGTGACTCGAGCATCCTGTTATGGGTTCACAAAGAGCTATACAATTAGCAGTTCGTATCATGGACATAGTAATATCAAATTTAGCAAAGCTTAAGAACGTGTATTCTGAGGCAAACAAAAACAACAAACATTGTGGTTAGACAGAACTGACTCGTGCTCTTGATGAGTTTAGCAATTTCTCTCATATACACCCGTGCTCATGCTTTTATTCTCGACGGCAGGTCCGAAGCGGACCCTGTCTATGAGGAGACAATTTTGAGGTCTGACCTTCTGAAAATGATCGGGCGGCTTTTCCCTCATGACTTTCATGATGACGAGGCTTATAAGCTGCAACTGAGCGACTCGGTCATCAAGTGCGTTCAGGCCGCGACTGAGGTACGTGTGAGAGCCTCGGTCATCAAGTGCGTTCAAGCCGCGACTGAGGTACGTGTGAGAGACTTGTTCATCAATTGAGTTCAGGCCGCGACTGAGGTACGTGTGAGAGACTCGGTCATCAAGTGCGTTCAGGTCACGACTGAGGTACGTGTGAGAGACTCGGTCATCAAGTGCGTTCAGGCCGCGACTGAGGTACGTGTGAGAGACTCGGTAATCAAGTGCGTTCAGGCCGCGACTCAGGTAAGTGTGAGAGACTCGGTCAGCAAATGCGTTCAAGCCGCGACTGAGGTTTGTGTGAGAGACTCGGTCATCAAGTGCGTTCAGGTCACGACTGCGGTACGTGTGAGAGACTCGGTCATCAAGTGCGTTCAAGCCGCGACTGAGGTACGTGTGAGAGACTCGGTAATCAAGTGCGTTCAGGCCGCGACTGAGGTTTGTGTGAGAGACTCGGTCATCAAGTGCGTTCAAGCCGCGACTGAGGTACGTGTGAGAGACTTGTTCATCAAGTGAGTTCAGGCCGCGACTGAGGTACGTGTGAGAGACTCGGTCATCAAGTGCGTTCAGGCCGCGAATGAGGTACGTGTGAGAGACTCGGTCATCAAGTTCGTTCAGGCCGCGACTGAGGTAAGTGTGAGAGACTCAGTCATCAAGTGAGATCAAACCGCGACTGAGGTACGTGTGAGACTCGGTCATTAAGTGCGTTCAGGTCCCGACTGAGGTACGTGTGAGACTCGATCGTCAAGTGCGTTCAGGGCGCGACCGAAGCACGCGAGAGAGACTCGATCGTCAAGTATGTTCAGGTCACGACTGAGGTACGTGAGAGAGACTCGGTCATCAAGTGCGTTCTGGTCGCGACTGAGGTACGTGCGAGAGACTCGGTCATCAAGTGCGTTCAGGCCGCGACTGAGGTACTTGTTAGAGACTCGGTCATCAAGTGCGTTCTGGTCGCGACTGAGGTACGTGTGAGAGACTCGGTCATCAAGTGCGTTCCGGCCGCGAATGAGGTACGTGTGAGAGACTCGGTCATCAAGTGCGTTCAGGTCGCGAGTAAGGTACGTGTGAGAGACTCGTTCATCAAGTGCGGTCAGGCCGAGACTGAAGTACTTGTGAGAGACACGGTTTTTAAGTGCGTTCAGGCCGCGACTGAGGTTCGTGTGGGAGCCGGTCATCAAGTGCATTCAGGCCGCGACAGAGGTACGACTGAGAGATACGGTTATCAAGTGAGTTCAGGCCGCGACTGAGGCACGTGTGAGAGACTCGGTCATCAAGTGCGTTCTGGCCGCGACTGTGATACGTGTGAGATACTCGGTCATGAAGTGCGTTCCAGCCGTGACTGAGGAACGTGATAGAGACTCGGTCATCAAGTGTGTTTAGATCGCGACTGAGGTACGTGATAGAGACACGGTCATCAAGTGCGTTCAGGTCGCGACTTTGGAACGTGTGAGAGACTCGATCATCAAGTGCGTTCCAGCCGCGACTGAGGTACGTGATTGAGACTCGGTCATCAAGTGTGTTCAGATCGCGATTGAGGTACGTGTGAGAGACTCGGTCAACAAGTGCGTTCAAGCCACGAATGTTGTTAGTGTGAAAGACTCGGTCATCAAGTGCGTTCCGGCCGCGACAGAGATACGTGAAAGATACTCGGTCATCAAGTGCGTTCAGGTCGTGATTGAGGCACGTGTTGAGACTCGGTCATCAAATGCGTTCTGGTCGCGACTGAGGTACGTGTGAGAGACTCGGTCATTAAGTGACTTCAGGCCGCGACTGAGGTTAGTGTAGGAGACTCGTTCATCAAAAGAGTTCAGGCCGCGACTGAGGTACGTGTGAGAGACTCGGTCATCAAGTGCGTTCTGGCCGCGACTGAGGTTTGTGTGAGAGATTCGGTCATCAAGTGCGTTCAGGCCGCGACTGAGTTAAGTGTTAGACTCGGTCATCAAGTGAGTTCAGGCCGCGACTGAGGTACGTGTGAGAGACTCGGTCATCAAGTGCGTTCAGGCCGCGACTGAGGTACGTGTGAGAGACTCGTTCATCAAGTGCGTTCGAGCCGTGACAATAAACCATCCTACTTTGTTTCTAGGGCGACTCCTCCTATATCACACTGGTAAATACAAATGACACCGATGGTGAAAAACTCCGGGACCTAGACAAGTTTCTCCTCAAAGCCCTTCTGAAAGGTGTGTTCATCTTCTAAATCCAATGTCTTTTAAAAGAGCAATTATAATAGTATGCCCCATCATAGTGAGAGACCTTATTGCCACATGATCAGTTATCCACTTATGATATACATACTTCCTTAATTATTTGTGGACTCAACCTCTCTTGAACTGGTTTGCGGATTTCGCTCAAACTTCAAAGCTAATAAAACACTTTATAGAAAACGAAATAATTTAAGCTGAATTCAATTTGTATAAAATTTAAGCTCTTTTTCTTTTCTTTCCAGTTTTAAGTTGATTCCGTTTGTGGAAGCAATGCCTCTTAGATGAAATTGTGCATTGTATTTGTCCAAACATGTGTCGTGTGTACATCAGTGTCTTTGTATAGTTTTATTTACCGGAATCCTTATTTATCGGCAACGATTTGGATTTCTTTCACGTAAGCGTAAAATCTGACGTGGTTTAAAAGCTATTTATCAGAAAAACACTGTTTTATTTAGTTGTTAATTAACCACGGATAACAAGAATTTGAAAATAAGATTGTGAAATTGTTGTAACATATTTATATTGATTTATTATTAATTCAACTATAATAATTTCGCTCAGAATCATAGGCGACTTTTAGAAATCACTTCCTATTGTTAAAACGGTAACACGAGCCTCGTCATGTGGAAATGAGTCAAAAGCCATAGCCAGGCATCGGAGCTCCAGACAAGCCTGCCCCTTCGCGCACGCTTATTATCGCGGACAGGGTAGGTCTTAACCAGACTGCGCGATTGCGCAGGGTTGTCTGGAGCTACGCTGGCCGTAGATGGCATAATACACATTTCCGCATGGCGCGACTATTATTGTAGCGGAAAAGAGGGACGGTGTGGGTCTACCGGAGCAGCTCCAGAACGACCTTCAACTGACCATCGACTGGAACCGACCGGATATTGCGGCGGAGATATTTCAGCAGGACTTCTGTAGAGCCCAGGTAAACCACATTGATTAATGTGAATTTATATTTGTTTTCTAGTATTGGTACCGAAACGATACTCGCAGAAGACAATCGATTATATACTCGCATAAATAATGAAACTGGGCCTTTTTTTTCAACTAAATAGCTCTATTTAAGATTTTTTCAGTTAAAACAGATTAATTGGGAACCCAAATATATGTTTTAAAATTTATGATTTTGAAAGTTGCAAAGATTATTCTATA